>NW_006408568.1:19595616-19640101 GCF_000296735.1 Chrysochloris asiatica
AGAAAGATGAGGCTTTCTGCTCCCATAAAGATTTACAGCCTCGGAAACCCTGTTCAGGGTCGCTATGGGTCGGAACCGACTCGATGGCACTTAACAACAAACAACAACAACATAGGATGCAAACAACAAGATGAGTGGTTGGGAGTCCTCCAGCTGCTCCACAGGAGCAAGGTGATGCTTACTACCCACGCAAATCCTCAGAAACCCTGTACAAGGTAGCTATGAGTTGAACCGACTGGAAGCCACACAGCAACAAGACCTTTAAGGAGTAGATTTCCTAGCCTTTTTCTGAAGCTCCTCTGGGAGTATTTGAATGTCCGACCTCTCAGTTAGTACCTGAGGACTTATTCGTTTGTGCCACCCAGAGCTTCATCTGTGCATAGTAGATGTTCATTAATTATGAGTTATTTTAATTGTGAAAATGACAAAAATGTCATTATTGCATAAATTATATCCAAAGTCCTTAGAAACATAGAACATTAATCTGGAAATATGTGGAAATCATAAATTCCAACACTTTATACAAAAGTGGAAATTAAAATATGCACCACTATAGAAGAAGACAATCTTCTACTAGAATAGGTAAGGTATTTAAGCAATCCACACTCGATTTCACAGTTCTCCTGGTAGAGATCAGCTTTGTTGTGGGCAAATGCATTTCTTTTATTACCAACAGTCCTGGCCATTAAAGATTATTGGTTCTTGTGAAACTATCCTTATGCTGAGTTCTCCTCAGAAAAAGGAAGAAATGAAGTACTCTATGCACCCCCTTTTAATGCTGCATCCTTAGAAATAAAGACCATCTTTGCATAACACTATTCTTGTTTATGTACCAGATGAAACAGGTATAACTTGGCATGTAACTCTCAAGTTAAAAAGATATTCCAAGACTCAGGTTACGTCTTACGTTTATCAGAATAAGGTAAAAGGTTCCCATGTTTTCTGACCTGCCTTCACTCTCCCTCCCCACCCAGGATCTCTTTGCTTCAGCTTATCAAAAGCCCTTCATCTGAAATATCTTAAATTAGAAATTTCATCAATTAACTTTTACTCACAAGATAACATAATATGATATACATTGTGATTGTTAAATGCCATTGAGACATTTCTGACCCATAATTACCCTGTATAGGGTTTCCAAGGAGTGGCTGGTGAGCTTGAACCACTGAACTTGAAGTTCAAACTGACTTTGCAGTCCAGCGCATTAGCCCACAGCACCACACCAGGACTCCATAATATTATATATATTTGTTGTGTTGTTGTTGTTAGGTGCCATCAAGTTGGTACCGGCTCATAGAGACCTTATGCATAACAGAACCAAACACTGCCTGGTCCTGGGCCAACCTCATAATTGTTGTCAAGCTTGAGTTCATTGATGCTGCCTCTTTGCCAATCCATCTCACTGGGGCATCTTCCTCTTTTTCTCTGACCCTCTACCTTACCAAACATGATATCTTTCTCCATCAACTGGTCCCTCCTGACAATATGTCCAAAGTATGAGAGAAGAAGTTTGACCATCCTGGCCTCCAAGGAACACTCTGGCTGCACTTCTAACACAGATCTGTTGGTTCTTTTGGCAGTCCATGGCACTTTCAATATTCTCCTACAATACCATAACTCAGATGCATCAGTTCTTCTATGGTCTTCCTTATTCACTGTCCAGACTTTACATGCATATGAGGTTATTGAAAATATCATGGCTTGGGTCAGGGGCACCTTAGTCCTCAAGCTGACATCTTTGCTCTTCAACACTTTCAAAAGGTCTTGTGCAGCAAATTTGCCTAATGCAATACGTTGTTTGATTTCTTGACTGCTGCTTCCATGAGTGTTGATGATTGATCCAAGAAGATTGAAGTCCTTGACAACTTCAATCTTTTCTCCATTGATACGAATGTTGTTTATTGGTCCGGTGGTGAGGATTTTTGTTTTCTTGACACTGAGATGCAATCCATACCAAAGGCTGTTCTCTTTGATCTTTATCAGTAAATATTTTAAGTCCTCTTCACTATCAGCAAGCAAGGTTGTATCATCTGCATGTCAACAGTTCTTAATGAGTCTTCCTCCAATCCTGATGTCACGCTTTTCTTCATATAATACAGCTTCTTGTATTATTTGCTCAGCAGACAGGTTGAATACGTATGGTGAAAGAATACAGCCCTATTGTGCACCTTTCTTAATTTTAAACCATTCAGTGTTCCCATGTCCTGTTCAAACTACTGCCTCTTGGTCCATGTACAGGTTCCTCATGAGCACAATCAAGTGTTCAGGAATACTCATACTTCACAATGTTGCTATAGTTGCTGTTTTTTTCTAACATTCACTAAAATAAAACTCTTTTATACACACATACATATAATGGTAAGGTAAAAAGTACTGCTACGAAATCATAGGTACCTATATTGAACAAAATATCAAAATGTAAAGCTATATTTCTTGAACATACCTTCCATTTAGTTTTACACACTTCTGAAGGTGATATTTCCGTCTCTAACTCTTCCCAGAAGAATTTTGTGATCTTTGATTTACACCACAGCAAAAGGGAAGTTTTGGCTTTCTTAAGGAACACAAATCATACATCTTTAAATGTTATGTGATTTTGGGGAACAAACAAATTTCTGAAGGGGTAAGATTAGAGGTGTGGGGTGGATGGGGTAATGTTATCCAATGAAATTCTAAAAGAACAGCCCTTGTTAGCCTCTGAAAATGAGTAGGTACATTGTCATGGTAAATAAAAATTTCTCAACACAACTTTCCTGGACATTTGTTACCAGTTCATTTTTCAACTTTCCAAAATCTTTGTCATACTAAGCTCCATTATAGTCCAGCATTCTTCAATAAAATGTATCATTTTATCCCTTGGGAATCCCAAAAAATAGTTACCATAAACTTCTAAGCTGACCTCTCTGCTCTGAAATTAACAGGCACAGTACATACTGTCATAAGCCATTGTTTTGATTAGATTTTTATTGAAAGCTTCTAGATAAGAGGGTCAGACTATTTCTGAATGTTTAGCCAATGAAAATCTAATGAATAGCAGTGGAGCATTGTCAGATATAGCACCTGATAATGAAAGCATTATGAAGAGCAGCAGAATATTGTCAGATATCGTGGCAGATGATACGACCCATAAAATGGTATGGCACATAAAATACAACTGAGGAAGAATTGCCTCCTCAAAGTTGAATTGTCCATAATAATGTAAATGGAGTAAAGCTTTCAGGACCTTCATTTACTGATGGGGAACAACTCAAAAGGAGAAGAAACAGTTGTAAACATCCATTAATAATCAAAACCTGGAGTATGAATGTAGGAAGCTGTCAAAATTAAATGGAATGCATAAAGATCAATGTCCTTTAATGAGCTGCAAAGGACTAGTATTAGTCATTTTGATTCAACATACGGTGTCTTGTGATGAGAATGTCAAATTCAAGAGAAATAGCATTATCGTCAAAAACAACATTTCAAGTTGTATCTTGAAATATGATGCTGTCTTTGAAATGATAATGTGCATATTCCTACTAACACAAGTCACTACCACTAATATTCAAATTCACACATAAAACAATGAAGCCATTAAAATGGAAGAATTCTACCAACTTCTTTATTCTAACATGGATCAAACATGCAATAAAGATTTATTGATAATTACTGATGATGGCAGTAAGAAAATTGGAACTAAAGAGGAAGGCTCAGTAGTTGGAACATATGACCTTGGTGATAGAAATGATGAAGGAGACCTTGTGATAGAATTTTGCAACACAAACAACTTATTGATCATAATACTTTTTTTTTTTTTAAGTTTCAATTGTGAATTATATGGGTTTACATGGGAGAACATTAGTTTTACATTCATCCTATCGTATTTCGTTTCATTGCAATGATTACAATCCCCTCCAGGCATCATCAATAATGACAGGATACACCTCACAGGCCCGTCCCCCAGCCATCAGCACACAGCTCCTCTCCCTCCCTAAGTCCAGTGTCCCCAGCCGCTCCATTTGTCCACGTCATTGTCTCTGTCTCCATCCCTGGTGTCACTGCCTTTCTGTGTAGGGTCACGCTCTCTGCTCTTCTTACTTGATGGTCCCAGGGAACTCCATTCTTGGGCTGCAAAATCAATCACTCCCCTCCTTTTGTCAAAAAAACATCTACCTCTACATTTCCGAGCCTCACAGTCAGTCCTGATGACAATTATTCACTATTGTACCACAAGAGTTTTATCCCCATTTCCTTTTGCCAGCCCAGTACCAACAGATTGGAAATCATTCAGCGGAGGTTCTACCTACTCCTGCCCCATCTGGAACTAGGCTCCCTCTTGAAAGCTTGTAAGCCAGTAACTTCTTGCTTTTATAGCTCCTCCTCCCCCAATTTTGGGTAGCCATTGTCTAAGTTGCCCATTCCTGTCAACCTGAGGGAGTGGGAGTGATCCTTGTTGTAAAGATTTGTTCCTTTTTTTGAGCCACTACATCCATATCTGGTAGTGTAGTCGTTATGAAATATGCTGCGAACCACAAGGCCAGCAGTTCGAAACTACCAGCTTTTCTGTGGGAGAAAGATGAGGCTTTCTGCTCCCGTAAAGATTTACAGTCTTGGAAACCCTGTACAGGGTCGCTATGAGTCAGAACTGACTCCATGACACATAACAACAACAACAACATCCATACATATAGGTAAAGTTCATCAAATTGTAGTGGGTTACAATGTAGGAGGATTACAGTCTCTCTGCATCCTTGCCAGCAGTTATTGTCCTCTACTTTTTTGATCTCTGCTGTTATTGCTGGTGTAAGATGATATCTCATTGTTTTGATTTGCATCTCTCTGATGGCTAGTGATTGTGAACATATCTTCGTCTGTATGGTGAAGTGTCTGTTCATGTCCTGTGCCCATTTTTTAATTGGGTTATTTGTCTTTTTCTTATAGAGGTGTTGTAGTTTCCTACATATTTTAGAAATGAATCCCTTGTCTGATGTTCATTGTAAAAAAATTGTATCCCATTCTGTGGGTTCCCTTTTTACTCTTTTGGTGAAGTCTTTTGATGCACCTAAGTTTTTAATTTTCAGTATGTCCCACTCATCTATTTTGTCTACTTTTGTTTGTGTAATTTTCAAAATGTCTTATAGTCTGTGTATTCCCTCAATTAGAGCCCTCACATTTGTCCCTATTTTTTTCATTGATGGTCTTTATAATTCTAGGATTCATAGGATTCACATTTAGGTCGTTTATCCATGCTGACTTCGTTTTTGTATAGGGCATGAGGTAAAGGTCTTGTTTCAGTCTTTTGAATATCACTTTCCAGTTCTGCCAGCACCATCTGTTAAAGAGATTATATTCTCCCCATGCAATATACCTAGGCACTTTGTTGAAAATCAGTTGGCTGTATGTGGATGGGTTAATTTCTGAATTCCCGATTCTGTTCCATTGATCAATGTATCTTTGATTGTACCAGTACCAGGCTGTTTTGACCACTGTAGCCGTGTAGTAAATTTTGAAATCAGGGAGTGAAAATTTTCCAACCTTTTTCTTTTTAAGCAGTGCTTTGCTTATCCCAGGTCTCTTTTCTTTCCATATAAAGTTTGTAATTGTCTTTTCCATCTCTTTGAAGAATGTTGTTGGAATCTGGATTGGAATTGCATTATATGTGTAATTGCTTTGGGCAGTATTGATATTTTCACAATATTAAGTCTTCCTATCCAGGAGTGTGTATACACACACACACACACACACACACACACACATGTTGTTGTAGATGCCATCAACTCTGTTCTGACTCAAAGTGACCACATGCCCAACAAAACAAAAACTCCCTGTCCAGCACCATCTTCACAATTGAGTCCATTTTTGCTGATACCTTGTCAACCCATCTTTTAGGGAGTCTTCCTCTTTTTTTGCTGAAACCCCTCTCCCCCACCTCCCACTTTTCCAAGTATGATGTCCTTCTCTAGGGATTGGTCCTTCCTGGTAATATCATCAAAATACAATAGAGGAAGTCTTGGCATTCTTAGTCAAAGAGCATTCTGGCTGCACTTCTGATACAGATTTGTTTTTTTCTCTTGACAGTCCACGATGCTTTAAACATTCTTCACCAACACCATAATTCAAGTGCATTGATTCATCTCAGGTCTTCCTTATTCATTATCCAACTTTCACATGTATATGAGAATATTAAAATTACCATGGCTTGAGTCAGGCATACCTTAGTCCTCAAAGAGACATTTTTCCTCTTCAACAATTTAAAGAGTTCTTTTGCAGAATATTTGCCTAATGCAATACATCTTTTAATTTCATGCTGCTTCCAAGAGTATTGATTGCTGATCCAAGCAAAACTGAGTTTTTGACAACTTCTATCTTTTCTCTGTTTATCATAAGGTTATTTTATAGATCCATTTGTAAGGATCTTTCTTTTCTTTACATTGAGATGATATACATACTGAAGGCTGTAGTCTTTGATCTTCATCAGTAAGTATTTTAAGTCCTCTTCGCTTACAGTAAGGTATGTTGTAGCACTTGCATATCACATGTTATTTAAGTCTTCCTCCAATTCTGATGTCACAATCTTCTAATTATTACATAATCCAGCTTCTCAAACTATTTGTTCAACCTAGAGATTGAATAAACATGGCAATATATAATTTTCTATTCAGTTCTTTTACCTCCTCATTTATTTCATTTGCTTTAGCTTCTCTACACTCAAGAGCAAGTTTCAGAATCTCTTCTGACATCCATTTTAGTTTTTTTCTTTCTTTTCTGTCTTTTTAATGACCTTTTGCTTTCATCCTGAATGATGTTTTAAATGTCATCCCACAATCTTCTGGTTCTCCGTCATTAAGGTCTAATGCATCAAATCTGTTCTTGAGATGGTCTGTAAATTTAGGTGGGACATATTCAAATTGTGTTTTTGCTCTTGTGGGCCTGTTTTAACTTTGTTTGGCTTCAGCCTGATCTTGCATATAAGCAATTTATGATCTGTTCCACGGTCTGCTTCTGGCCTTGTTTTGGCTGCTGATATTCAGCTTTGCCCCCCATTTTTCCCCACAGATGTAGTTAATTTGATTCCTGTATATTCCATCTGGTGAGGATATTATAGAATATCCTTTTATGTTGCTTTAAAAAGGTGTTTGCAATGAATAAGTTGTTTGCCTTGCAAAATTCTATCACATGGTCTCCAGCACCATTTCTATCACCAAGGTCATATTTTCCAACTATTGATCCTTCCTTTTTGTTTCTGATATTTGCATTACAATCAATAATTGTCAATGCATCTTTATTGCATTATTGATCAATTTCAGACTGAAGAAATTGACAGAATTCTTCAATTTCATCATCACTGACTTTATTGTTTGATGTGAATTTGAGTAATTGTGGTGTTAACTGATTTTCCTTATCATGATGGCTATGGTGACTATGTACCATGGGTTGGTTCCAACTCGTAGAGACCCTATGTAGGGTTTCCAAGGCTATAACTCTTTACTGGAGTAGAAAGTCTCATTTTTCTCCTGTGGAATGGCTGGTAGTTTTGAACTGCTGACCTTAAGGTCAGCAGCCTGACTCATAACCACTATTCTACCAGATCTTCCTTATAGGCACATGCATATTATCCTATCATAGGAAGCATTGTACTTTAAGAAAAAATTTGAAATGTTCTTTTTGAAGATGACTGTGACACCATTCCCCTTCAATTTACCATTCTCATCTTGGTGGTGGTGATAGTTGTGTGCCGTGGAGTCGGTTCCAACTCATAGCAACCCTTTACAGGGTTTCCAAGGCTATAAATCCTTACAGGAGCAGAAAGCCTCATCTTTCTCCCATGGAACAGCTGGTAGTTTCGAACTGCTGACCTTGAGGTTAACAGCCCAATTCATAACGACTACGTTACCAGAGCTCCTATTCATCTTGGTAAACCCCACATAAATATAGATATATGTAATATATACAATGGAGCCCTGCTGTGGATAACCACAGGACTGCTAACCATCAGGTCAGCAGTTCAAACCCACCAGCTGCTCCTCAGAGTGATTTTGAGTCAGAACTGACTGAATGGCTCTTAATAACAATAACACAGGTACATATACATAAAGGGGCTTCAAAATTTTATGGAATTTAAAAATAAGAGAGTTTTTCCAGTAAATTTTTGAAGACCCCTCCAATTCATGTGTGTGTGTATGTTTGACACTGGATGGATAATTTCATGAAATCCATGAAATTATTGTTTTTTAAAGCAAACTAAAAAAAGGATTGTAAGAATGACCAAATGATCTTCATTTTCTATGAAACATACCATCCTGAGGTTAATACAATTATATCTGATGGGAACAAAAGGAAATGAGCTCTGTCAATAACACTGCAATGACTATGCCATTTATGTATCTATAATAAGTAGTTGCTTTTCTTTGCTTTCAGTGAAAAATAAAAAAAAATAATGGTGCAATATGGAAGAAAATACTATAACTCCTTCCATGGTGTGGGTGATGAGTACGAAGAAGATTCAAAAGAATCTTCTTTGGGGCCTGGTTTGAAAAGAGCCTTAGTTATTCAAATATTTTTCTTTATTTTAACTATTTTTCAGGTGGCCAGGTCACATTTCTCAGAGGCTAGTAGTTTTGCTTTTGTTTTTTAATCTATCTGGTTAGATAATAAAGCTAGTATAGACAGACACACACTAGCACAAAAATATTACTCTCTTGAAAGAGACTGATTCTGTAGTTCAAAAGACACAGGAATTAGCACAGGTGTGAAATAATAAAAATAGCTACTGTAAAATGACAAAATGACCTGATATTTTAAATGGATATCATCAATACTTAGAAACAGCCAGGCGAGTTGAAATTCTAGCCTTTATTTTTGTTTTTAGTTTTAACTACATTAGTCGCTTTAATTTACATAATTTTTTAAAGTGCTGTAAAATTACTATGATTTTGCTGTTGTTTTTATTTCCCTCCCCTTTTTCTTATGTGGATCCTAATGAAGCATGAAATGGTTTATGGGGGTAAATTGGAAGAAATTTGATTTCCAAATAAGCTATTTACTGAGTAATTCAGATATTTTCCTTCTTTCTAGACCAGTGACTGCTAGCTAAATCTTAGTTACTTTAGGAATTCACCCCCATGGCCCAATTTTTAGCCAAGCAGTAGAGAGGCTTATGTGGAGGGCCTGTTGTCTAGCAAAGTATGAATGCTCCCCATGGAATGGTCAATCATTCAAAATCAAAGGGCAACATTTTCCTAAGAACAAAGTTGAAAAGGAATAGGAACGTGTTGTTGTTGTTAGGTGCCCTTGAATCTGTAATCTGTACTGACTCATAGTAACCCTCTGCACAATAGAATGAAACACTGCCCGGTCCTGGGCCAACCTCACAACTGTTGCCACGCTTGAGTCCATTGATGCTGCCACATTGCCAGTCCATCTCACTGGGGGTCTTCCTCTTTTTCTGTAACCCTCCACCTTACCAAACATGATATCCTTCTCCAGCAAGTGGTCCCTTCTGACAATGTGTCCAAAGTATAAGAGACGAAGTCTGGCCATCCTGGCTTCCAAGGAGCCCTCTGGCTGCCCTTCTTTCAGGAAGGTGAGTGGAATGCAAACACGAACCACAGGGAGGAAGTAAGATAACGCATTGCATGGAGGGGATTGCAATCATTGAGATAAAACACAGTTTATGATTTGTAGAATGTAAAACTGTTGATCTTGCCTATAAACCTTTGCTTAATTCATAATAAAGACTTAAAAAAAAAAAAATCAGGACACTTAGGGGTTCCAGAGAAATAAACTAATTGGTAAATGTATTTCCCAGATTTAAGATTCATCAATTTCCAAGGAATATATAAAGAAGAATACAAAAAAAATTGAAGAGTTAGGGAAGCAGTAATTATACAGGGATTAAAACAAGGCAGTCTTGTACTATTAACATGCTTTTTCTTCCCCTACAAGATTATCCTATACATAAAGACAACGAAAGGCATAGCTTCTAGTTTGTTCTTTTCCCGCCTAGAATCTAGCAAAGTGCTCATGACATGGTAAACTCTAAAATAATTCTGAATCACTATATCAATCAGTAAATGATAAAACATGTAAATGTAGTAAAATACACAAAAACGTGATGTAGCTATATCCCTACATGTCTCACTCACTCCCTTACTTTGCCCATCTCAATTTTAAATTTATACTGCAAGGTCTATAACATATCCTTTAGTGCCAACTGCAAAGTGTTTTGCTATTTTATATGTATTCTTCTCCCCACCCCGCGAAAATAACAAACTGGCTATATTGTTCTCTAGTTCATTATCTAACAATTCAAAATGGTTAAAACCAAACCTTGCTGAGAGAATTGCTTTGGCATATCATGTATAATAACATTCAAAACAGAAAGGATCAAAAAAGTCCTTGCACTCAATTACATAAGATATTGGTCTACATGATTCTCTATTCAGAGTGGTTATGTTTAATACATAGCAGAGGTTTAAAATATTTCTTTAAATATTTTTACTCTCAAAATGCAGAAGACTAACACATGCAGTTCTGTATCGTACTGAATCATGCAAAGGGACGAATCTTATTAGTAGAGGAATAGCTCTTCTCTTCGTTTGTGCTGTGGTATAAACTATGTCCACCCCTGTCTCATTATAATTGCCATTAACTAGATATAAGCTTAAATGAACCCCCCAAATCCAGCAAAAATAAATAACTTGATATTGTAATGTAAAATGTCCTGAAAAATCTTGAAAAATGTTTTGTTGAGATACATGGTATTTGCCATCACTTGTGATTTTAAAACCCACGCTTACTGGGGCTTCTTGATGCTAAGTGCCATGGAGTCAGAGCAGACTCATAGCAACCCAGAATAAGGTTTCCAAGGAGGAGCTGATGAGTTTGAACAACTGACCTTGGTGTTCAAACAGACCTTGTGGTCCAGTGACTTATTCCACACCACCAAACTGGCACTTTTGTCATTGTTAAGCACCAACGAGTGGGTTCTGACCCATAGTTACATTGTATAGGGTTTCCGAGGAGTGGCTGGTGAGTTTGACCTGCTGACCTTGTGGTTCAAGCCCACTTTGCAGTCCAGTGCATTAACCCACAATGCAACACAGGACTTTTACACTGGGCTTAGATACCCACAAAACATTTTATGAATTAAAGAAAACTAGGATTTTCCATATCAAATCAACTACTTTGATCAATTATTACTGACCTACAATATATAGAATGGAATGTTGGTATGTCGCTGTAGAATTAGCACTGGATGGCCCTTAACATCATAAGAACAATACATAGAAAATTGTCATCCTGGTATGGCACTGTAGAATAAGTACTCAGTTATAAGGTTGGTTTGAACTGCAAGGTCCATGGTTCAAACTCACCACCTGCTCCTTGGAAAACCTATTCAGGGTCATTATGAGTTGAAAACAACTCAACAGCACTTAATAACAAAAATAATGTGAAACTGCCAAATAAAATTTTTTATCAAGATTGATAGTTAGAAATTGTAACTTGCTTGAAAAATTATTTAAAATCTATTAAAATATACCATTTCTACACTTATTAACTATTCTTTTACCCAACATTTTTCATTTGCAACCAGAGTTAAAAAATCTATTTTTCACGTTAATGATGTGTGTCTTGTTACTAAGTGCTGTTGAGTTAATTCCAACTCATGGCAACTCTGTAAACAGTTTCCAAGGAGCAGATGGTGGGTTTGAACCATCAATCTTGTAGTTAGCTATCCATTGCTTAGCCCACATTGTTACACCAGAACTCCCAGGAATGTATGATTGATAGTATCAAATGTCAAGATACAAGGTGAGAGTAATTCTGGCTCTGATGATTAAGATTATGTGTCAGTTAACTTGGCCATGATTCTCTGTGTTTTGGCATTTATGTAATGATGTAATTTGGCAGTTATGTAGGGACATAATTTGGCAATTATGTAACGATGTAGTCATCCTCCATTTTGTGATCTTATGTGGTTATGTCTCTTTTCACATAACACTAATGTTTGCATAACAGACTTATCTTTGGAAGTTAATCATACTAATAAGTGAGGAGAGGGTTTACTCTATGCTCTACTAAGAATGTAATTGTAATCTTTTTTCATCCAGCCATAAGTATCCAAAAGTAAATATAACACCTTATTAACAGTTTAGAGAAAATCTTTCAGTTTTTAATCTCATTGCACATTCTCAGAAACCATACTATAAAATGAATTCACTCAAAGTAGATATTTTTACATAAGAACAAGCTTACCACAGTGTTATAGGGGTGTGTTTAAGCCAGAGAGCCATTAAGGAAAAAAAATACAACCAGGCACTCCATAATAATCAAGATTGTAATATATTTCTTCAAGGCTATAGAATGTGTGCCTGTGTATAAGCCCTTTCATTGAACTGTACTTGCATTATGAGAAAAATTAATGTGAAAATATTTGAAATGAGTCTTCAAATAATTTATGTTTGTTTTCTAAGATTTGGAAAGGCTTTAAACTTATTCTACTAAAAAAAAAAAAATATCCAGGGTGCCTTAATCTGGTGCCTTCTTTTTCTTTTTAATAATTTCCCTTGAGGCATTTCAAAATCCTTCCATTAACATGGAGCAGCACTTTGAAAAATAGCCTGCAGTTTTATACTTTTTACTTTTAGATGACAGACGTGTGCATCAATAAGCTGTTTTTGAGTGATTGAGCAAAGTTTCCAAAGCTAAAATGGAAAACTAACTGCAGCAGTATGGATCTACTATAAGGGTGAAATTCAATGCTGCAAATCGGAGAAACTGTCTCTACTTGACACGTACTCTGTGAATTTAAGGAAAGGAATTTTTAGAAAAGTTGCATTCATCTTTGAATTCTATCTGCTCTGTAATTTTACTTTATAGTGACTAGACTACATGCTTGCCTATGACAAAATTGTAGGCCACTTGTATATTATTTTAGAACAAGAGATTACCTAGGAGTTAATTAGTTTAATGTCTTTTGAGCATAATTGTAACATCTGATCTGTAGCAGTGTCACTTAACATGTTTATTTTAGTAACAGAACACATCCTTATAAAAATTTAAAAAGCAAAAGTTCTACTCAGAAGTTCAGCATGCCAAACACTATAAAGTTGTGTTTTCTCACTGGGAGGGAGTGGAACAAACTCACTTTCCCACAGCCTTCTTTGAAAACCACAGTTTGAAAGCCACTATTTTTTTATAGCAATAAGAAACTCACCACTTTATAAGGCCACCCACTCTGGTTAGGAAAAACTTTTAGTTTTGCATTTTGTTACATATCTGGAGTCACAATATGCACCCCCCCCCCTTTAGTTTCCAATTCATTTTTTCCTCTATTACTACTTACATGAAGTGTATTGGCTCCTCCCAATGAGAGCTCTTCAAATACCTAACAGTTATCATTACATCTGTTTTTCCTTCTCAGTAAATTTGAGGAAATAGTGAAGTCCATTTGCTGTTGCTGCTAAGTGCCCTCGAGTTAATTCCTATTCATAGCAGACCTATATAGGGTTTTCCAGGAGTGGTTGGTGGGTTTGAACTGCCACGCTTTCAGTTAGCAGGTCAGTATTTATGTAATAGCAAAAATTTATATTCTTAGCAATTGCCAGTCAGGTGCTTACATAGTAGCCTACAACACTGAATGGTAGATCCTATTATTATCTACTTTTTTCAACAGGTATTCTAGCTTATTTCTAGCAATAAAGTAAGATCATTCTCTGTGGTTCTCTTCTCTTGCTATTTCTAGAAATTGTTTTTTCTTTGTGCTTGATTTGCTTGGAATTTTAGTGTCTTGTCATATTTTTTTTTTCTTCTGTTTCTTGATGTCTTTCTATTGAGAAGTCATCTATTCATTTCATTTGTGATCCTTTCGGTAATGCATCACTTCCTACTACTTTTTCAGATTTTTCTTTCTCTCTGCTCTTTTCTCTCCTCCCTATGTTTAATTTGTTTTACATTTATTTCAATAATTAAGGGCATTTCTAGTTATTTGTTATTAATTTCTGCATTAATCCCACACTTACCAGAGAACACATACAAAATTTTTCTTGTTAGTTTGAAATTTGTTGAGACTTACTTTATTGCTTGTGGATACTTTTGGTAAATGTCCTATTTGCAACTGAAAGAAATATATATCCTGTCATCATCATCCTGCACATCATTCTCTGCATGCTAAATACTAAGTTTACTGATTATAATTTTCAAATGGTCTATTTTAATACTTTTCTCACCAGTTATTGTAAAAGATAAATTAGTCTCACCTTTGCTTCTTTTTTAAACATAGATTTGTTTACTTGTAAAATTCTCCATTTTTCAACTATTTTCCTAGATCTATTCATCACGGTTAATTGAAACCCACATATGATAAAACATGCTCTTGGTTCTTTCATATATCAGTTTCTTAAAAAAAAAAATTTTTTTTTTGTTCAACGTGTTGTATACATACATGTGTTCTGTTTGTTTTTGAGTTCTTGATATTGAACATGAACCATTTTAAAAATTTTTTTTTTGTTCAACGTGTTGTATACATACATGTGTTCTGTTTGTTTTTGAGTTCTTGATATTGAACATGAACCATTTTAGAATGCCTGGGTAAGAGATATTTTCCTCTAGAAAAGTTTATCCATCTTCTAATTTTGTTGTTAAGTGCCATCAAGTAGTTTCTGACTCATAGTGAGCCCATATAGAGTTTCCTAGGAGTGCTTATTGAGTTTGAACCAGCAACCTTGTGGTTCAAACTGACCTTGTAGGTTGAGTGTTTATCCTACAGTGCGACACTATCTTCTACTAGACAACATAAAACCCCTGGTGTACATTGGGCTAAGTGTTAGATTGCTAGCCTAAGAGACAGTGACTTGAACCCACCAGCTGCCAACTTCGGAAAAACATGAGACAGTCTGCTTCTGTAAAGATCTATGATCTCAGAAACCCTATAGAGCTCTTCTGTTTTGTTCTGTAGGTTTATTATGAGTCAGAATCAATGCATGGCAGTGAGTAATTGACGGCCCATGCATCTGGACAAGTTATGTTGGTTGGGTCTGCCTCTCGCTTAATCTTCTCACAGGACATAGCTTTCCTAGGGAACAACTGATCCCTTTTCCTTGATGACTTCAGAATTCCTTTTTAGCACCTTAGTTATTTGAAGCTATGAAACTCTCCATACAGTTTTTCAGGGGCTTTCCTAGTACAGTAGAAAATGTTGTCTAGGGAGAAAACAGCATTCTTTCTCCCTTAAGTTTTGGCTTATCAGATTCTGTCTGCTTTAGGTTATGAACGCCAATTTTTATATCAACAAAACTATGTGATTACTGAAAAAGCTGTTGGCGTTTTGCATTTTAGCCACTGTCCTCTCTTCTGTTGCTATTGTTGTTAAGTGCTGTTGAGTCACTCTGACTCACAGGACTTGTGAGGCTGTGCGTCTATACTGGAGCAGAAAGCCTCACCTTTCTCCTGCAGAGTGACTGCTGGGTTCGAACTGCCGACTTTGTGGTTTGCAGTCCAGTGCTTATCATACAGAGCCACAATGTTCCATTTTCTCTTCTAGTTCCCCCAAATTCACAAGTATTTGAGAAGAAAGCAGCCAATAGAAAGAAGCTTTCTTTCTATGGTCCTTTCTTCTCTGAGTGACTAACAGTCCTGGCTAACTCGTGGATTTTTCAAAGACTGCAAACAGAATTTAAAAAGACATATAGATATAGATATATAGATAAAGATATAGATATAGATAGATAATCTCTGTGGAAACTTTGCTACTCTACTATAGTCCCAAATTAATTGAAATCATAGATTCTTCATTACAATTTCAGAACTTTCTGATGCTCAAAGAATCCTTAAAAGAAGAGTGGTGTCAGTCTTTGTAAGGCTTTATCACTTTGGGAACAGGACCACTCAGATGACTTTCTCCACTGCCTCCACTGAGAATTAGTCACACTTTCTGACTACCAAAATGATTGTTATGCTACCAGTAGCCTGTAGAGTTGCTTCTGAATCATGGTGACCCCATGTGTATCAGAGTGAAGCTATGCTCCACAAGGTTCTCAATGACTAATTTTTCAAAAAGAGATCACCAGGCCTTTCTGTTGAGTCACTTAGGAATGAACCTGAACCGTTTGTTAGCCTTTTGGTTAACAACAGAATCCCCTGTTTGCACCTGCCAGAGAATTGGAGTATTATGATTGTTGTTGCTATGGTTGTTAAGTGTCATTGAGTCAGTTTCAACTCATAGCAACCCTGTGTATGGTTTCTGTGTGTGGGTTTGAAGCACTGACAATACTTATACTACAGTGTCATACCCAGGCTTCTACCTAAAAATAACACCCAAGAAAATCCAGTGGATTGTTTTACTCTGCCAAATGGGATCTCAGTGAGTCAAAAACATGCACTCAATGGCAGCTAACAACAACAATAGGAAGGGTGTACCCTTCCCAGATCCCTCTCTTATTCAAGTGTGTATGAATTATTTCCTCTCACCTTCTTCTTTCCCACACATGTACACACATACCCCTTTCTTTTTATTTCCTTCAAGGAACAGAACAGTAAGTGTGGTTTGTACTCATATCAGAGTCTAAAACTTCAGTAAGATTTGATCACTTTGGGCCCTAGTCTAAAGTTCCTGGAGTAACTCTGACGTCACACTGCTTATGTCACTCTTGATTAAGTCTTTCATGTATATCCAAATGTATCTTTGCTTATAGACCAAATTTCACCACCTTTTGTATCATTGTTTTAGTTTGGATTCCCAAATACTTAATCCTGGGTTTATTACTGAAATTTGATATATTTAAAATAAGGGACTACTGTTTTATCGGTTGAATTCCACCCTCCCCCCCCCCTTTTTTTTTTCTATACCTAATACCTAGTCCTGGTTTGCTGTTGTGGGATAATCACTGGTCTGCTCATCGTAAGGTGGGTGGTTCAAACTCATCAGCCACTCCTCAGAACCCATATACAGGATTGCTATGAGGCAGAACTGACTCAATGGCACTTAACATCAATAACAAAAAGCATAACACTCAGAGTCCCTGGAAAATCTATACAGGGTCACTATGAGTCAGAAGTGACTCACCAGCACTTAACAACAATCATCTAGTAACTGGAGTCTAATTATAGTGTTTCCATTCTGTTACCATAGATTGTTCAGTCATCATAAAGCAGGAAAATTAAAAAACAGAAGCTTATAAAGTCTGTTGTTTCCAAATGTCTGTTAATTGAAAAGACAATGTGAATTAGATTTTAAAAAATAGTATAGCTATACAATTAAAATGATACATATGACTTGTCTGGAGTTCTGGTGTGGTACTGTAGAGTAAATACTGTACTGCTGATCCCATAGTTTGTGGTTCAAACCTACTAGCTGCTCCTTGTACACCCTATAAGAGGTGTATAAGGACTCTGAACTGACTGGACAGCACTCAAGAACAACAACATTGTTGTATACTATGTAGTCAACCTGACTCATAGCAACTCTATATAATGGAGTACAACTGTTCTGTGCAGTTTCCTAGGCTGTGATCTTTACAGAAGACCTTTATAGATTACCAGACCTTTTCTCCTGAAGAGCCACTGGGTGGGTTCCAACCGCTGAAATTTCATTTAACAACCAAGCACTTAACCACTGTTGCACTAATCCTATCAGTGGTTAACTATGCCTGAAATAATCTTAATAGCAACCTTCCAAATTAGAAAATAAATTTTAAAAGGGGAAAAGATAGGAGGATCAATCAATAGGAATGCCATGTGAATTCTTCCTCTAATAAAAGCTAGGAGGGCAGTATTCTTGTCTAGAATATTTTCAGACCGGAAGACCCAGATGTATAATTTTCTAAGGCATTAGAGCAACAGACATGCTATTAAATCAGCATCTTCTTGCCCTAGTGACTGAGAACATATCAGCATTTCCAATACAAATTCATCTCTTGTGAGGAAAATGTTCTGATCCACCAGGTGAATAACATACATATATTTTAGCTCCAGCCAGAACAGCAAAGCCCAGAATGTTTAAAGATAAGATTATCTCTTCTTGTTCTTATCTTCAATGTTAATGTATCAATTTAGTGTTCTTTAAAGTTGCAATAAAGGGCAATTTTAGTTTCTTATTCCATTCTCCAGAACTTGTGAATTTTAAAAAACATGTTATAAACAGATAGCATTGACTTTGTAATTACATCATTTTGTGGTACTGTGAAATAAATGCTGGACTACTAACCACAAGGTTAATGGTTTAAACCCACTAGCTGCCTCTCAGAAACCCTATACAGGGTTGCTATGAATTGGAAGCAACTTGATGGCACTTAACAACAACAAAAACATCACACTTTATGAATGACTGAAAATAATGGATTGTAAGAAAATGTGAGATTTTTATATGGACGTATATATGACAAAGAAGAAAACCCACTCTATTTTTGCTTCCTATAAAAAGACTGGTGTATGCTTTATACATTAGACACGACACTGATAATCTTTTGGAGGACAAAAAAAAAGGGGGGGAAAGTAACTATAAACTGCTATAAAAAAGTGAAAATGGAATTGTAAGGAAATATTTGGCTCAGAGGGGTTGGTATACTATTTTAGTTCAGGAATGCTCGGAGGAAGTAATACTAAATTCGGACCTGAATGATGAGATACAGCTATATAGTTATGAACTGGGAGAAAAGTATCATAAACAAAAATAATAACAAATATAGGAGTAAACCAAGATATGTTCAGTGACCAAATATCATGGTGCCATGACGAGAGCTTGTAGAACAAAGGAAAAAGTTGAGGGATATGAAATCAAATATAGAGACAGACTGGATTATGTAGGGAGTGTGTTGTTGGTAGGTGGCTTTGAGATGTTTCCAATTCATATTGACTTTATGCAGCAGAACAAAACACTGCCTGCAACATTCTCATGTTGTTGTGATGTGCCGTGGAGTCTGTTCCGACTCATAGTGACCCTGTAACAGGATTTCCGAGGCTGTAAATCTTTACGGGAGCAGAAAGCCTTATCTTTCTCCTGTCGAACAGCTGGTAGTTTCGAACTGCTGACCGTGAGGTTCGCAACCTGATTCATAACCATTATGCTACCAGACCTCCTTGAACAGGAAAAGATAAAAACATTCACTGCCCTCTCCGCCCAGGAGATAAGCTAAAATGTTAATCAGGTTACTGAGTAGGACCAATCCTCTCTGCCCAGGAGTCAAACTAAAATGTTAACCAGGTTACTGAATGAAACCAATCCTCTGGTTCCCTCCTGTCTTCAAACATGTCTACAACCTAACCCCTGCCCGATTTTGACCCCATATAAGTCTACACTGCCCTGTATTTGGGGCTCAGAATCTGGAGAAATCAGCTCCTCTGAGCCAGCCGACTTAATAAAATGTAAAACTCTGCTTCACCTCTACGAGTGGCCTCAGTTTCTTCAACAACCAATCAAGAGCTGCTGTGACACTTCCAAATCTAAAACTGCTGTAACAATAGTTGTTGCTATGTCTGAGCCCATTGTTGCAGCCATTGTGTCAATTCATCTATGTCAAGGCCCAGTCAGTGGCAGTGGGTTTAGTGGAAAATGATCAGGAACTTCGTAAGTTTGTTGGCCACCTGAATGTCTTCTTTGGTGAAGTGACTGTTCATATTCTCTATCCTTTTAAATTGGATTATTTGTACTTTTGCCATTGCAGTGTTAACCATTTCTATAAATTTTAGAGATTAGTAAATTATCCAATATGTCATTGTCAGAAAAATTTCCCCAGTCTGTGGTTTTCTTTACTCTTTCCTTTGAAACATTTCTATGTATATTAGTATCCCTGTCACCTAGTTTGTCTTTTACTCTTTCTATATTTCCAATGTATTTATGCCATATCATAGGGCTGCTAAATTTGTCTCAATACTTTCATTGATGGTCTTTGTAGCTAAAGATTTTACATTTAGGTTTTAGAATCATGTTGCGTTCATTTTGTATATGGTGTGATATATGCTTCCTGCTTTATTTTTCTGCAAATGAATATTCAGTTTTTCCAGCACCATTTATTAAAGAGCTGCTCTCTTGTCCCATCTAATTGTTTTTGGTCATTTGCCAAAAATCAAATGTCCATAGATGGATGGATTTGCTTCTCAGTTCTCAATTATGTTGCTTGATGTAGGTATCTGTGATTGCACCACTACTTAGCTGTTTTGACCACCATGACTGCGTAGTAGGTTTTGAGATTGGGAAGTGTGATGCCTCCTACTTTGTTCTTATTTAGTAGAGTTTTGTTTATCCAGTCTCTCTGCCCCTTTACAAAGTTGGTGATTCTTTGTCCCATCACTTTAAATAATGATCTGGATCAGGAATGTGATATTTCTGTAGATGACTTTAGGTGATAATGACATTTCCACAATGTTAAGTCTTCCTATCCATGAACAAGACATTCTCCCATTTATATAGGGTTCATTAAGTTTCTTGTAGAAGTGCTCTGTAGATACCTTTGCACATATCCTTTGTTTCTATGACTAGATATGTTCGTAAGTACTTCTTGTTTTCAGTAGGTATTATACATAGCTTACTTCCCTGATTTCCTTGTCAGAGTTCTGTTATTGTAAGGGGATCTGACTGAGCTTTTTATAGTAGCTCTTGTATATTGCTGCTTGCTGAATCTTTCAGCTAGTTCCAGTAATTTTCTTGCTGAGTCTTTAGGATATCCCATGTGTAATATCACATCATTTGCAAAGAGAAACAGGATTTTTGGAACTTTGGGTACCTTTTATATTATTTTCTTGTTCTGTGCCATGGTCAAGACTTCCAGTCAATGTTTAGTATTTCTTAAAAATATAAATTGATTAAAAATTTAGTACTTCTGAGATAAGAAATGTTTGTATAGTAATGTTTTTAAACAAGTTAGAAGAAAAGAAAGAAAAAATGATATCAAAGAGAGGGAAAATTATCAGAAGTAAGCCCTTGAGAAAATGACAGAAAATAAAACATAAGGAATATGTAGAGAGGTAGGATGTAAATTCAAGCATATATATTTATTCCATTGTAACAGAAGGAACAGAAAAATGTGTGGGTAAGATTGAATTTAGGCTGGAATTGTTGGTGTTTGAAGATAGCTCCTATATGATAGTTCTATTTTCTCTAAGAAGTTTTTGAAGAAGTCATTAGTTGAGAATAAGTGAGAAATGCAGGGTGTGATAAGACAGAAAATATTAAATGGAAAACCAGAAACTTAAATTTGATAATAATATTGTATTTTAATGTTTTGTGCAAAATTAAACTTTGTGCCCAGGAATATGCTCAGTTGAAATTTGTTTTCAGAAATGTATCAATTCAGAATGTATATATGAACTTTTTCTCTCCTAATGCTTTGCTCATTTGAAGGTAAGCATATCTGTCAGTTTGTTGTACTGTGGTGGCTTGAGTTTTGCTATGCTTTTGGAAGCTATGCTACAGGTATCTTAAGTACTGGGGGTCACCCATAGTGGACAGGTTTTAGCTGAGATTCCAGACAAAGACAGACTAAGAAGAAGGAAAGATGGACTACTTCTGAATATTCAGTCACTAAAAATTTTATCAATAGCAGAACTCTGTCATCACCAGGATATTGAACATTGAAGCATAATGAAGAACACCAGAATATTGTCAGATATAGTGCCGAAAGAAGAACCCCTCAGGTTGGAAGGCACTCAAAATTTGACTTGGGAAGAGTTGCATCGTCAAAGTACATTTGACATTGGTCTTGGTGACACCAATGGGGTAAAGCCTTCAGGACCTTCATTTGCTGATGGGCACAACTCAAAATGAAGAGAAACAGCTGTAAACATCCATTAAAAACCAGAGCATGGAATGTACAACGTATGAATCTAGGAAAATTGGAAATGTAAAAAATGAAATGGAAGACATGAACATTGATATCCTACATATTAGTGAACTGAAATGGACTGGTATTGGACATTTTGAATCTGGCAATTACATGGTTTACTATGCTGGGAATGACAGATTGAAGAGGAATGGCATAGCTTTCTTCATCAAAAAGAACATACCAAGATCTATCTTGAAGTACAACACTGTCTGTTTCTGGATAAAATATTTCAGACTTTGACTTACAATTAACACCTGTTAATACCACTAATATTCTAATTTACACATCAACCGCTAAAGCCACTGATGATGAAATTGAGGAATACTACCAACTTTTGTTGTAGTGCTGTAGGAAAAGCACAAGACTACAAGGTCAGTTTGAACCACAAGATTGGCAGTTCAAACTCACCAGCTGCTCTTCAGAAACCCTTGTCACTATGAGTCGGACTCAACTTGAAGGCACTTTAACAACAAGAAATAAACAATTCCTTCACTGTGAAACTGACCAAACATGCTATCAAGATACATTGATATTTCCTGGTAACTGAGATGTAAAGGTTGGAAATAAAGACAAAGTTGTAGTTGTTGGAAAATATGTCTTTGGGGATAGAAATGACGCTGGAGACCGCATGATAGAATTTTTTCCAAGACCAATTACTTCTTCACTGAAAATACCTTTTTAAAGCAACATAAAAGTTGACTATACACGTGGACCTCACCAGATGGAATACACAGGAATCAAATTGACTACATTTGTGGAAAAAGACAGTGGAAAAGCTCCATATCATCAGCCCAAACAAGGCCAGGTGCATACAGTGGAGCAGGCCATCAATTGTTCATGTGCAAGTTCAGGT
Source organism: Chrysochloris asiatica (assembly GCF_000296735.1). NCBI lineage: Eukaryota > Metazoa > Chordata > Mammalia > Afrosoricida > Chrysochloridae > Chrysochloris > Chrysochloris asiatica. Next base: position 19,618,267 of record NW_006408568.1, read on the forward strand.
TGAGGCTGAAGAAAATTAAAACAAATCCATGAGAGGCAAATATGACCTTGAACATATCCCACCTGATTTTACAGATCATCTGAAAAAACAGATTTGATGCATTAAACACAATGAAATCTTTCAACAAATTGAGACAGAACTGGAGGTGCTCACTCATCTATGCCAAGAAATTTGAAAGACAGCTACCTGGTCAACTGACTGGAAGAGATTCATATGTGTACTCTTTCCAAGGAGAGGTGACCCAGTGAGTTTCTGAAATCACCAGACAATACCATTAATATCGCAAGCTAGTAACATTTCGCTAAAGATGAGACCTAAATGGCTGCAACCATACATTGACAGAAAACTTCCAAATGTTGAACCTGTATTCAAAAGAGGATGTGGAATGAGGGATATCATTGCTGACGTTAGCCAGATCTTGGCTGTTTACCTGTGCTTTATGGACTATGCAAAGGCTTTTGATTGTGTGGATCATAACAAGCTATGGACAACATTATGGAGAATGAGTGTTCTGGACCGCTTGATTGTACTCATGAGGAACCTGTATATAGACAAGTGGCAGTTGTTCAAATCGTACAAGGGAACACCCAATGGTTTAAGTTTAGGGAATGTGTGCACCAGGGTTGTATTTTTTTCATAGTGCTTGTTCAATCTGTATGTTGAGCAAATAATCTGAGAAACTGGACTATATGAAGAAAAACGTGGCTTCAAGATTGGAGGAAGTCTCACTAACAAGCTGCAATATGCAGATGATACAACATTGCTTGCTGAAAGTGAGGAGGACTTTAAATACTGATGAATATCAAAGACCACAGCCTGCAGTATAGGTTACACCTCAATATAAATAAATTAAATAAAAAATTCTCACGACTGGACTAGTAAACATATATATAAATGGATGAAACATTGAATTTGTCAAATACTTCATTTTGCTCAGATCAACCATCAACACTCATGAAAGAAACAGTGAAAAAAATCAAATGACGTATTGCATTAGGCAAATCTGCTGCACAAGACCTCTTTAATGGGTTAAAGAGCAAAGATGTCAGTTTGAAGACCAAGATGCGCCTGACCCAAGCCATGGTATTTTCAATAACCTTATATGCATGTGATATTTGGACAGTGATTAAGGATGATTGTAGAAGAATTGATGTATTTGAGTTGCACCAGAATATAAATAGTGCCAAAAGAACAAACAGATTTGTGTTGGAAGTAGTACCGTCAGAATTCTTCTTAGAAGCCAAGATGGCCAGACTTTGTCTCTCCTACTTCAGATATATTATCAGGAGAGACGAGTTCCTGGAGAAAGATATCATGCTTGGTAAAGCAGAGGGCCAAAGAAAGAGAAAGACCCCCAATGAGGTGGGTTGGCACAGTGGCAACAGCAAGGCTCAAACATAGCAACAATTGTTAAGGTTGACACAAGATTGGAAAGTGTTTCATTGTCTGATCTAGTGCCAGAAGAAGGGAAGCTCAGGTTGGAAGGCACTCAAAATATGACTGGGGATGAGATGCCTCCTCAAACTTGAGCTTTAACTTGATGACATGAATGGAGCAATTATTTGCTCAGGACTATTATTTGATGATGGGCCTCAACTCAAAATAAGAAGAAACAATTGTAAACATCCATAATAATAGGAAAGTGGAATGCATGAAATATGAATCTATAAAGAATTGGAAGCCGTCAAAAATGAAATGGAATGCATAAAAAGTAAGTAAGTTGAAATGGACTGGTACTGGCCATTTTAAATATGACACTAATATGGCTTACTATGCTGGAAATGACAAACTGAATAGAAATGGCATTGCATTCATTGTTTAAAAGAGCATTTCAAGAGCTATCTTGAAGTATAATGCTTCTGTGATAGCATAATATCCATATCTCTACAAGCAAGACCTGTTAATACACCATTATTCAAATTTACTCATAGCCACTACAGTCAATGATAATAAAATTGAATAATTTTAGCAACATTTTCAGTCTGAAACTGATCAAACACACAATCAACATGCATTAATAATTACTAATGATTGAAATGTGAAAGTTGGAAGCAAAGAAGTATCCATAGTTGTATACTATGATGCTGTTAGAAAGAGTGCTAGAGATTGAATGATGGAATTTTGCAAGACCAGTGACTTTTCCATTGCAAATATTGAAAAAAAAAATTTTAACAACATAAATTGTGACTATACACGTAGATGTCATCAGATGGACTACATATGAATCAAACTGACTATATCTGTGGCACACAATAATGGAGAAGCACACTATCATTAGCCAAACCAAGATTGTGGAACACACGATAAATTTCTCCTATTCAACTTCAGGCTTCACTGAATAAAGTTAAGACAAGTCCACAATAGCCAAAATATGACCTTGAGAATATACCACCAGAAGACCGTCCCATGAATTACACCAGACTGCTCCTTAGAAATCTGAATGGCTATACTTTGTTTGGACATATTGTCAGGAGGGATCAGCTTCTGGAGAAGGACTTCATGCTTGGTAAGTGGAAGGAGGTAACTACCAAGTGAGCTGAAATTGACTGAAAGGGGAAAATGAGGAAAACCTCTAATAAGAAGGATTGACACAGTGGCAGCAACAATGGGCTCAAATATCACAATTTTGAGGTTGGAACAGTACAGCATTTTTTTTCTGTTTTGCAGAGAGTTGCCATGAATCAGAACTGACTAGGCAGTACCTAGCAACAGCAATAAGGCAAGTCAGAAAGTATTGTTACAAAATCATAGAAAACTTCATAAAACAAAAATATCAAAGTTTAAACCTACTGTTTCTTGACATATCCTACTTTTGGTCAATACACTTCTGAAGGCATGCTTCCATTTATAATGTTTCCTGAAGTATTCTTTGCTCTTCAGTTTATACCACATCAAATGGCAGCTTTGGCACCCTCAAGGAAATTAATATTGTTCGTTTTAAAAGTTCTTTGATATTTAGGAACAAAAATCAACTTGAAGGGCTAAAATCAGGGTTGCACAAGGGTTTGGGTAAGGTTTTTCAATGAAATTCTTATTTGACATCCTTGTTCCCCCTGTAGAAAGAGCAGAAGCATTGTCATGATGGGAAAAAAAATTTCCTCAGCACAACTCACCTAGACTGTTTTCTCATCAATGCAGTTTTCAATTTTCCTAAAAGTTATTCGTAATACGTTCTTGTGATCATCATATCCTTCAAGAAAATCTATCAATATTACCCCTTTGTAGTCTCCCAAAAAAGTTGCCATAATCTTTTGAGCTGACCTTTTGTCCTGAATTTAACTGGTCCAGAAGATTACCTTAGGAGTCACTTTTTGATTGGGCCTTTTTTTTGAAGCTCCTCATGATGGTGTTGTGAGTTAAGGTGCTGGACTATAAGGTCGGTTTGAACCACAAGGTCAGCAGTTCAAGCTCACCAGCTGCTCCTTGGAAATCCTATAAAAGGTCACTATGAGTCAGAACCTACTTGATGGTGCTTAACATCCACAACAAAATGATATGAAAACAAGTTTATTGGTGAGAAAATTTGTCTACAGTAATCCATGCATTGCAGAGACAAACTTAAATGTATTTTGTTTGGAATAAACTCATGTATATGTGAATTGGAAGAAAGCATAGTTAGCAATACTTTTTTCACTAAGTAATATGTGCCATAAAAGATGGCCCAAGAAAAATAATAAAGAGTGACATCAGTTTTGGTGTTGCTGAATTTGAAGAAATGATGGAATAGGAAAAGCAGTGAGCTAAAATGCAGGGATATGGTAGTTTAGAAGTGGGTTATTGAAAATGTTGGTTGATTAATTTGTTGGGGGGAGGATGGAAAAGATTGTTGGATCTAAGAAGAGTAAGCAATTACAAGACTAGATTTTGGAAATTTGACATCTCCATGAATAATGACAGTAATAATATTGAAAATAATTAAGCCATCAATTAATGCTGGAGAGTTCCTAGATGATTGATAGGTGGCCACAACAAATAACGGTTAAGAAAGGTTGTTGGTAGCTGTGATAGAGTCTGTATAACTCATGATAACACCATGCACAAAGAAATGAAACAAACCCGGTCCTACATTATTCCAGGTTTGGACCAGATTGTAGGGTTCCACAGGTTTTCGCTGGCTGATTTTGGAAGTAGAATGCCAGGCATTTTTTCCTTCCTGATTTCTTTTTGGAAGTTCCACTGAACTCTACTGAGCATCATAACAACATACAAGCCTCCACTGCCAGTCAAGAGTGATTGTGCATGGGGCTTATGGGCTGGTAATTCAACCTGGTTCTCCTTTATGTTGTTGTTCTGTGCTCATGTGTCATTTCTGACTCAGAATGACACTGTATAGAGTTTCTGAGGCAATAAATCTTTATGGGGCAGAAAGTCTCATCTTTCTCCCACAGAGCGACTGGTGGATTCAAACTGCTGATCTTGTGGTAAACAGCTAACTGTGTAACCCACTTTGCCACCAGGACTCTTTGGGTCTGCTGCATGTACTGAACCACTGATTTTACAAAGAAAGATAAAGCCTGATGACATAGAAGTCAAAGGACGCCAGTGTTTTAAAGGAAGGCAAAAGGAGAGTTTGCAAGCATTTGTGAGAAATATGAAAGAACTATACTTCATATTAAAACCTTGCCACATGTAAGAAAACAGAGAAGCAACCAGATTAAAGCAGGAGTTGAAGGGAGTAGACAAGAGCTGAGATATAAGGCAGTTTGCTGATGATGGACTAAGCATTTTAAAAGATACAATAGAAAGATGAGAATTGAAATCAAATGAAAAGATAATAAAGAAAAGTGTATAAGAATTTATTATTATTTTCATGTACATAGGGGTGAACTGAATTTCTGTCAGTGATTGAGGTAAGTAAGGATATCATGAAATCCCTGTAATTATAACTTACAATAATTTGAAACCTCACGGTGCCTGTATAGGTTGCAACTGTAGTCCCCATGTGATGTGCGTGTGTGCTATCTGGAAGGTTGGATGTTCAAGACTATTCAAAGTCATCTCAGAAGAAATGACTAATGGTCTATCTGAAAAATTAGCCATTGAAAAAGCCCTATGAAGCCCAATTCTGCTCTGACACTAATGGTGTCAAAATCAACTCTAGAGCAGCTATTTAATCTCACCACTAAGTGGGTGGGAGTACTCTGTGAATGATTTGAAAGTACTCTGTGAAGATTTGAAGGGCTGCTTTTAGCCCTAGGTGCAGTGTAGTGAACTATTTAATGTTTCTTCTAGCCATGTTGTTGGTTGTTGGTGGTTGTGTGTTGTTGCATCAGTTCTGACTTATAGTGACATTGTATAGGGTTACTGAGGCTGTAGATCTTTAAGAAAACAGAAAACTTTTTTTCCCACAGATCAGTTTGTGAATTTGAACTCCTGACCTTTCAGTTAGCAGCTCAACATATAACCGATTATGTCACGAGAGCTCCTTTCTTTTAGTTATGTCGTCGTTGTTGTTGTTAAGTGCCATTAAGTAGATTCTGACTCATAGCACCCCTATATTAGGTTTCCAAGGAGCAGCTGGTGAGCTTGAACTGTTGACCTTGTGATTCAAACTGACTTTGCAGTCCAATGCTTTATCCCATAACACCACATCAGGATTCTTCTTCTAGTTACAGTCTTTATAAACTTCCACTAAATGATTTATTCCTCATGGGTCTAGATAAGAAAAGGTTGGGGAAGATGCTGATGGATTATATGATTCAGTTGCGAGAGTCTGTTAACAGGGTTAATTTTCAAAACCTGTAACTGTAACATTGATGATCCATCTCAGAAACAGGATTTGGGATCTCAGTACCATCAAAGAGGAGCCAAAAGTGGAGCATGCCCTTTGACCCAAAGATCCCTGTGTATTTAACCTCCTCAACCCAGAGATAGAAATCTGAGACATTGGAAGAGTAGCAGAGGAGTGGCATAAGAGTAGTAGCAGTATGAAGAAGAGCAAGAGCACAGGACAGAGCGCTTGCCTTCTGAACCCACTGAGCAAGTAAAGTTGAATGACTTGGGCAGGAGGTTGACTTGCAGAGTGGGGTGTCTCCAGGCACTTAGTTGAGGGAAACTAGATTTAACATTTATGGTAGAGTGGTGTGTCCTTCTGACGTTTATCAACAGCCCTAAAAGAGGTTTGTAACATTTCTAGAGGAGGGGAGAGGGCAAAGGGCTCTGGGCTTGAGAGACCAAGGATCATGACTTGAAAGAGGCTGTCTTTACGGAAAGAACATTCTGATCCTCCATTGTAACCTGTTAACTTCCCTAATAAGCCTTTGAACTATGACTATAGTACCTTGAGGTTTGTGTGGCCATTGAAATGAATTTTTGAAACTAGTTGAGTAAACGGTTGTGATAGAAATACTTAGTGCTTTTTTTTTTTTTTTAAACACTGGAGTTCTCCTGAGTTTGTTTGTTTTTTTTTTGTTGTTATTACACATGGTTGCTGTGGTTGTGTTTATTGCACCTCTTCACAAAAGATTATTTGTATTAATTCCATTTCTTTTGCTTATGCTTCTTCTTTTCCTGATGTTCTTACCATCTTCAATTCTCTGGTGGATTCCTATGTAAGTTCAAAGTTATAATATCACCTTCTTCTGTAATTTCTAATGAAGCCTTTTATGACCCTTTTCTATCTACTGAGTTAATTGCTCCAGTATCTGCATGCTGATAGTATTTGCTCATTCATATTGCTCTTTCAATTTGCATTATGATTATTTGAACATAACTTTTTTCGCTTATTATGAATAGTTTTTGTTTTGTTTTGTTTTCTCTTGCTCCTATGGTTCATAAATACGTAGATTGTTGAATAAAGTATACAATAGATTTAATGACTCTAGGATACACACTGGACTGCTACAGAATGAAGAAATTGGTAGAACAATTCGATTTTATCACCATCCAGCTTAAGAGGTTCAGTTTCTGGCATGATATCATACAATGTTCCAGTGATATTCAAAAGGTTTTCAGTTGCTAACCATGCAGAAGTGGTCTGCCTCTCCATATTCCTGGCCTGTTTTAGTCTGGACATTCTGCTGAAAACTGTCCACCATAGGTGACCCTTCTGGTATTTAAAAAACTGAGAGTATAACTTCCAGCATCACAGCAGCAAAACAAGTCACCACAATATGATGAATTGACAGAGGTTTGGTGGTTGTTGGTATGAGTTGTAATTGACTCCATAGTAATGTGTTTTAAATTTTTTTATAATGTTATTGTTTATGACATCACTAAGTGCACAACATGATTATCTTGAATCTGTTTTTCCATTTTTCTCATTGTAAACTCCTTCCTACTCAGCCCTGTGAAATAATCTGCAGAAAGAACTCAAGTTACCTGATGTACTCTCTTTAAATATTATAGAAAATGTTCTGTGATTATGCATTTCACTAACTACTTGACTCTGAATCTATCATAACTAGTTTTGTGTATCCTGGAAAAAAGTAAATAAAAACTGAGTAGATAATGCAGCCAATTTATCTCATTGGGAATCTTCCTCTTCTGCTGACCCTCCATTTTTTCCAAGAATGATGTCCTTCTTCCTCCTCACAACTTGTCCAAAATACTTGAGTGGAAGTCTCACCATCCTCTCTTCCAAAGAGCATTGTAGCTATCCTTCTTCCAACGCAGATCTGTTTGTTCTTATGGCAGTCACTGATACTTTCAATATTCTATGCCAATGCCATAATTCAAATCCATGGATTCTTCTTTCTTCTTTATTCATCAAACAACTTTCACATGCATATTAGATGATGGAAAATACCATGGCTTGGGTCAGGGGCACTTTAATTCTTAAATTGACATCTTTGTTCTTTAACATTTTAAAGATGTCTTATTAAACAGTATTGCCTAATGTGATATATGTCATTCGATTTCTTGAGGGCCGTTTTGTTGGGAGTGATTTCAGCTGAAGGTCTCAGATTTGAGGTAAGTTTAACAGAAGGATTGCAAATGAACAGTTGTGTTCCAGAAAAACAGACGGCTCCCAGGTCAAGCTGTCCCCTGGGGAACTTGCAAGGCTGCCTCAGGGCACAGGGAACTTGCAAGGCTTTTTCCTTGTATGACCTTCAGTTCAAGTCTGCAAAAAACATCTTGCTGCCCAATCTCTGTTTCCCTAGCAACTACATTCTTCTGATAAAGTCCTGCTTACTGCTTGCATAAATACACCCGATGTTTTTTGCGCTATTTTCCCTGCACCCATCACTCTCCTTTTATATGTGTATATAATAAACATGCTGAATCTAGGTCTGAGTCATAGTACCTCCATCAGAGTGCTGTGTCCCACCTGGTTCCAACTTTGCTATTTTGATTTTGTTTCTTGTGTCTTCCTTTTGTTCTAATCTCCCATCACCCCTACTTGAGTGTAATCTCTCCATGTGGGCCACAGAGTATAGCCATTTGTCGGACGTGGCACTGCTTCCATTGATTGTGGGTCCAAGCAAAATTAAGTCTTTGACCAACTTCAAAAAATATATATAAAAAAATGCAACTTCAAAAACAGTACAAAAAAATAGAAGGCTTGCAAACATTGAGTAAGAAGTAACAGCTGTCTCCTGCAAAGGAAGTCTCAAAAAGATGAGTGTTGTTATTGTTGTTAAGTATTGTTGAATCAGTTTCAATTCACAGCCACTTGTATAGGGTTTCTGAGGAGCAGCTAGTGGATTTGAATTGGAAACCTTGCAGTTAGCAATCCATTGCTCATCCCACAGCACCAGACCAGTACTCTAAGAATAGAGACCTCAAAAGGTATGTACAAAGGTATTCCTAAAGTGAAAGTAGAACAGATATTAAGAATAGTTTTCTGGATAACAGTCCCACTCTGTTATTGTTGTTAGATAGCATCAAGTGAGTTCTAACTCATAGCAACCTTATCTATGTGCAACAGAATGAAGCACTACTCCTCACAGTCAATGCTGCATTTGAGCTCAGTGTTGCAGCTCTTGAGTCAATTCATATCCTCAAGGGTCTTTCTCTTTTATGATGACCTTTGACAAAGTATTATGTTCTTCTCCAGGAACTTATCCCACTTGAGACCTTGGCCAAAGTAAGTGCGATGAATTCTCACCACCTTTTCTTCAAAGGAACAATCTGGCCATACGTCTTCTAAGGCACATTTGTTTATATTTCTGGTCATCAAGAAATAAATTTAATATTCTTTTCCAACACTAGAATCTTAAATATATCAACTGTTCTTTGGTTCTTTATCAATTTGCACTTGCATATTATCTGATTGAGAATACTATGGATTAGGTCTGGTACACATTAGTCATGAAAGTGACATCTTTGCTTTTTAACAGTTTAGGAGGTCATTTGCAGCAGATTTGCCCAGTAATAATACATGATTTGATTTCTTAACTGCTGTGTCCATGGATGTTAATTGTGGATCCAAGTAAAATGAAATCCTCAACAATTTCAATCCATTAACATGCTATTGCTTATTGGTCCAGTGGTGAATGTTTTTTTCTTTATATTGAAATGTAGTAAATACTGAAAGCTGTTGTTTTTTATCTCCATCAGTAAGTGCTTCAAGTCTTCTTTGACTGCAGCCAGCAAGGTTTTGTTATTTAGATATCACACGTTGCTAATGAATCTTCCTCCACTTCTGATGCTCTATTCTTCATACAGTCCAGGTTCTTGGATAATTTGCTCAGTATACATATTGGTTTAAATGTTTCCTGATTTTGAACTCTGCCATTATTCCCTTATATTGTTTGAATGATTTGTTGTATGCACAGAATCTGCATGAGCACATTTAAGTGGTCTGGAATTCCTATTCTTTTCAAAGTCATCCATAATGTTTTATGATCCACATAGTTGAATACATTTATATAGTTAATAAAACACAGATATACATCTTTCTGGAGTTCTCTGCCTTCAGTCAAGATCCATTTGACATCAGCAGTGATATCCCTCATTCTACATCCTCTTCTGAATTCATCCCAAATGTTTGCAGTGGTTTGTCAATGTACAACTTCAATCATTTTAAAATTATCTTCAGCAAAATTTTGCTTACTTGTGATATTTATGGTTATTGTTATTAAGTGCTGTTAAGTCAATTCTGACCCATAGTGACCCTGTATAGGGTTTCCAAGGAGACACTGGTGAGCTTCAACCACCAACCTTGTGGTTCAAACAACTTTGCAGTCCAGTGCATTTGCCCACAGCACTACACTAGGACTCTGTGATATTTATGGTAGGGTTCAATAACTTCTTTATTTCTTTGGAATGGGCACAAATATGGATCTCTTCCAATGAGTAGACAATGAAATTATATTTCAAATATCCTTGGCATAGACAAATGAGCACTTGCAACTTTGTATCTTTTTATTGAAACAGCTCAATTGGTATTCTATTAATTCCTAGAGTTTTGTGTTTCACCAATGCTTCTGAGTAGCTACTAAATTAAAACAATTGAGTAAAAACAAGAGCTTTAAAGAATATCAAACTATCTAATTTGTGTGTGTTTGGAATATCAGGAGGCAAAGAAAGAGTGGTACACATGAAATATTTTATTAGATAATGGTCAGTAATTTCCTGAAGTTGATGAAAAGAAAAAAAACTACATATCTAAAAAGATTAGAAAACATTATGAAAGACATGTTGTTGTTAAATACTGTTGAGTTGATTCTGACTCATATTACAACAGACTGAAGCACAGATAGATCATGTCCACTATTGCAACAACTGTATCAGTCCATCTCATTGAGAGTTTTCCTTTTTCACGTATCTTCTACTTTACAAAGATGTATGTTCTTCCTGATTTATGGGACCTTCTGAAAGCATGTCCAAAGTACATGAGACAAACACTTGCCATACTAACTTCTAAGGAACATTCTGTCTACACTTCCTTGAAGACAAATATGTTTGTTCTGACAGTCTATGGTATATATAATATTCTTTGTCAATACCAAAATTAAAAGTCATCCATTCTTCTTTGGTTTTCTTTATTTATTGTCTAGTTTTCACATGCATATGTGGCAATTGAAAATGTCATGGCTTTGGCCATGCATACTTTACTCTTCAAAGTGACATCTTTGCTTCTTAACATTCTAAAGAGATCTTTTGCAGCAGATTAGCTCAATGCAATGCATTGCTTGATTTCTTCACTGCTGCTTCCATAGGTATTAATTGTGGATCTATATAAAATAAAGTCCGTGACAAAATCAGTAATTTCTCCATTTATCATACATAAACACCATGTTGTTTTTGTTGTTGTTAAGTGCCGTTGAGTCAGTTCCGACCCATAGTGACCCTTAACAGGGTTTACAGGAGCAGAAAGCCTCCTCTTTCTCCTACGGAGTAGCTGTTAGTTTCGAACTGCGAACCTCAAGGTTCGCAGTTCAATTCGTAACCACTATGCTACCAGAGGTCCATATTCATTTTTATATAAGTATATTGTTGTTTTATATTGAATATAAACACAGTACTCCTATTTACATTTTTAAATTTAAAAGATAATAAGTATATCTTGAAAGCAGCCAAACCAAAATAAAATAAAAAGGAATAAAGAAAATATTGACAGCTATACTAAAAGAAACTGTACATACCTAGAAACAAAAAGAATACAATCAACTTCTCATTAGAAACTATGTAAACCAGAAGGCAATGGAATAGCATTTTTAATGAACAGAAAATAAAACCTGTCAACCAGAATCATGTATGTGCAAAATGATATTTAGTCAATGAATCAAAAGAATTCCATGAAAAATTTACAACACTATCTGTGTCCCCTTTTACATGTGATGCCTAGACCTGGTATGGCACTATGATTGCTAACCACATGTTGATGCTCAGAAACCCTTTAAAGGGTCACTATGAATTGGAATTGATTTTATGGAATTTAACAACAGCATAAATGTGTTTTAACTCATTAGCATTCTTGACATCTGATTTTTTTCTTCATCACCTCAGCAAAAAATTTGTTTTTTTTTTCGGTTCTTCCCACATTGCATTTCCAAAATTTGCACCATGTGGAGAGTCTTATGAAAGTAGAACTCATTTCATTTGTGTTTTTTCTTGAAGGTATAACTTATATTGTTGTTAAGTGCCATCAGGTTGATTCCAACTCATAGCAGTCCTATGTAGGATTTCTGAGGAGGGGCTGCTGAGTTTGAACTGCTGATCTTGCTTAACGCACAGTGCCATGCCAGGACTCCAAAATCTTGTGCATCCTGTTATTTAAAGTCTAAAATAGTTAGTTCTATTATTGTACTTTTTAAGATTTCTGGTTATTTATAGCAGGAGGATTATTCCTTTTGATTAGTCTGAATATAATGGCAAAAGATGCCTTCTGATTCTTAAACTACATTTTCAAAATTATTGTTATAATTCAAATTCAATTTAACTATATTGCCACTGGTTTCTACTAATATCTCATTTTATTTCTAACATGACATGTGAGTAGATGGGTTGTAAACATAAGCAGATCCCAAAATTCGAGGCTTGGTTGCAAGTCTGAATAGCAGTTTGTTAATTACAATTATCTTTTTTTTTTTTTTCTCCTCTCACAGGTAACTGTAACTTCTCAACCAAGTTGGCCACACTTTGTCTGTCACACTTCAGACATACCAAGAGGGTCTAGTCTTTGGAGAAGGACATCATGCTTCTTAAAGTGGAGGGTCAACAAAAAAGAGGGAGACCCCGAAACAGATGGAATGGCACAGTAGCAGCTGCAATGGGATTATCCAAGCAATGATTGTGAAATTTGCACAGGACCAACATTGTCTTGTTCTGTTGTGCAGAAGATTGCTATGAGTCCGAACCAACTCAACAACAGCTAAAAACAACATCAACTTCTCTTCACAGGCAAGGAATGATTATTTATTTTTATGAATCATAGATAATATAATAGAGTTCTTGATTTTTCATTGATCTATGCATGTTTCATTTAATTCTTAAATTTCTAGTCTCATCACATATCCCAACAACTAGATGTTAGCCTAACTACTTTTAATGTACTTAGTGTTGTCATCACAGACAAACTGTAGACAGTTCAAATGATTTGAAAACTTATGGAATAATACAGTGATTAGCTTAGGAATGTGGTAGTCATCAGTATTATGTCTTCTTCTTTTCAGTTTATATTTCATAACATTTGAATATATAAAAAAATAAAGTTAGATTGATTTATAATGACGTAAAACCTGTAATAGGCAGACCATCTGATTGAAATTAAAGAGATATGGGTTCAAATATCAGCTTAGATTTATTCGTTCATACATTCATTCACTCAACATTTTCTTACTTCTTTGTTTATGTAAGTTACATTAAACCCCCTAAGAATAAACATCCTCTTCTGAAGGGTAGAGATAATAATTTTAACATCAAAATTTATCTTAACTACCTATAAAGCTATCTACCATGTATTTATTTACTAGGAACGCATCTAGCATAATATCTGACACATGGTACATGGTATGTTAATAAATTAGCTTATGTCTTGTCATACCCTAAGTTGTTGTTGTTATATGCTGTGGAGTAGGTTCCGACTCATAGCGACCCTGTACAGGGTTTCCGAGGCTATAAATCTTCACAGGAGCAGAAAGCCTCATCTTTCTCCCGTGGAACAGCTGGCAGTTTCGAACTGCTGACCTTGCGGTTCACAACCCGATTCGTAACCACTATGCTACCAGAGCTCCTTCATACCCTAAGTAGAAGGTTCTTATTGTCATGATAGAATTCATAATCAAGAACTATAGATACCTAACTAAGATTCTATAGACAAATCTTGAGCAAAAGGAGAAAAATGAGCACCATAATTTCAAATTCTCATGGTATTCTGACTTTCTGGATCCATTAAGGCTGGATGAAGGTATATTTTTGCGTGTGACAAATAGTCACAGTTATTAAAATAATGCAACTGATAATAAATTGTATACCTGTAAAAAGTTGAATAGGCAATCATTGACTGATATACATTTTTACAGCTTAAGAAAGATAAAACTTTCTATTTCTGTAACGGTGTACAGCCTAATAAACCCCATTAAGGGTTGTAATGAGTCAGAATCAACTTCACAGCAAACAACCATCACCATAATCATACTCTGATAACAACAACATAAAAGAGCAGCTGCTGAGGCTACTTACGCATAACCTCATAGGATTTGGTTTCATGGTTTGGAGGTTTAAAATCATTGTTTTATGGATAATTCCAATTAATTGACCTAGTGTTATGTTTTATGTTCCTGGTATACCGTCTAGTTTTTGCGAAGTGCATGGGGTCTGAAAATCTTGTAAGGGATCATGTAAGGTACAAAATTTGTTCTCTGTTCACTGGAAGTAACAGATGAAGAAGGAGAGTCAGGAACTGGAGGAAAAAAATGGCTAATGCTTCCATGAATAATTGCATCTTTTGCAATGAGACCAAAGGAATTAGATGTTACCTGGCTACCATTATTGAATGTTTAGAACAAAGATTCTATAGACAAATCTCAAGCAAAAGAAGAAAAATGAGTACCATAATTTCAAATTCTCATTGAATTCTGACATTCTGGATCCATTAAGGCTGGATGAAGGTACAACACTATTGCCCTGAGATAATTTTAAAGTCTTAGACCAAATGTATCTATCCCGTAAAGTCTTCTTGAAACCAAATAATAATTGAGCAAGTATTAGTAAAGAATATCTAACCTAAGCATTGTGCTCTCTTAAAAACAAAACAAAACAAAAAACTATATGGGATCAAATTCACAACAGCAACTTCAAAGGTTAGGTATGAATTTAGGGAAAGTTATTGTTGTTGTTGTTAAGTGCCAGCGACTCACTTCTGACCCATATTGACCCTGTATGGGGTTTCTGAGGAGCACACCAGGACTCCTTAGGGGGAGTGAGTTCATGTTAATGTAATAGGAACAGTTCCGAAAAGGAAGGTGAGAATCATTGCACAGCTTGAAGAATAAAATTGATTTCATTGAATTGCATGTATAAAAATTGTTGGCCAGGTGCAAGTTTGGTTGAGTAATTTTCAACAACAACAATGAGATCAAATAAATTATTAAAAAAAAAAAAGAAACAGAAAACAAAACAAAATCCACCACTATTAGGCTCTCTATAATATCTACTGTTCATATAAGGTTATGTCTGTGGCAGGTTCTCTGGTGTGCTATATCCAGTTTGGATGGTAGAAACTCAAATGAAGAGGCTCCCCATGGAGCTTCCCCTACATAATTGTTGCTGTGATTCTGCCTAGATTTACCTTTGCTCAATTTTATCACATCACTCCTCATTAAAACAAGAAGACACAAGTAAAACTGAGAATGGGATGTCTACTTGATAGTTACTCATTTTAATTTTAGACATTTCCACATTGTCACAGCTTTCATTTTTATCTACAACAAGCTGTTTAAACAAACGTTCAAATATTTCACTGTTGGAAAGTATAAAGGCTTCCAGTGGTTAACTAACCCCAATTTAATTTCCCCATTCTTCTTTAATAAAAGGAAGAATTGTCTGAAGCATAACTCCAGATACCTGCAGTTATTTTAAATGCTTAACTCAGACACAGTAGCATTGATTTTCTTAGATCCAATAATCTACTAAATTGTGCTTCTTTATTTGTGATTTGACAGAGAATGTTGTTTAATTTTATTACCATCCTGTGTGACCAACATCAGTCATACGCTCAGACTTATTTTATTGTGCCAAGCATTAAGAAGGTGAAGGTCATTGCTGTCTTTGTAAGACACAAAGCCCTTGATTCATGACTTAGAAATAACTAGGTTTTATTTGTTGCAATCTATTGCTTGCTACCTTTAGCCTATTCACAACAGAATCTTTAGTTTAGATTGAGGTTGGCATCTTGAATGATGATTCTTATCAATAGACCAGCCTACTCTGAGAATGTCACATGGATCTGTTGTCAGTTACCTAATTGCTTTTAAAATATCTGCATACACATAACTTGACTTTGGTCTCTCCTGAGAGGGGAATATGCATTAAATGGGGGAAAAGAAAGAAAGAAAAAGGTTTGTAACTCCTGTTTCCCTTTATTTACAGTTTGATTTTTTCTTTATATAATGGCTCCCATTGGAGCAATAGAACAATTTATATCTTTAAGGGTTTGTGTAACACTTCCCTTCTCTTCCACAGCACAAGTGTTATACTTAATTGCCATGTACTTTAAGAACAACAAGTTTCGTTTCATATGTGCCAGGTTATATATTGCCAATTAGTTAATTCATTCAAGATAATAAGCTTTATAATGACTGCACTGAATTCTATGTGCCACAGTTTCCAGTTAAAAAAATGAGTGAGACACAGTTATCAGTCACTTTCGGGGAATCTCTTATTTTAGGTTAGGATTTCCTTGTCCTATTTTCTTCTGGGCAAAGACAACCTAATCTTTTCTCAAACCCACTTTAAAGAAGGCTTCCTTAACAAAGTATTTTCCCAAAGATCCCCCGTTAACTTCCACAAATATTGAATCACTTCCTCTTCTGCTCAGGGTATATTTTGTTCCTGTTATTGCAAGCTTTGTGAAAACAGTTACTAATTTTATCTTTCATTCATCTTTACACTTTCAATCTAAACACAGTGCTACCACAGGCAGACTCTCAGTAAATTGAATCTTTTGATAGCACTAAAATGAGAGTCATTTTGATAGCACTAGCAAAAGTCACCTATCAAAATCCCCATGGAATTCAAATAATTTGGCTCCAATGAGGCATTTTTTAATTAAACATATTCTTTAATAAAATAATATTTTTTCAGCCCAAATTTCTTGCATTTGTGTAATGCCAATGAAAGGTGAAGATCAAGTGTTCCTTCAGTTTGTTCAATTTGACTCATGATTCTTGGATCCATTTTACAGTGTCATAATTATTTATTGGTTGGTAACTTGGATGATTTAGTATATTGATATTTTGGCAAAATATTCATTTAGCATGTACTTTAAATATATTTTCAATCCATTAAAATTCTAGTACTAGCACACAAACATGATTATTGGTGCAAAATGATTGCTGGTACTGTTGGATATCATGACAGAAAACAAAATGTACAGTTGCTCTATAGCAAGTAATTAGATGGAATTGGAATCCTGAGTTCACAGAATTTATGTTTCTAAGTGCCTTCAAGCAGATTCCAATTTATATTGACCTTGTACAGGGTTTTTGAAGAGCAACTGGTTGATTTGAAGCACTGACCTTGTGATTAGCAGGCCAGTGCTTATCCTACCTATAACCAAATCCCAACCCCATTACTGGCAAGTAAATTCTTGGACAACAGAATGAAACACTGCACGGTCCATCATCATCCTAACAACTATTGCTACATTTGAGTCCATTGCTGCTGCCACTGTGCTAATCCATCTCATCCAGGTCTTCCTGTTTTTTCCCCAGTCCTTCACTTTACCAAGCATAATGTCCTTTCCTGGAATTGATCCCTTCTGATAACATATCCAAAGTAGGAGAGATGAAATCCAGTCCTGGTTTCTAATGAGCTTTCTGACTGTACTTCTTCCAACTCAGATTTGTTTATTCTTCTAGAACTTCATGGTATTTTCAATATATTTTTTCAACACCATAACAAATGCATCACCATAGCCTTTTAAATTCATTATCGAACTTTCATATACATATGAGGCTATTGAAAATACCATGGCCTATATGAGGCACATCGTAGTCCTCAAACTGATATCTTTGCTCTTGAACACTCTTTAAAGAGATCTTGTGCAGCAGATTTGCCTAATGGAATACATCATTTGATTTTTTCACTGCTGCTTGGATGAGTGTTGATTGCAGGTCCAATCAATGTTATTTATTGGTCTAGTTGTGAAGACATTTTTTTTACATTGAACTGCAATCAACACAGAAGGCTATGGTCTTTGATTTTCATTGGTAAGTATTTTAAATCCTCTTCACTTTCAGTAAGCAAGGTGGTATTATCAGTGTATCGTAGGTTGCTAATGAGTCTTCCTCCAACCTGCCATGCTCTTCTTCATGTAATCTAGCATGTTGGATTATTTGCTCAGAAAACTGATCGAAAAGTATGTTGAAATAATACAACCCTGGCACACACCTTTCCTGATTTTAAACCGTTCAGTATACCCTGTTTTGTCCAAGTGACTGATTTTTGTTCTATGTACACATTCCTCATGAGCACAGTGAAGGGTTTGGAATACCCATCCTTCACAATGTTACCCATAGCTTGTCACGATCTACATAGACTGGCAATTAACCAGTCAGCAAGGTATGCATCAACTTACATTGAACACAGTTCATACTGACTTAATTGTGTTTACTTGCTAGTCTGTGGTGAACAATATTACATGGGTTTCTCACATTTTTTGACATGGTGGGACACATTTGTATACTGCAGACTGATGGGAATGACAGCAAAGCACAATTGTACCCATGCATACCTTGCTTATTGGTTAATAGTTTGGGCTCTGTGTCAACATGACTAAGCCAGGATTCTCATTGTTTAGCATTTGAGATGTGCCTACTTCCATGGTGATGAAACTAAATACAGGTATATTAACTCAGTGATGAGTGGCTGTGAGCAACTCATCAACTGAAGGGACAGCATCCTTAATGTTACAGCCTACTCTCAGTATAATGCACAGTCTCCAAATAAAAGATCTCTCTTTCTCCCTCTTCTGCTGGAGACCTGGGACTTTACAATTCTAAGCTATTTCCTCTATAAAAACCTCTCTCTCTCTCCCTCTCTTTATATATATATATATACACACACACACACACACACACATATAAATGTTCCACTAGCTTTGCTTCTCTAGAAAACCCAACCTAAGACAGCAATTGAGAGTTTAAACACAGCACAATCAGGATCCCTTAAAGAATCTATAAATACCTTAATTTTTTTTTTAATTTGTGATATTGTTTTTAACAGCTTATACAAAAATTTCAAAAACTACTATAATTGAACCAAGTTCTTATTGTTAAGTGCCATTGAGTTGGTATCAACTCAATGAGACCCTGTATGGGGTTTCTGAGGAACGGCTGGTGGATTTGAACCAGTCAACTTTCATGGTTAGCCATCCAGTGCTTATCCTAAAGCACCAAACTAGGATTCCATAAACTCAAATACTCCTAGATATTTACCTTATAATCTACTCCCATGGCTACCTGAGGACAATTTATTTCAAATTTTAAATTTACATATAATCCCATGTTTAGAGTTTCTGTAAATAAAATGAGAAAATCTTTTTGTAGAAATATTTAATGTGTTGAATGAACTTTAATGAAGTTAACAGTCTTTCTCTGAGAAATATGCTGAAAATGAAGATGATAATGATAATAGAATATTTAAAATACTTTTGTATTGCTGTTAAGTGTTGTCAGGTAAGTTCAGACTCATAGTGACCCTAAATAAGGTTTCTTAGGGTACAGCTGTCTTTAAGTTAAGTTTGAACTGCTGTCTTTGTGATTCAAACTGACATTGCAGTCCAGTGCTTATCCTATAACACCACACCAGAATTCCAGAAAACCAAATACTCTTTGATATTTCCCTTATAATCTACTCCCACAGACAAGGTTTTTTCAAATTTCTGTACTATGAAACATTGCTTCATAAGCTAACAAAAACTATTAGTGATAAAGATACATAATAATTCTATTATTAGTATGCTAATTATATCACCAGATTCCTGAAGGTTCACTTTCCCCCTACTGAATTAGAAAGTTAAAATAATTTATAATATTGGATTGGTAAAAGATGCATAATTGAGGTAAGTCAACATATATTATTATTATTGCCCACAAACTTTTCGCAAAGCTGAGAAATGAACCAGGGTCATGAAAAACATAGAATCCAATAGAGTTTGAACATAGAGTAAATATGTTGTTGTTGTTGTTAAGTGCCGTCTAGTCGGTTCCGACTCATAGCGACCCTGTACAGGGTTTCCGAGGGTGTAAATCTTTACGGGAGTAGAAAGCCTGATCTTTCTCCCGCGGAGCAGCTGGTAGTTTCAAACCACTGTCCTTAAGGTTCGCAGCCCGATTCGTAACCACTACGCTACCAGAGAGTAAATATATATGTGTGTAATATGAATTTTGTGGCAAGGAACAAATATTATTACAAACAAATTGAGGAAGATTAGACAGATGTAATGTCTAGAACAAATATAATAATTTGTTCCAGATAAACAAATTAATAACAATTTTTTAGTAGTTTAGGAGCAGAGATGAGACAGCTAGAAATGATTAAAACTACAGTTCACAAGATGAACAAGATTCCTAAAGTTGAACTTGTCTCATTGTCTTTCCAGTTTTGAAGCTCCTTGAATTTCTTTTCTTTCTAATACTCTGGGGTACAGATGTTTCTGCCATAGCCCTCAAAGTCACTGAGCACAGCTTTAGAGACTGCTGTTGCTTTAAAACACTTTTTAAAGACCCATTGTAAAGATTTGTAAGTATATTGCCTAATCTCCTAAATGTGTTATGCTATTCTTATGCCTAAATAACTAGGCCAGAATATTCAAACTTTTAGTCACTTCTTTTTTATCTATACCATTTCCAATGCTATAGGAGATAATCCCTAATCCCTTGAATAACAACAATAAAACCTAAAGCAATACTAATTAGGAAGACAGCTATAGCATAAACTTCACATGATCTATTATTCTTGTTGTTAAGTGCCACCAAGTCAGCTCCAACTCAGCCATCCACTATAGGTTTTCAGAGGAGGGACTGGAGGGTTTGAACCATCGGACTGTGGTTAGCAGCCCAGTGCTTATCGTTAGTGCCATATAAGTGATTCAAAATTATCCTCAACTTTCAATTAAAAACTATCAAATGATAATTAAATAGAATGTACAAATAATGCTGTATTTTCAAATCATTTAGCTTATATTTTATCACTTATAGACTATGAACATATATTTGATATTAAAAAACAGAAATTATAATTTAGCCATATTGAATTTTAGTTTATTTTCTCATCTGAATAGTAGTGTATTTTGTTGCATTACTATGAACTATTGTCTCATTTCTTTATTGCATTCTCTGATTGCTTGAACTGATAATTTGTGATATTGGTAAAAAAATGTGTATTTGAAGAAATGACTAGTTTTCAGCTTCTAGAATTGCTTGGTGCTCCATGTGGGAAGTACCTTTTAAATAAGCATGCATTTGAGACATCAGCAAAGAACAGGAAATCATCCTTGAATAATTCTATCACAAAAACAAACACATCCTGGGCAAGGAACTAAAAAAACTTTGAATAAAATTAATTTGTATTTCCACAAATGGCTTTCATATAATGGTGGGAATTTGTCTTATTAGTCATAAGGTAAAAAGAGATATCATTTTAGAGAAACAATTTTAAAAGTCATTATTTCAAAGTTTTTAATAGTCATTTCTATAGTAAGAATAGATGGATTTGCTCAAAAATTTTAGAGAGATCATAAGCTTGTCCTAACATTTAATGTTCTTAAAGCAAAAGCTAAATGCACATTAAAATGTAAGATAGCAGAAGTAAGATTTATTTCTGCAATATAATAAAATAGTACCTGCTGAGTAGATATAAGAGAATCTGGAAGAAAGTAAAAAATGCAATGATTTTTAAAGCAATAGCAGTGTTATTGTAGATCAGGGGTGGGGAATGTGTTTGTCTGACAAAATGTATAACATCATTCATGGGTCATACAAAATTATCAACTTAAAAATTAGTCTGATACATTTGGTCAAACATTTAATTAACTCATTCCTAATGTGATGGCCAAAGGAGCTCTGGTAGCGTAGTGGTTACGAATCAGGCTGCGAACCTTAAGGTCAGAGGTTCGAAACTACCAGCCTCTCCGTGGGAGAAAGATGAGGCTTTCTACTCCCGTAAAGATTTACACCCTTGGAAACCCTGTACAGGGTCGCTATGGGTCGGAACCGACTTGACG
>NW_006408568.1:19640231-19644625 GCF_000296735.1 Chrysochloris asiatica
CACGGGAGAAAGATGAGGCTGTCTGCTTCCGTAAAGATTTACAGCTTCAGAAACCCTGTACAGGGTCCCTATGAGTCAGAACCGACTCCACGGCATATAACAACAACAGCAATGTGGTGGCCAGAGTCTGGTGTGGTGGCTTAGGATAAGCGCCTGACCATAAGGTCAGTTTGAACCATAAGGTCGACAGTTCAGACTCACCAGTCACTTCTTGGGAACCTAATATGGGGTGACTATGAGTCAGAACTGACTCCACAGCACTTAACAACAACAACAACAACATGGCTTATGGGCCAGATGTTCTCCACCCCTGCTCTAGATGGTGAGCATGGGACCATAGCAGAAAGGGAAAATATATTCAAGTAGTTAATAAATAAAATATTTTTGTTTGTGATTTTAGAAATGGATAAAATATCAAAGAAAAACATAAAATATGATGGTTCTTAAAATGACAATTCAAATCATCTAACACAATTTCATATAAACTCTCTGAGTCTCCTTTTTGGTCATTTAGTTCAGAATACTCAGCACCTTATGATTCCCAATTTGTAAATTGTGTTAACTTTCAATGAAATCTCTTTACTTTTAATTTCAACCAGATTCTGTCATTTGACCCATGACATTTCTTGGAGTTAGAAGTAGGTATGAGGGAGATCTGCTACAGCAACCCCTGGGAAACTTGGGATCATGGGCTATAGTACCAGAAGAAGCTGCTTGGTTTACCACTTCCTGAGACCTACTTGAATTACTTTCTTTTAAATTTTTATCTATGTTGTTTTCACTTTAATTTGTACAAGCGTTGCTATACGCTTTTGTCTGGTGGTGGTGTCGGCGTGCTGTGAAGTTGGTTCTGACTCATAGTGACCCTGTATAGAGTTTCTGGGCCTGTAAATCTTTACGGGGGCAGAAAGTCTCATCTCTCTCCCACAGAATGGCTGGTACTTTTGAACTGCTGAGTGTGAGCTAAGCAGCGCAACAAAGCCTTGGCAGCTATGGCAGGAATTATACTTTCAAAGAGTTCTGGGTCATTATGGTGTTATTGCTAGGTGCCATCAAATAGGCTCCACACAGCAGAATGAAACATTGCCTGGTCCTGCTCCATCCTAAAAATTATCATGACATTTGAGCCACTTGTTGCTGCCACTAAATCTATCTCACTGGTGATCTTCCTCTCTCTTTTCACTGACCCTGCACCTTCTCAGTTGTGATATCCTTCTCTAGAGGCTGGTTCCTTCTCATAGCATACCCTAGGTATCAGAGATTAATTCTCACCATCATGGTTTCTAATGAACATTCTGGCTATACTTCTTCCAACACAGATTTTTTGGTTTGCATCGATCAATTCGAATGCGTCACTTCTTCTATGGTCTTCTTTATTCATTATCCATATTTCACATGCATATAAGGCAACTGAAAATGTCATGGCTTGGGTCAGGCACACCTTAGTCTTCAAACTGATATATTTGCTGTTTAACACTTTAAAGAAGTCTTTTGCAGCAGATTTGTCTAATGCAATACATTGTTTGATTTCTATATTGCTGCTTCCCTGAGAGTTGATTGCAGTTCTGAGAAAAATGAAGTTTATGACAACTTCAATCTTTTCTCCATTTATCAAAATGTTATTTATAGGTCTTGTTGCAGGGATTTTTTTTCTCTTTACACTGAGGTGCAATTGTTACTGAAGGCTGTAGTCTGTGATTTTCATCAATAAATAAGTCCACTTTGCTTCCAGAACGCAAGGTTTTATCATCCACCTGTTGCAGGCTGTTATGAATCTTTCTCCAATCCTGATGCCACGTTTTTCTTCATATAATCTTACTTCTTGGATTATGTGCTCCACATAAAGATTGAAAAACTATGTTGAAAAATATAACACTGGTGCACACCTTTCTTAATTTTGAACTATTCAATGTTCCTTCATTCTTTCTGAACAATATGTACAGGTTCCTCATGAACTATGGGTAACACTGAGATGAATGATACTCCAGTATTCTGTAAAAACTACTCTTTGCAATGTTATTCACAGTTTGTCATGATCCACACAGTCAAAAGCCTTTGTATAATCAGTAAATCACAAGTAAACATCTTTCTAGTATTCTTTACTGCCAGGCAAGTTTCATTTAATATCAGCAATCATACCCCTAGTTTCATGTTCTCTTCAGAATCCAGCTTGAATTTGTGACAATTTCTTGTCAATTCAATCAAATGGATTACATCTGTTGGAAGATATGGTGGAGAAGCTCAATATCATCAACCAAAAATGAAACCAGTAACAGACTGTGGCTAAATAAAGTTAGTCCATGAGAGTCAAAAAATGAGCTTGAATATAATCCACCTGAATTTAGAAGCTATATAAAGAATAGATTTTCTTGCTTTAGACACTAATGACCAAAGATTAGAAGATTTGTGGGATAAAATCAAGACTGTTATACAATAAGAAAGCAAAAGGATATTAAAAATCAGGTTAGGAAGAAAAGACTAAAATGGCTGTCAGAAGAGAATCTGAAACTTTTTCTTGAATATAAAGAAGCCAAAGCAAATGGGGAAAAATGAGGAAGTAGAAGAGCTGAATGGAAAATTTCAAGGGCAACTCTAGAAGGCAAAGTAAAGTATTATAAAGAAATATAAAGTATTATAATGAAATTTGTGAAGACCTGGAGATAGAAAACCAAAAGGGCAGAACAGGCTCAGCCTTTCTCAACCTAAAAAAAATAAAAAAAACTTTAAAGTCTTGACTTGCAATATTGAAGTTTTCTATGGGTAAAATATTGAATGATGTGGAAAGCATCAAAAGAAGATGGAAGGAATATACAGAGTCACTGTACCAAAAAGAAATGGTAGTCTTCAACCATTTCAAGAGGTAATATATGATCAAGAACTGATGGTACTGAAGGAGGAATTCCAAGCGCTGCGGAAGACACTGGGGGAAAACAAGGCTCCAGGAATTGACAGATTACAAATTGAATTATTACAACACACTGTTGCAGCACTGCAGGCACTAATTTGTCTATGCCAAGAAATTTGGAAGACAGCTACCTGGCCAGCCAATTAGAAGAGATTAATATTTGTGTTCATTCCAAAGAGAAGTGACCCAAGAGAATGTGAAAATAATTGAATATCATTAATATGACATGCAAGTAAAGTCTTGCTGAAAATAATGAAAAACGGTTAAGTCCAATAAGGCACAAAATTCAGTCCTGGGAAAAATCTATTAACAATAGTCACCTGTACTTCTTATGAGCATTACAGACTCCTGTCACTAGATAAAGTGGTTGCAAGACAGGCCAGCACACTAGGTTGCTGGACAACCACAAAAAAAAATTCACACAATGAAGATACCTGTTGGTCCAAGCAAAACACTGTCTAAACCCTGCAACATAACTCCATAGTTTTGTTACCAGAGAAAGCCAAACACAGTATTCCATGTTGCTTTTGGTCCCGGAGACATTCAAGAATTGTGCTTCACTTTTATTTTCAGTGCATATTTGGCAAGGAGTCACCAACCAAATATTGCAAGAAAATAAATAATGTTAATTTCATATGGGGAAGTGGCAACTCTTAAATTGTCTTGTGAAATTAAGAGGGGAGGTGTAGCTCCTAGTTAGTATCACCTGATCAAAGACAAGTTAGACAGACCAGCAGCCACATCAAACTACTTTCTAAATAAAGAAAGTAGTAGTTGTCATTAGATGCTATGGGGTCAATTCTGACACATAGTGACATTGTGCACAACAGAACATAACAAGGCCCTGTCCTGTGACATACTCACAGTTGTTGTTACACTTGCTGCTTCAAATGTGCAAATCCACCTCATTTGAGGTCATCCTCTTTTTTATTGACCCTCTATTTTACCAAGTATGATGACCTTCCCTTGGGACTGGTTCCTCTTGATAATACATCAGAAGTCTGAAAGACAAAAGTCTAGCTATCCTGGCTTCTAACTAGTATTCTAACTATACTACTTCCACCAAAGTATTGTTTTTTCTGCTGGCAATTCATGGTACTTTTAATATTCTTCTCCAATACCATAATTCAAATGAATCAATTCTTTCATGGTATTCCTTATTCACTGTTCAATTTTCACATGCATATGAGGCTACTGAAAATACCATAATTTGAGTCAGATGCACCTTAGTCCTCAAGTGCTCTTGAACACTTTAAAGAGGTCTTATGCATAATATTTGCCTAATGCAATACACTGTTTGATTTCTTGCCTACTACACCCGCAAGTGTTGATGGTTGATCCCAACAAAATGAAGTCTTTGACAACTTCAATCTTTTCACCATTTATCTTGATGCTATTTATTGATACAGTTTTGAGGATTTTTGTTTTCTTTACATTGAGATGCAACCCACACTAAAGGTTGTGGTGTTTGATCTTTATTGTTATTGTT
>NW_006408568.1:19645285-19658652 GCF_000296735.1 Chrysochloris asiatica
TATACATATTTCTGGTAGTCTCTGCTTTCAGCAAAGATCTATTTTACATCTAAAACTAATTCCCTAGCCATCAAAATAGTTTAGGTTTAGAAAAAGTGAAAACAGGTTTTATATGATTTTTGCAGAGGATTCCCAGAGGAATCCTACTGAAAATTTTGACTGTAAGCAATCAAAGTTTCAACTTAATTCTTAACATCCCTGCTTAATGATCCTGAATTTCCTACCTCTGGTGGTACAGGTTTGGGATTCATGTTAAAAACACAATAAGCTGAATATATTTGAAATAATGTGAACTCTCAGTGATCACATTGGGGAAATGTAGCTTCTCCATTTTGTTGCTTTTGAGAAGGTTGCCTGAACCTAGAATGCTGCTGTATCTGAATTTCTGTATCAAGTTGAAGACCATAGGCAGTTTTGTTTTCTATGAGCTTTCTAAAATTTTCTGTTCTTTTCTATTCGAAGAGAAATGCTTAAGATGAGGAAATTTGACATATATCTATTTATTTTTAAAGTGAACTGAAAAATGACAAATTGTTTAATTTTATGGGTATAACAATGCCTTAAATAAAGAGATACATTATTCTATATTGCTTGTCTAAATGATCCCATAAAACACACAAAAGATAGAGTTACAAAAATAATTTACTACCTCTGGTATTGTTAAATTATAGTGCAACATTCCTTCAAAGAACTTACTTTGATTGGTTTCATGATGAATAAACATTTATATGAATTGAATAGTCTTAATATTCCCAGAAATTAATGAAAATGAACTTGTTTCAATGATGATTCTATGTTTGTTAACCTTGAAAATAAAGTCTTTATTATTAACTTGAGCTAGATATATAAAGCATATTTTATCTAAGGAAAAGGAATAATTTCCAAGAATTGATGAGCTCATTTTGTTAAAGAACTTCAGTAGCTACTGGGTAGATAAAAGGTTATAATAAAGAGAAAATAATTCTGCTTATCAAAAGAATAGTAAAAGGAAAATAATTTCATTATCAATTATCTTTCAAAATACCTAAGCTAATTTAAACATATATAGATATGTTGAGATGACCAATTATTTTCTTTAACCATGGCCCAATGATAGGGAGGGCTGGACAAGATCAGGACTCCTTAGTCACAGCTTTGAGACTGTGTAACTCCAGAAAAATTTTAAAGGGACCCTATCTTATTAGGTGAAGACCATTAAGACCTACAGATGCACACACACAAATGAACAAAAACAGCAAAAACAGAAAATTGGATTAATCTCCATCATGAAAAATAATCAACAAGTTCTCTTTATTACAGAGAAATTCAAAGAAGATGTAGCTGTTATTGTGAAGTGACTTCAAGTTGATTCATAGTGGCCCTGTGCCCAATAGAACAAAACACTGCTCATTCCTGCATCATCCACACAATTGTTGTTGTGCTTGGGCCCATTGTTGCAAACATTTTTTAACTCGGTCTTGTTGGGGTCTTCCTTTTTGTCTCTGACCCTCCACTTTACCAAGCAGTGACCGGACCATCCTGATATTTTGTACAAAGTACATGAGATGTAACCTCACCATGATCATAACCTAAGGAGCAATCTGACTGTTCTTCAGAATGAGATGAATTTGTTCTTTTGACAGTCTATGGAATATTCAGAATTCTTTGCCATCAATTTATCTTCAGTTTTCCTTATTTATTGTCCAGTTTTCACATGTATGCAAGGCAGTTGAAAATACTATGACTTGGTTCAGGTGCATCTTAGTTATCAAAGTGACATCTTTGCTCTTTACCACTTCAAAAAGGTATTTTGTGACAGATTCATACAAAGAAACATGCCATTTGATTTCTTGACTGCTGCTTCCATGAACGTTATTTGTAGATCCAAGGAAAACAAAATCTTGCATAACTTCAATAGTTTCTCCATTTATTATGATGTTGTTTATTGATCCCTAGTGAGTATTTTTGCTTTCTTTATATTGAGAGGAAATCAGTACTGAAGACTGTAGTCTTTTATTTTCATCAGTAAGTATTTCAAGTCCTCTTTACTTCCCGCAAGCAAGGTTATGTTATCTGTCTATTGTAGATTGCTGATAAGCCTTCCTCCAATTCTGATGCCGAGTTCTTTTTCATATAGTCCAGTCTCTCAGATTATTTGCTCAGTATACAAATGGAATAAATATGATTATGTGATATATCCCTGACAAACACCAAATCTTTGAGTATCTTCTTGTTCTGTTTGGACAGCTGCAAACAGAACTCTGTACAAGTCTATGTACAGGTTCCACATGAACACAATGAAGTGTTCTAGAGTTCCCATTGTTTGCAATGTTATCATAATCTGTTATGGTCTATGTAGTCCATTGCCATTGCACAATCAATAAAACATAAGTAAATGTCTTTCTGGTATTTTCTTTTTTCAGCAAAGATCTGTCTGGCTTTAGAAATGATAGTTCTCTTTCCAGATCCTCTTCTTAATCTGGCTTGAATTTTTGGCAGCTCCTTATTGATGTACTACTGCAACTGCTTTTTAATTATCTTCCCCCAATTTTACTTGCATGTGATATTAATGATATCTTTAAAAATTCCTGCTTTCTGTTGGGTCACTCTTTTTTTTTTTTTAATGGGCACAATTAATAATCTGTTCCGGGCAGTTGGCCAGGTACCTGTCTTACGACATTTTTGGCATAGGCTTAGTGCTTTCAGTGCTGAATCAGTTTGTTGAAACATTCCAGTTGGTATTCCACCAATTCCTAGAATCTTGTTTTTGCCAATTTCTTCAGTGCACTTTGGACTTCTTCCTTTAGTACCATAGGTTCCTCATCATATGCTGCTTCTTTAAATGATTGAACACTGACTGACTCTGACTGGGAGAATAAGGAGCTAGACCTAAATATGAGACCTCACCTGACAAGATGAGAAGGCCGAAACTGGTAAACCATTAAGATTACGTAAGTAATGTCATGTTTTGTTTTTGTTTTTTAAGTATATGGTTTTTTTCCCTATAGGTATGGAGTTAGTAGCTTGTTTGATTACATTAGACATATATCTCTTACAGTATTGGAGGATACAAATAATTATAGCAATAGTAGATATAATTAAAACAGTTTATAAAATAGAATGAAGTCAAGATCCCATCCTTCTGGCTAACCAGCTAAAGATGTGTGAGAAAGGGAAAGTCCAGCATAGGAGGGATAGGTAGAATGTAGCCATGTCATTTCTGGAAGATTTATTTAATACTTTGTTCTACTTTTCCAGGACAGTTTATACTAGTTACTGACTGAGCCAAGCTAACAAAATCATTCATATGCTTCACTTGGAATGGTAAATGTTAAAAAAAAAAAAATCAACCTTAAGACATTCTTTGTAATATAGATAGAACAAATATTAATATCTAGGGCTGTATAGAAGTTCTGATGTGGTGCTGTCTGATAAGAACTGGCCTACTAACTACAAGGTTGGTGCTTCAAACCCAGTGGCTGCTCCTTGGAAATCCTATGCAGGGTCACTATGAAGTGGAACCAACTCAACAGCACTTCACAACAATAACATGGCTGTATAGAAAGTTTAGTGTATAGGTTTCTTGGTGAAATACTTGTGATTCTGAGTATATGGGATATTGTCCTTGCCTGTACCAATCAATCTGCTTAGCAGTTGCTGAAGAGAAGTTTTGTAAAAGAAATAAAACTTAAATATACTGGCATACTCGCATAAACCCACAAAATTAATGTACAAACATTCACACAGTTTTTCCTAATAACAGAAGCAAAGAAAGGTCAAGTAACAGTCAATTTGTTCCTCATGAACTATAAGAAAGCTGGTAATTTTTAAAAGCATTATAGATTCAACATATGTACATGCATTTATTCATGTGCATTAAATGGTTGGCAGCTCATAACTTGCGTGCTCGCATTTAAAGCTAATGAACTTATTTTTAATTTGAGAACAGGGATTACAAAAATGATCCAGTGACCTTTATGTCTAGGCTCTGCTTGGTTTTTTCTTTTGAAATCCTGAGACAAAGTCCCATGAACTCTTTTCCCTGAAAAGCTTTCTGGATGGTAGTGTTGGGGTTCTCTCACCTTGGGGCTCTCAAACCTTCTACCAGGTACACAGCTAAGAGAAACATGGTGTGAGCTTTTCTCCAGTATGTGACCAACAATAAATCCAATATTTAGATTATGGTAATTTTCAGAGGAATAAGAGTTCAATTGACAGCCACCATTCCCTTTTTAGTAAATGGGCAGGATTAAATATGCCATGGACTTCCAGAAGAATGAACAACTTTGTCCTACAAGAAGTATAGCCAACATTCTCCTTTGAAGCAAGGGAAGTAAGACTTCATCTCACTTATTTTGCACAAGTTGGCAGGTAGGGTCAGTCCCTGGAGAAGACCGTCATATTTGGTAAAGGAGAATCATCAAAAAGACCCTCAGTGAGATGGATTGATTCAGTGGTTGCAACAATGGCTCAGACATCACAATGATTGTGAGGATGGTAAAGGCCCAGGCAGTGGTTTGTCCTGTTACACATACCTATGAGTCAGAACAGAGTCAATGGCACCTAATGACAACAACAGTCCATAATCTTATCACATGAGAAAAAGCAACATTCAGTCTTCAAGAAATGTATATTACAAATTACTTCAAATACTGTGTACAAAATGCAAACTCTAAGATTACTTATAAAAGCAAAATGCTGGATAAATCCTTTGTGTTCAGAGTAAAAGAGCTAAAACAACTTTACTGTACCCACATGGTAAAATAATATACATTCAATAAAATATTTGAAGACAATTTAATGACAACAAAATGCTTACAACTTCAAGTAAAAACAAACAGAAAACAAAGCAAACAAACAACAAAACTATACAAGATGTATCTCTGGGTGGTGTAAAGCGTTAACTCACTTGACTGTTAACCATTCACTTCTGAAAAAAAATCAGCTACTGAAAATTCTTTCAAGCACAGTTCTGCTCTGACATACATGGGGTGGCTACAAGTTGAAATTGATTGACAAAAAATGTTCCAACTCATAACAACTCTGTATAGGGTTTCAAAGGAGCAGGGGCTTGAACTGTTAACCTTTTGGTTAGCAGTCCAGTGCTGATCCTACAGTGCCAAACCAGGAATCCAAACCTTACTAGGCTGATATCATAAATTTGCAAAATCACAAGTTTTATTCTAGAATTAGAAACACACTTATAGTTCAGAAGCCATTTTAAAGTAATAAAACTGGAAGACTTAGATAATTAACACAAATGGAGGATGTTAGCAGATAACAATATTTTATAAAATATAACATTGCAATTTTATGTAATGGCAGGTAAAGAAAACAAAGCACTAATGACTAGTCACTGACGTTTTCTCACTGAAGAGCTAGATATGTTTACTGACTTTGTATCCTTCTATTAGGGTCACTGGCTTTTGTATGCTGTGACATTAGTATCATTGGGAAGTTATAGGGGAATATTCAGCTCTTTTATTTAATCTCTGACAACCTGTGCCATGAATATGCTTGGTCTAATATGTAGTTGTCATTATTTAATGTTTAGTTCTGAATCTAAAGGAATTCATCTTTTCTCTTATATTGCTTAGAGCAAGTTTTCAGACAGATGTGTATTCAATATTTGGTTAGACCAGAGGTTCTTATTGTTATTAAATCATTAGAGAAGGATTTTGAGGTTTTAATGAGTTCAATTTAAGTATTTTTTTATTCTTAAGAAATGGCAGACAGTCACTGGATCTTACAATTGTGCCTATTTAGGAAGTTGTTAAAAACTGAAATGAGTGCTATGTAATAGATGATATGGCCTACAAAATTTAGAGGCAAGTTATATTGTCTTTTGAAATTATAACAATATAGAAGTATTGAATCTTAATCAAAATACTTATTTCACATACAACCCAGTACAAACTCTGCCCTTTTCCTCATTTGCTATTGGAGATCACCTACCACATCTAGAATTTATGCTGTGATTTGTCTTGTGCTCTATCCTGAGAGTGTGTGTTGGACTTGGTAGAGATAATATCTATTCAAAGTTTAGATTCCAATAAGAAACCAGTTCTTATTGTCTGTGTATTTTTTTAAGGATGTTACTCATAGCAAGTTGAAGGATAGCCTGAGGCCCAAAACATGATTTCCCTGAGTCTCAAATGACAAAGTGGCAGAGTAGTTAAAAACTATCTGGTTTCACAAGGGTTGTTTTCACATGAGATTTTTAAAAAGACTATTTTCCTTGTCTTGCCCTATCTCTCGCTCTACATATATACACATGAATGAGTGAATTTGTCAAGGTGAAATCTTAGAATTTCTTTACTGAAT
The DNA here is from genome assembly GCF_000296735.1 of Chrysochloris asiatica. NCBI lineage: Eukaryota > Metazoa > Chordata > Mammalia > Afrosoricida > Chrysochloridae > Chrysochloris > Chrysochloris asiatica. The sequence goes on from NW_006408568.1 coordinate 19,651,589, forward strand.
GACTGAATATGTTTGCTTGAGTGTATGTGCATGAATGTGTATAGATATAAATATTCTGTTGTTAGATGCTGTTGTGTTGGTTCCAACTCAGAGCAACTCAATAGATAGAAAAATGAAACACTGCCTGGTCCCTTACCACCCTCATTATTATGATTAAGTTTGAACCCATTGTTTCATCCTCAGTGTAAATTCATCTCACTGAAGGTCTTCTTTTGCTAACCCCCTACTTTTGTAGCATGATGTCCTACTCCAGAAACTGGTCTCTCCAGATAACACGTGCACAGGATGTGATATAAAGTCTTGTCATGTTTGCTTCTAAGGAACATTCTGATCGTACTTCTTCCAAGACAGATTTGTTCATTTTTCTCGTAGCTCATGGTGCATTCTATCTTCTTTGCCAGCACCACATTTCAGAAGCATCCGTTCTTCTTTGTCTTGCCTTATTCATTGTCCAGCTTTTTCATGCATTTCAGACTACTGAAAATACATGACTTTAGTTAAACATGTCTTAATCCTAAATGTAGCATCTTTGCTTTTTAGATACAAAAATATAGACATAGATATAAGTGTAGATATATCTGAATTAAGGTGTTGGAGGATATTGAAAGTACCATGGATTGCCAAAAGAACAAACAAATCTGTGTTGGAAAACGTACAGCCAGAGTGCTCCTCAGAAGCCAGATGGTCAGACTTCATCTCTCATACTTCAGACATATCAGGAGGGACCAATCCCTGCAGGAAGATATATTAGGTAAAGTGGACGATTGGAGAATAAAGGGAAGTCCCCCATTGAGATGGATTGGCACAGTGGCTGCAGCAATTGGCTCAGGCATAGCAACCCTTATGAGGTTGGCCCAGGACCAGACAGTGTTTTGTTCTGTTGTGCATAATGTCACTATGAGTTGGTACTTACTCTATGGCGTTAAGCAAAACAACAGCATAGATAATAGATGTAGCTATAGCAATCGATGGAGTCCTGGTTTGGTGCTGTGGGTTAATGAGCCAGACTGCAAAGCCATTTGAATTGCAAGGTCAGAGGTTCAAACTCACCAGCTGCTCCTCAGAAATCCTATACAGGGTCACTAAGGGTTTGGAATCGACTCAATGGCATTTAACAGCAATAGCTACAGATATCCTCCTCTTTCCTAAGATAAAGGAACTCCCTGGAGAAGAACAGATATTAGATAGCAATATTCACTCTATTGGACTGCAAAATGAATAAACTAGAATTTTATAGAAATATAAGAAAAATGCTGAAAAGATAGATGTAATATTAATTTGTGTGTTTGGATGTATCTGTTAAGATCATAATTTTTGAAGGATAGAATTCCATTTCAAAGAAAGAATGGAAAATAAAGGGGAAGGGTTCTACTTGTGTCTTAGAGGAAAACTAATGGAAAGAATATTCCCCGTACCCTAAGTAAGATGAACTTCAAAATTAGAACTTTTCGATAGTTGAGGTCATAAGGCAACCAAAGTAGCTTGAGGTCTAGAAAAGAATACGACCTGCCTCCTGCATGGAGAAATGTAATATATGTACTGCCTCATCTCTAGTAAAATAGGGAAAGCACAGAAAGGCAGATGTAAAAGAAAGTGAATACAACTTTAGTTGATTGCAGAAGTTCAAGTGTATTAATTTTCTAGGGTTATCACACAAATTACCACAAAATAGTGGCTTAAAGAAATAGAAATGTATTTTATCACAGATGTTGTTGTTAGGTGCCATTGAGTCGATACTCACAGCAGAACTAAACATTGCCAGATCCTGAGCCAACCTCCCTATCTCATTGCCACGCTGGAACCCACTGATGCTGTCACTTGGCCAATCCATCTCGTTGGGGGTCTATCTCTTTATCTCTGACCCTCCACCTTATAAAACGTGACATCCTCTTCCAGTGACTGGTCCCTCCTGACAACATGTCCGAAGTATTAGAGACGAAGTTTGGCCATCTTGGCCTCCAAGGAGCACTCTGGCTGCCCTTCTTCCAACACAGATCTGTTAGTTCTTTTGGCAGCCATGGCACTTTCAATATTCTCCAACACCACAACTCAAAAGCATCAATTCTAGAGGCTAAAAGTCTGAAATCAAGGTGTTGGCAGTGCCATGCTCTCTCTAAAGACTTTAGGGAGGATTCTTCTTTTTCTTTTTCTACATTCTCATATGGCTTTAAACAATTCTTAGCATTATTTGGCTTGTAGCTACATCACTGCATTATCTGCCTCTGTTGTCCTATAACCTTCTTTGTGTGTTTCTTTACAACTACTCCTCTGCTTGTAAGGACACTAGTCATTGGATTTAGGGTAAACCCTGCTCCAATGTGACTTTATCTCATCATAAACCAATTATATCTACAAAAACCTTGTTGCCAAATAAAATCAAACTCAGAAATTCCAGGTGGGCATGAATTTTGAGAGGACACTATTCAAGTATGGACTGTTGTGGTTAGGTGCCATTGAGTCACTACCGACTCATAGCAACCCTATGTACAACAGGACTAGCATAAGAAAATACAGGCCCTGGAAAGCTCAGACACAAAAGGAGCACATACTAGCTTTAAGTATATTTCCATGACCTCCACTGAGTATTCATGAAAATCATTGCGGGAGGGCCAGCATCTGAGTCCGAAGAAAGCCTCCCTCATGGTGGAATTATGAAGGAGGGTGTGAGTAGACTGTTCATTGATGTTGATGTAAATGTCTCCACCTTAAAATTTGTCAGCTACTAATGTAACAAAGGGAGTCCTGGTGTAGTGCTGTGGGTTAATGCTGCAGACTGCAAAGCCATTTAATTGCAAGGTTGGCGGTTCAAGCTCACCAGCTGCTCCTTGGAAACCCTATGCAGGGTCGCTATGAGTCGGAACTGACTCGATGGCACTTAACAACAATGTAACAAAGAGCACAGCACTTTTAATCTGTATCCTCTCAACACCTCATTTAGCTTCATGTCTTCCATACAGAGTACCTTGATAGCTTGTTGTTGTTAAATGCTGTCTAGTCAGTTCCAACTCATAGCAAACCCATATAGGGTTTCCAGGAGCAGCTGGTGTATTAAAACCACCGACTTTTTGTTTCAAACCAAACTTGCCGTCCAGTGCATTATCCCACAGCACCATACCAGGACTCAGACAGAAATAAACAGAGGCTTTGATAATCAAGCATTTGTAGAATTTGATTTTTTGCGCTCTAAAAATCTTCTTTTACGAAGTAAAAAAGTTACTTTAAAAAGTAAAAAAAAAAATTCTGACATGTGGAAAATCCCATGTATAAATGTAAAACCTTGCCTGGTCCTGTACTATCTTCAGTATGTGAGTCAAAGTCTCTGACAAAATTCTGTGACTTATAGAGTTTATTAGCTAATTTTGGAAGTTCATCACAAGTTCTCTCTTCCTAGTTTGTCTTTGTCTGAAAGTTCTGTTGAAGCTTGTCCACCATGATGAATCTGCTGGTATTTAAAATGCTTTTGGTATAGTTTCTAACATCTTAGTAATAGGTGATACTGTTAAGTACCATCAAGTTGGCTCTGACTCATAGTGACCCTGTATGGGATTTCTGGGGTTGTAAATCTTTGCAGAAGCAGAAAGCCTCTTCTGACTCTTATGGAGCCACTGATGGGCTCAAACTACCAACGTTATGGTTCAAAGTCCAATGTTTATCATTCAGAGCCACCACACTCCCAGGTAGGCAATAGAAGAAATAAGTAACTTCCCTCAAATTATGTCAGTAAATTGCTGAATAAAGTCTGTAGTTTATAGTTCCAGCATGTAGCTTTATGTCCTTTCCTTTGCATGACCATGCAAAGCCTTTTCAGGAAACTTTCACTCTTGAAGAACATTTCCTTTATGTTCAACTTATCCCTCACATTAAACTCTTCTCCTACCTTCCTCAGACTTGTATCTTTGGATGGCTGTTGTCCCAGTGTTTACCTCAACTTTTCATATATAGTTTGTTAAAAAGACATAAATTAATATTAACATAGATGTGTGTACAATTCAGAAGTTTGTGAGTGATGCTCCATTAGAAGTAGGAAAAAAATGCTAAAATTTTAATTCTGATTGTTTTCTACCTCATTGTCTTTTTAATATATTTTGGGTATTCTCTCTATAATATACTGCTTGTAAATGAACAAACATAACGGGGACATAGATATATTTACTGGTGAGAAATACACAATAAAGAATTTGGAGACAGCTACAAATGATTGCTAAGTTCCTGCTAAGAGCACATATTGTTTGAATATATAATGTCAACATATCCCCAGGGATTCAGTGTGATCACTCTCTTATTTAAGTACTTACATCTACAGTCACATTATAATTTCACATGTGAATTGGGTGTGTGGTGTCCATTATCTTTCATACTACCTCAAGGACATTTTCTTTGTGGCTGTTATCACCATGTTTATACCTCTTATTTGCAAGTTTTCTGTGCCTCAATACTTTCTAAATGTGTTACTTCCAAGGAGTTTCACTGATAATAAGATACTATGCAAGATAAAGGAGAGAAGTAAATAACACTCCAATAGCTGTATGGGTTCATTTGTGTCCAAACACATTATTTGATTCTTATTAAACCTTGTCTTTTATTTCACTTTCAATACACCAAAGGTATCCTTGGTCCTATTTGTGAAATGTGTTTTAAATGCCTCTTTAGATCTCACAATTGAAACATAGTTAAAGCTCAATCAAATACCAGATATCAGCATTTTCATTGTAAGGATAATAAATGCTTTGTGTGAGCTACATGATACTTATTTATCCCATGCGGATATTAAATGAGTATTGTTCCACTGAGGATAATGAATGAGTATTGGGAAAGATTCTGTACTTTTATGATACTATATTACTGTTGCTGTTATGTATCGTTGAGTCAGTTCTGACCCATAGCGACCCTGTATAGAGTTTCTATGGAACAGCGGTTGAGCTTGAACCATCGATGCTGTGGCTCAAATAACTTTGCAGTCTAATGAATTAACCCACAGAGCCACACCAGGACTGACTCTCTCTCTCTCTCTCTCTCTCTCTCTCTCTCACTCTCTCTTTCTCTCTTTCTCTCTCTCTCTCTATCTATCTACACACACACACACACACACACACATATATACATATTTATATATAAAGAAAGACAGTAAAATCTTAATGCAGCATAGCTCATTGAAATACAGATTTTGATCTGGGAAATAATTTTCAGTTAATTTCCATAAAACTACTGTTATAATGGAGTCCTGATGTGGAATTGCAGGGTAATGTTCTGTACTGCAAGGTCAATTTGAGCTTCAGGTTAGCAGTTCAAACCCACCAGCCGCTCCTCGCTCTGCATCAGAACCTATTTGACAGCACTTAACAGCAACAATATTAAAATAGTACTCACAAATGTATGCTACTAAATGAAACAAATTAAAGTTCATTTGTTTAAGGAAAGAACTTTGTTAAATCCTTCATGACTGATTTTAGCAGGAGCTCTAAAAGGAATAAGAAACAGAAGTTATCAGACTTCTCTACTACTACAATATGATGTTGGTTAAAGGTTACTCTATTTTTTTTTCCAGATTACAGATTTGATGGTCCCAGTTTCTTTTCAATAACACAACCATTAAAATGAACCTCAATCTATTTTGACCCTCATTTGTAGTCAAATAACTAAGAGAGCTGAAAAAGAGTATTCATGAATAAATTTGAAAATAAATAAAAGAGAAGGTAGCATAGATAATAAGAAAGGGCAATGGGTTGAAGAACTGAGCCCTGTTGTGGCAGCAATTTACTTTTCAGGCTGTTCAGGTTTGCACGTCAGTTCAAACTGTTATTTAAAAAAATAAAAAGAACAAGGTGTAGTTACCATAGCAACTGACATACCACATGACATTGATATTTTCCTTCCCCAGAAGAAAGACCATTTTTAAAGCAACTTTCACATTAAAAAAATAAAGAGAGAGAGCATTCTGCTAAACTTATCCAAGTTTTACACTGATTCTTCAAGGACAAAAACAAAACAGTCTTTTTAATAGGTGAAGTTACTATAAATTCTTTAGGTCTAAACACAAATTTCACTGATGTTGCTTTATTATTTATAAAACAATCTGAGTTCTAAGTGTCTTAACCTTCATAGTATAGCTTTTCAAGAAATACAATAATTGAATAAATGTTATTTATGTCAGAGAAGAGTGGGTAGAAACTTAATAAAGTAATCAAACACAGGCCAAATTCTTCAACTAATGACTGACTGATTTACTTGAAACTTCAAGTTCTATGACATTTAATTCAGCCTTGCAGATTTATTTATTTATTTATTTTCCTTCCTAAATGCCTCCTTATAACAACTATTGAACATGCCATTATTAGCCAAGAGTCTCATTTATCAAGAACTTACTCAAGAAAATACAGTCAGCTCTCCATTATTTGATTGAAAGAAGGATATCAATAATTCAAAATTATGGATAAACTAAATCATCTATGTAACACTTCTGTTGACTATAATTGTTCTAACATATTTTTTAATACACAGTGGCTATAATAAAAATGACCATGTTATTGAAAAACATTATACATGAAGAGAAGAGACTAGGATAGAAGACCATGTTCTCCCTCTCTCTTTCCTTTTCTTTCTTCCTTTTTTCTTTCCCTTCCTCCTTCCTATATGATCTCTCCCCCTTCTCTCTTTCTTGTTGCATTATTTCCATTACTTTGTATGGTGTTGTTGTTGTTAATTGCCATCGAGTCAGTTCCAACCCATAGCGACCCTGTATAGGGTTTCTGAGGAGCAACTGGTGAGATTGAACTGCCGACCTTGCAGTTCAAATGATTTTGCAGTCTGGCACATTAACCCCCAGTGCCACACCAGGACTCTATTACTTTGTATAAATAGATGCAAGTCCATTTATTTTTTTTTTATCTTACTTATGTTTGCATTGTTGTGTGTGATCACACTGAGATCACACTGATTTCAACTCATAACGACCCTATAAAAACAGAGTAGAACTGTCCCCAAGGGGTTTTCTATATTGTAAACTTTATTGGTGTGGCTTTGTGGATTAACACACCAGACTGCAAAGCCGATTGAACTCTTGGAAA
>NW_006408568.1:19662403-19670028 GCF_000296735.1 Chrysochloris asiatica
TCTACCCGATCTGCTATCTTGTTTGTTTTCCATGTGCGCCTTTTATTATACTATCTAATTTCTCTTTAACTTTTGAGATAACCAAATATTCTATACAAAGACTTGTCTTACATCATTCGAGGACATATGAAGTAAGTTAAAAGATACTGCATCTAGGAATGTTCCAGTTCATACACTCGTGGGTTTATACAAATCACAACGTGTTTAAGCATGTGATCAGTGAATGGCTGCAGACAAGTTCTCTCAGTTATATATTTATCTTAGTCTCATTAAGATATTTTCCAAAAAAGTTCCAATCAAAACAGTGGCTTCTGAGAAGATCTGCGGTACCAGTTAAATTCAAGGCAGACAGGTCAACTCAGAAAATTTTGGCAACTGTTTTTGAGGAATCCAAAGGTGTCATCTTGATAGATTTATCTGCATTTGAAATTTTCTGAGTTGACCTCTCTGCCTTGAATTTAACTGGTACAGCAGATCTTCTCAGAAGCTACTGTTTTGATTGGAACTATTTTGGAAATTATCATAATGAGACTAAGACAAATGTATAACTGAGAGAACTTGTCGGCAGCTATTCACTGATCATATGCTTAAACACATTGTGGTTTGTATGAACTGGAACATTCCTAGTTACAATTATCTTTTAACTTACCTCATATGTCCTTTAAAAAAGGTAGTTTTATAGTGTTGTTGCTGTTGTTGTTACAACTGACAGTGATCCTATATAAGATTCTCAAGGCTGTAATCTTTGTAGGAGCAGAAAGCCTCATCTTTCTTCCTTAGCATGTGACAGGGGGTCTTGAACTGCCAACCATATGATTCACAGTCCAATGCTTCTTGTACAGAGCCACCATTCCCCAGTATTATATTAATGAACCTAATGAATCATCTTAATCTGCTTTCAAAAGTCCACTCTTGTATGTTAAATATTTCAATTATGATTATAGTTAAAACCTATTTTTTTTTAAAAAAAGAATAAGCGATGGAAATGATTTTTCATATTATCCTTCTTTTGTGCTAATTTTAATGTATTATTTTGTTGCAGTAGCTATATTTGTTTCCTCTAGCAGTAGAGCTTTTATTTATGCTTAAAAAAAAAAAATTATTAGGTAATTCAGCAAACTCTTCATGAGAGACTTCTTCAGGATTCTTTCCAATCTAAAATTTATTTTGTTTAATATTATTCTGACTCATATGTAGGAAATAGGAAATAAAACTCAAATAGAAATGAGAACTTTTAGATTCCTTTGGTATAAACCCTGTAGAGAAAGTAACACATAATTTTCCTTATTTTTCAGGAGAGTTTTACATAGTGGTGCTAATGAAGATTATTCTCCCTTGGTTCTGCTGCTTGGATTTATTAAAATTCCTTTAAATGGAGCTTTTAATTTTACCATAGGACACATTCTTATATTAATTTTAGAGAGATGGGGAAACAGGCTTTAACAGTTCTCCCTCCCCAACCCAATCTCAACTCAGTAGGTTTTTCTGTTGTTTTTCTTTTTGTAGTTGCAAGTGCTAAGGAGATCACTGGTAATTTTAGAAAAAGCTAACAACATCTGGAGGTGTCAGTATTTTTGGTAGCAATTTAAATTGAAAGGAAATGTATGCTGAAATTTAAACCTATTCAAACTTCAGGGGATCCAAAGTTAGAATTAAGCACCATTCCTTTCACTGGGAAGATCCAAATAATGAGAGTATACCAATTTATCTTTCAAACAGAATAAAATAACTCTTCAAAAAACTTGATGGCAGGATTGGTAAATTTTAAACCTCTAAGAGTTAATCTAAGTTAGCATTTGACCTCTTAAGCTTAGCCACACTGGGAAAACTGGGCCAGAGGATTTAAATGATAGGTCATGAAAAAAAAAAAAAAGAAAATAAAGATGTGAATCAGTCCCAAGGAGTAGTCTACCAATTTAAAAGTGAGAAAACAATCACTAAATAAGAAGTGGAAGGGGTATCTTTACAAGATATATGTAGAACTTTGTACATTTAAAAGTATCTTTAAATTCTTTAAGCATTTAAAGTAGTACATGGACAACTGGTCTTTGAATCAGCTTCAGAATCCAAAGAAAGTTTCTGATAAAAAATACAGAAAATCCACAAAAATCCACAGTGAACATTTTCCCAGAATTTGTGTATCAGTTAGTCAGGGACCTGGCTTGACTTGTTAGCCCCTGAGGTTGTCTGCACGTCCCTGTATGGTGCAGATGGTTTGAGGTCGACTACTAACATAAATGTTAGCAATTTGTACCTCGTTGTTGTTGTTGTTGTGAAGTGCCATCGAGTCAGTTCCAACCCATAGCGACCCTGTATAGGGTTTCCAAGGAGCAGCTGGAGAGCTTGAACTGCCGACCTTGCAGTTCAAATGGCTTTGCAGTCTGGCGCATTAACCAACAGTGCCACACCAGGACTCCAGTAGACAGTAGAAAATATGCTGATAATCTGCCTCCATAAATATTACTGCAGAGAGCCATTTGGAGAAATTATACTTTGTAACGTATGAGGTCACCATCAGTCTCAATGGACTTGATGAATAGATTTTTGGTTTTTAACTTTCGTTGTTTGTTTTTGTGTGTGTTTATGTATGTATGTGTGGCTGCATGAGTCTGAACTTTTAGGTAGATCTACAGCAAAGAAGTGTTGTGTTGCAATGCTAGGGTCACTGCTTTCTTAGGTTAATTGTCAAACAGCTGTGCATTTGTTTTATTGTTGTTGTTAATTTAATTGTTTTTAATAGATTAAGTAATTCCTGAGGTAAGTTTAACTGTGTTGTTGTTAGGTGCTGTGGAGTTAGTTCCAACTCATAGCTGCCCTATGCAGAAAAGAATGAAACACTGCCCGGTCCTACACCATCTTCACAACTGTTGTTACGATTTTGCCTATAATTGCTGCCACTGTGTCAATCAATCTTGTTAGGGGTCTTTCTCTTTTTCACCAACCCTCCATTTTTATAAGTATGATATTCTTCTCCTGGGACCGATCCCTCCTAATAATATGCCCAAATATGAAACACAGCGTCTTGACATCCTCACTTAGAAGTGCGGATGACAAGACGTTCTCACCATACTTCTTCCAAGATATTCTCACCATACTTTTTCCAAGACGTTCTCACCATACTTCTTCCAAGACAGGTTTGTTTGTTCTTGCAGTTGTCTATAGTACTTCCAGAGTTCTTCACCAATGCCAAAATTCAAATGCATTGGCTCTTTTATGGTCTTCCCTATTTATTTTCCAACTTTCACATGCATAAAAGGCAATTGAAAATACCAGGACTTGGGTCAGGCACACCTTAATTCTTATATTGACAGCTTTGGTCCTTAACTTTTGAAAGAGGTCTTGTATAGCAGATTTGCTTAATGCAGTAGTCATTTGATTTCTTAACTGCTATTTCCATGAGGGTTGATTATGAATCCAAGAAAAATGAAGTCTTTGACAACTTAAATATTTCTTCCATTATCATGTTATTTATTAGTCTGGTTGTGAGGATTTTTGTTTTCTTTATATAGAGGTGCATTCCTTAGTAAAGCCTGTCTTTGTTCTTCAACAATAAGTATTTCAAGTCCTCTTCAATTCCAGCAAACAAGGTTGTATCATTTGCATATGACAAGTTGTTAATGAGTCTTCATCAAATCCTGATACCATGTTGTTCTTCATATAATTGAGCTTCTCTGTAAGATAAACATTGCATAGAAAAAAAAGAGTAGTGATTTCATATTCACCCTTGGAAAATTATGATACATTAATCTGAAAGTCTAGGTGATGTTATAATGATTTTGAATAGCAATTCCAGTTAGTCCAGGTTATATAAAAATATACAATGTATAATAGGGTAAATGTAGATAGAATGGATAGAAGCAAAAATAATGACAGATTACAATGATGCAAAAATTGCACTGAAAATCTATGTGATGTAAATAGCAAGGCTGTTGTCCTGCATCCACCACGTTAGCATAATGTGCTATCTAATTACAGCCCAATGAGTCTTCAGTTTCCCAGACACATTATCAGTAATTATAAAAAGAAACCATCACTCACATTCTGAAAATCCAGGCCCTGGCACAAAGGCCCCTGCCATGATCCAACCTGGTTCCTGATAAAGGATACTTTCCAGAGCAGAGAAAGCATTTGTACTTTGAATGAGTGCTTTCATCTCTCACCTGTCATATGAGGGAGAGTGCTTTGCTTACTGGCAAATTCACCAGTGTACTCCAACAAATAGCAAGAATATGAAATTTCTGTTGGATGACCTCTTCCATGTCTAGGAAAAAAATTAAAAGAACTTCTCATGTAGATTGTTGTGATTTAATAGCAATGCAAACAATTTATTCATAAGTTTTCATCAGATAGTCTTGTTGTTGTTAAGTGCCATTGAGTCGGTTCCATCTCATAGCGATCCTGTATATTGTTTCCGAGGATGGACTGGTGGGTTTGAACTACCGACCTTATAATTATTTCCTAATTCAAGCTGTTGCTGAATTGTAGACATTTTTCCCCTTTAAAAGCTAGCTCTGTTTTTCAATGCCTGGTTAATAGACAAAATGCAGTAGTAATACATGGCTTATACAATATGATAACAAGTATAATCCTGCAGGTATAAATAAGTTCCCTGTGTTCCCTTTTTTCCCTGTGAGACACAAACCTCAAGGACATACTGGCAGATATTTTAATGATTTTCAGAACTGTGCAAATGCCACCTCTATTAACACATCCCAAATTCACTTTCACTCTCTCTTGTCTTCCCCACCAGCCCCTAGAACACATACATTATAGATCACAGATATCTTCTAAATGTACAATTAAACATAGATAGATTTTTCTAGCCTGAGATAGCCCCATGATAAGGATAATGTATAGCTCACTTCTGTATCATTAGCTTCCAGATTAGTATATTTTTCATAGTTAACTTTCCGCCCTTAAAAAAAAGCAAAAACTAGGCTTTATGGTGGATTAGGGAGAAACACAGTACAGACCTCTGCTAGCAATAACACAGAATACTGGATGAAGTGGGTTCAGGGGATGGTCCCAGAACTCTGAACTACATATAAAGTAATATTTAGAAAGTTTGAAGGCTTACAGCCAGTGGCAATTGTAGTAGAACCACAGAATGTGGTGTTTTCTGACCTGCAGCTTCCAGCCACTCCCCAGAGCTGCCTTCTTGGGCATAACAGAGTGAGTGAAGGATAAGAGGAGTGTTCCCACCAGAGAGGTCTTACCAATCCTTGGAGATAAAGATGTGGACACTCTCTCTCTCTCTCTCTCTCTCTCTCTGTTCATTGATGTCTGGCTGTATGCACACCTCCACTCTGGTGCCTAAAGGGAGTGTCTGAGTGAGTGGACACCCCCATACCCACAGAGGGTTCTACTATGCATGTGCATGGATCTGCTCATCACTGGGCCCAGAAGTGATGAAGATGGAGGAGTCCACAGGAACTGCTTTAAACGGAATGGTCTTCCATTCCATTTCTTGGCCTGAGCCAGCCAAGAAAGGGGAATTAAAGTCATACTCATATATTGCTCAGCTTTTTTTTCTTCTTTTCTCTTATGTGATTATAGACTGTAGTACCAAACCTGGTTTTGTTGTTGTTGTTGTTGTTTTTGTTTTTGTTGCTGTTTTATTTTTTGGTCCCCCTTTTACAGTCAGGGGGCTCTTTCCCTACATTACCCAAGAAGACACAGCAATTGTGGCCATATACTAAAACTGCAATCACATCCCTTAAAATCCCACTATTATAAGCAAGTGCCAATACTAGCTTATACATCAGCTAGATAACCAACACCTGCTGTTGTTGTTGTTGTTAAGTGCCATAGAGTCAATTCTGACCCATAGCAGCCCTGTATAGGGTTTCTGAGGAGCAGCTGGTGAGCTTGAACCACCACTTGTAGTTCAAATGGCTTTGCTGTCTGGTGCATTAATCCACAGCACCATACTAGGACTCCAACACCTGATATAGTTACTCTGAATTGAGTAATAAGAAAAATGAAAAGGGAAACCCATCTCCTAATCACATTTACCTGAAGGCAATCAGAAAGCTCAATAATACATCAACATACATTCACTAATTATTGAAAACACATATAATTATTGAAGATCCCCAAGGAACAACTGACCATTTTGGCACATGTCCAGAATCTAGATAGAATCACTGAGACAAATGAAATGGAGGTAGACCTAGACTTCCCATTAGAAGGAGGGCAGGCTCTGGAACCTCCTGAGAAGGAATTCACAAGAATGATATTAAAGTGTATCCAAACACTCCAGAAAGGGATTGAGAAAAGTAAAGAAGGAGTTAGGAAAGCATACAGGAACAATCAAATAAGATAAATACAGCATTGAAAACAATTCAACCCTGCAAAAAGATGTATAAACCATTAGTAATAAAATATCAGAAATGGACAATACACTGCAAGGACAAAGAAGTAGAATTGAAGAGATAGAAGCCAGAACCAGCAGGACAAATCTGGAAGACAAATCTCTCAATACTGCAAGGTAGAAGAGAAAGCAGAAAAAGAAAGGATTAAAAAAATCTGAAGGAAGTCTAAGATTCATGTTGGACAACATGAAGAGGAATAACTTAAGAATTATTGGCATCTGGAACAAGAAGAATCACACAAGTCCACAGAAAAGATAGTTGAAGAGCTGCTGAAATAAAATTTCCCTAACATCGTGAAAAATGAAAAGACAAGAATTTAAGAAGTTCAACAAACTCCAGGAATGATAGACCCCGAAGGAAATCACTAAGACATATCATAATCAAGCTCTCCAAAATCAAAGACAAAGAGAGAATTCTGAAAGCAGCTAGGGAAAAGAGAAATGTTATGTACAAAGGCAAACAAATCAGATTAAGCTCTGATTTCTCAGCAGAAACTATGTAGGCAAGAAGTGAATGGGAAAAGGTAGGGCTTAATGGCAGATGAAGGAGAAGTGTGGTGCAGATACCTGCCAGCAATAACACAGAATGCTGGATGAAGCAGGTTTAGGGAACAATCCCAGAACTCTGAAATACATATAAAGGAATATTTATAATGTTTGAAGGCTTACAGCCAGTGGAATTTGTAGCAGAAGCAAGAAAACTGGTGTTTTCTGATCTGCTGGTGCCAGCAGCTGCCAGAGCAGCCATCTTGGGTGTGATGGAGCAGTTGAAGGATCAGAGCAGCCCTCCCACCACAGATGTCTGCCCCAATCCTCAGAGATAAATGTGTGGACACACTTTGTTTTCTCTTTTCATTTGTCTCTCACTGTCCATGTTGCACCTCCATTCCTGTGACTAGAGGCATGCCTGAGTGAGTGGACACTCCCCACCCCCAGTGGATTTTACTCCACATGCACACAGATCTACTCAGCAGAATCTAAGAAAGGGAAAGGTTCTGCTTAAAACCAAACGTCAGTGAAAAACAGAAACAGCCAGCCCTGGTCTGTTAATCACTAGTAAAAAGGCCTGAACAGGTGTTGTGGAGTGGGTGAGAGACAGACTAAAAAGGAAACAGGCCAAAAATTAAATCCTAAGTTATGACATAAGGAACAACAGTGACATCTTGAAATTTCTCAGATAGCCTTGAAGGCAAGAAACCAAGAGAGGAACATTAAAGTCATACTCATATTTTGCTACAGATGTTTTTTTTTT
>NW_006408568.1:19670747-19674367 GCF_000296735.1 Chrysochloris asiatica
AAAATAATCCTGAAATTCATCCAAGCACTCCACAGAGGGTTTGAGAAAAATAAAAAGTCAGGAAAGTACTACAGGGACAATCAAATAAGATAGATACAGAATTGGAAAAAAAATCAAAACCTACAAAAAAGAGGTACAAACCATTAATAATAAAATATTAGAAAGGGGAAAGTGGTAGAACTGAAGAGATGGAAGCCAGAACTAGCAAGCAGGAAGACAAATTTCTCAATACTGTTAAGATAGAAGAACAAGCATAAAAAATGATTTAAAAGTCTGAAGAATGTCTAAGATTCAGGTGAGACAACATGAAGAGGGATAACTTAAGAATTACTGGAATTCTGGAACAGAAAGAATCACAGAAGTCCACAGAAGAGATAGCTAAAGAGCTTCTGGAAGAAAATTTCTCTAACATCCTGAAACACGAAAAGATAAGCATTCAAGAAGCTGAATGAACCCCAGGAATGATAGACTCCCCAAAGAAAATTATCAAGACATACAATAATGAAGCTCTCCAAAATCAAAGACAAGGATAGAATCCTGAAAGAAGCTAGGGGAAAGCAAATTGTTATGTGCAAAAGCAAGCCAACAAAGAATCATCTACCAAGCAAAGCTGTCATTCAAATACGAAGGTGTAATTAAAACATTCCCAGATAAACAGAAGCTAAGGGATTTTGCCAAAGCCAGCCCTGCACTACAAAACATCCTAAAAGGAGTTCTTTGGATTGAGAACCAACAAGAATAGACAACAACCAGAGATTGATATACATGGCTGCACCACTCAGAACTTAATTGACAAATGGATGAGTCTAGAACAGAACAAAACTATAAGAACAAATTCAGGAGGTAAGTCTATGATCAAAACAATCACAGTGTGAAAGAAGGGATAAACAGGAACATAGATCCAGGTGGTAAGGAAGTCAAGTAGATTGCAGCATAAAATAGTTTGTTTTAAATGGAGGCAAAAGTTAATAGAATGTAAGGTAACTTCATTTTATGTAAGGAAAATGTAAGGAAAATTAATACTTCACAATATACCAAGAAAATGAAAATCCAAGAAGATCTCGGAAAAATTAAAACTATGAAGAAACTGACAAAAAGAATGCAAAATATATTAACAGAGCACAGGAAGGCATGCAAAACAGAGAAACCAGCAGCACCACACACAAAACAAAAAACATAATCACAGAAATTCATTTATACTTATCAGTAATTACAATGAATGTAAATGGATTAAATGCACCAGTTAAGAGACGGACAGTGGCAGAAGCAATAAGAAATCAAGATCCTTCAATATGCTGTATGCAAGAGAAACACCTTACACACAAAGACAAAATCAGACTAAAAGTTAAAGGATGGAAAAAAATATACCAAGATAATTACAAAAAAAAAAAAAAAAAAAAAAAAAAAAAAAAAGAAGAGAAAAAAAAAAAACAAAAAAAAAAAAAAAAAAAAAAAAAAAAAAAAAAAAACCAAGCAGGAGAAGCAATACTAATCTCTGATAAAATAAACTTTAAGGCAAAAACCAGCATAAGAGATAAAGAAAGACACTATCACATAAATAAAAGGTCAGTTGAACAAGATGACATAATAAATATCTATGCTCCCAATAGCAGAGCTCCAAAAAATATAATGCAAACTCTAATAGATTTGGAGAAAGAAATAGAAAAATCTACAATAATAGTGAGAGATTTTAATACACCACTTTCAAAAAAGGATAGAACAACCAGAAAGAAACTCGACAAAGACACAGAGGAACTAAACAACACAATCAGCCAACTTGACTTTATAGATGAGTACAGACAATTCAACCCAACAACAGAACAATACATATTATTTTGAAGTGCACATGGAACATTCTCAAGAATAAATCATGTCTTATGTCAAAAAACAAGCCTTCATAAATTTATAAACATCAAAATACTACAAAGCATGTTCTCAGAATACAATGCTATAAAATTAGAAATCAACAATAGGAAAATCAAGGAAATAAAGTCAGATGCATGGAAATTGTAAAACACCCTACTAAAAAAAAGCTACTAGGTAGTAGAAGAAATAAAATGTGAATTCAAAAAATTTCTAGAAACAAATGAGAATAAAATTGCAACATACCAAAATCTTTGGGACACGGCAAAAGCAGTGCTGAGAGGACAATTTAGTGCAATAAATGCACACATCCAAAAATAAGAAAGAACCAAAATCAACACATTAACCCAACATCTCCAACAACTAAAAACACACTAGCAAAGTAAACCTACAGTCAAAATAAATAAGGAAACAATAAAGATTAGAAGAAATAAATGAGATAGAAAAGAGAAAAACTATAGAAAGAATCAACAGAACAAGAAGCTGGTTCTTTGAAAGAATTAATAAAATCAACAAACCATTGACAAACAACAAAATAAAAGAGGGAGAAGACACAAATAACACACATAAGAAACCATATGTGTGATGTCACAAGAGAACCAATAGAAATAAAAAGGATAATAACAGAAGATTATGAAGAGTTGTACTCCAACAAATTTGAAAATCTAGAGGAGATGGAGACATGTTTAGAAAAGCACAACCTACCTACCTAAACTTACACAGAGTGAAGTAGAAAACTTGAACAGACCTATAACAAAGAAAGAAATTGACCGGGTCACCAAAAAACTCCCAACCAAGAAAAAGTTGAGGTCCAGATGGCTTCACTGGTGAGTTTTACCAAACATTCAGGGAAGGCCTATTAACAATTTTTCTCAAATTAATTGAGAATATTGCTAAGGATGGAAGAGTTCCTAATAAATTTTATGAAGTAAGCATAACCTTCATACCAAAACCAGGGAAGGACATCACTAAGAAAGACAATTAGAGACCAGTATCCCTTATGAACATATATGCAAAAATTCTCAACAAAATCCTAGCCAACAGAGTTCAATAACACATCAAAAAACGAATACATCATGACCAAGTGGGATTCATATCAGGGATGCAAGTATGGTTCAACATTAGAAAAACAATCAATGAAATCTACCATATAAATAAGAAAAAGAGAAAGAACCACATGATCATATTGATTGGTGCAGAAAAGACATTTCACAAAATCCAACATCCATTCCCAATAAAAACACTCAACAAAGTAAGAATTAAAGGGAAATTCTCCAATATAATTAAGAACATATATACAAAACCAACAGCCAACATTACACTCCATGGAAAGACACTGAAAGCCTTCCCTATGCAAACAGGAACAAGAGAAGGATGCCCTTTATCACCGCTCCTATTAAATATTGTATTGGAAGCCTTAGCCAGAGCTATATGGCAAGATAAGGAAATTAAAGGTATCCAAATTGGCAAAGAGGAAGTAAAACTCTATTATAGATGATATGATCCTATACATAGAAAATCCCAAAGACTCAGCAAAGAAACTATTGGAACTCGTTGGAAGAATCAGCAAAGTGGCAGGGTACAAGATCAACATACAAGAAACAGTTGGATTCCTCAATACTAATAATGACAACACTGAAAAGAAAATTAGGAAAACAATACCATTTACAATAGCTGCCCAAAGGATGAAATATTTAGGAATAAATGTAATCAGAGAAACAAAGGACTTATACCATGAAAACTACAATACTTCAAGA
>NW_006408568.1:19675146-19687733 GCF_000296735.1 Chrysochloris asiatica
GGCTGCCAAAAGAACCAATAGATCCATTTTGGAAGAAGTGCAGCCAGAGTGCTCCTTATAGGCCAAGATGGTCAAACTTCATCTCTCATACTTTGGAACATATTGTCAGGAGGGACCAGTCCCTGGAGAAGGATATCATGTTTGGTAAGGTGGAGGGTCA
Organism: Chrysochloris asiatica; assembly: GCF_000296735.1. NCBI lineage: Eukaryota > Metazoa > Chordata > Mammalia > Afrosoricida > Chrysochloridae > Chrysochloris > Chrysochloris asiatica. The sequence goes on from NW_006408568.1 coordinate 19,675,307, forward strand.
GAAAAAAAGAGGAAGACCCCCCCAACGAAATGGATTGGCCAAGTGGTAGCATCAGTGGACTCAAGTGTGGCAACAGTATAGTGAGGCTGGCCCAGGATCAGGCAGTGTTTTGTTCAGCTGTGCATAGAGTTGCTATGGGTTGGTACCGACTTGATGGCACCTAACAACAACAATACAGGGCACACAACGACTACCAAGCATTGTGAAAATTGCACAAACAAAAAGACAAAATAGATGATTGGGACATACTAAAAATTAGAAACTTATGGGACCATCCTACCTTGCTGGTGGAAATGCAAAATTGTTAAACCACAAGAAATAAAAGCCATAATACAAGTAGATATATGCACACTAATGTTCAGAGCAGTACTATTCACAATAGCAAAGAGACAGAGACAACTCAAGTGTCCATCAATGGAAAAATAGATAAATTTTGTTATACACACACAATGGAATATCATGCTACCTTGAAGAATAACAGGGAAGTGAATATAATATGGATGAATCTTGAGGACATTATGCTGAGTGAAAGTATTCAGTCACAAAAGGACAAATATTGTATAAGACCATTATTGTAAAAGCTTAAGTAAAGATAATGATACTAACAGGAAAACAAAACAAAACAAAAACCTTTGTTGGTTACCAGAGAGGTTGCGGTGGAAGGGAGGGAGTGGATGGTAGAAAACAGGGTAGGGGATAGACACATCTTAGTTTGGGTGTTGTGGAGGGCAAAACACAAGGAATCCAGAACCTGATCTGGAACCTTCTGAGGTGGGGCATTATCACTTGAAAGGACAAGCTAGAGGAACAGAAGATACTTCTTGAAAGAAACATCAGCAGGAAAAATCTAAAACAAAAATAGCAGTATGATTGACTACTATAAGAACAAGCAAGTTGTTCACTGGAGAGTCATCAAGGCAAGCAATCAAGTCCATTCAGGACAACCCCCCTCCAAGAATGAAACTCAAAGGGAACACATGAGCAGGCATGTAAGCTTGCTGGTGACCACGTTGATCTCCTGATGAGTGGAAGAGGGAGAAAGGCAGCAATGAAGATTATGGGCTGAGTTCAACCATAATCCATAGACTTCTATTGACCTGGAGCTGAAAGAGAGAAGAGGAAGGGCTGGTTGGTCTGAAGTGTGGTAAGGCCTAGGGACTCCAAAGCCCACGGACAAGACACAGTAGCCACAGACAGCTATGTTGTTGTTGTTGTTAAGTGCCGTTGAGTCGGTTCCGACCCATAGCGACCCTGTACAGAGTTTCTGAGGGTATAAATCTTTACTGGAGTAGATAGCCTCATCTTTCTCCAGTGAAGCAGTGCCTGGTAGTTTCGGACTGCTGACCTTAAGGCTCGTAGCCCGATTCATAACCACTTTGCTACCAGAGAGCTATAGCTGAGAGTAAAGTGTCCAGTTGAAATGAAGTGACGGGAAATCCACAAGAATGCCCAAACTTGTAGATAGTACCCATGCTACCTAGCTTTGATAGCTTGATGATCAAAACTTGACTAGAAAAAGACTAAAAAAAATTTTTTTGATAAAGGAACAAGTGTAAGTTGCTATAATTTGATGAACTTGACCTATCTTTATGGATGTAGTACCTCAAAATACCAACTGAGAGGGAAGAAGTCTTCATAATCAAATATCAATCCTGTCCCTGTTTGTATATAGGGTTGATAGGGACGAGCAACTTAGACATTGGCTGCCTAAAATGGTAGTGGGGGGGTGGGGAGAAGGGCTATTTATGCATGATGTGACTGGCTTACACATTTTCAAGAAGGGTTTAGTTTCAGAGTATACGGGGGAATGTGGAATCCTACTCAATAGTATTCATCTTGTCTAGATGGGTCTGGTGAAAAGAGACGGGGATAAGATTCTTATGATTTAATAGTGAGTAATTGTAATCATGACTAATTGCTACTGTCACAATTGTAAAGGTAGAAGATTTGTAAGAAAAAGGGGAGTTGTTAATCTTACAGTGCAGGAACAGAGGACCTTAGGACCATCAAGGGAGAAGAGCATGAGCAGAATGTGGGACCCTATCCAGAGAAGGAGCGACACCAGAGAAGGAGATTGTGATGAAGGCATGGAGAAATAGAGCAACTGAGGACTCTAGACTCATGGAAAAAGAAAGACTATGTGCTGGCAGCCAGGTATTGGTGGCCAGCAGGCAGGCTTGCAGAATGTGCCCTTTGATTGATCAAATGATTATATATTCCTGAGTGTTTTCATGTACACCTCCCCCCACAAAACAACAGCAAAAACAAAACAAAACCAAACCAGAGGGAATAGAAGCAAATACTGTTGAATGATGATGCACAGAGGAGATTATAATAATTGCAACGAAACAGTGTAAAATCACTGTTCTCCCATATAAACTATCACTCAATTCACAATAAAAAAAAAACAAAAAACCAAGAACTAACCATAGTGATATATTGAATTAATTAATGGAAACTTTTGAGGGAATGGGAATGAGACCAGTTTTGAAACGCAGGAAAAGCTTTCATAAAAACGAAAGCCTTAACTGAGAACTGAAAGAAAATAAGAATTAACTTGAAAAAGGAAAAGAAAAAAGATTTTTTTCCCATTAAATTGAATCCAAAAAATTCTACTGACAGCCTCAAAGCTTAATATAGAGTCATTCTTCATAATAGGTTGAACTGTGTCATGGTACATTATAACCTTTAGATGTACTTGCTGATCTCCAATTCTCAACTCACTCTTTTCTAATACCAGTGCTTTTGTACTCATATTCCAACCTCAGCTATATTCCTTCTGTTATCCTTTCTGGTAAGTCCAATTTCAGTACTGGATTTCTACTTGCATTATTATTTTAAATTCCTGTGTCAGTAACATGTCTCTAGTAATCTTAACTTCAACATTGTTTTGTTTTTCCTTTGCCCTATATCTGAAGTAGATTCCTCTGATGGATTTGACTACCTGCAGACAGAACTGCCAAACACTAATGACCAGTAGTTTTTAGTCATACATCCCCATATTTTCATTAATTTTCTCTGCTTATTGGATCAGTCCTATATTTCTTGGTGAAGACTGTTTGCTTTAACAAAGTTTAGGGGGTAATTGCATTTTTAGGAGGCCTTGTCAGGCTCATTTGACAGAACTTTTTCATAGGCTTTGGCATTTAGCCATGTATCCTGTGATAATGTGTGTAAGAGCAGCTCACCCCACCTGCACTCTTGCTATTAATGCTGTCATCATTTCATCGTCATCATATATGATAATCATCACCACTTGCCTCCAGAATACCAGCTGTCCATATCCATTTTAGAATGTTGAGTGCCGCGACTCCTGAGAATGTGAGAATACAAAATATCACTGTCATTTGGAAGTATGATTTTACTGATAAAGAACTGAGGAAGAGAAAAGAAATGAGATTAGTAGTTTACTTTGGCAAACTAAAAATCAGACCCACTGCCACTGAGTAAATTCTAACTCATAGCAACCCTATTTAGGATTTTTATAACTGTAAATCTTTATGGGACCAAACAGTCTCATTTCTCCTGCAGAGTGGCTGGTGGGTTGGATTTTTCACCAGGTAGTTAGTTAGCAGTCTGACACCTAACCCACAGAACTCCTTTTCCCTGACTTGTTGCTGAGTACTTAGTTACTTTGGACTCATAGCCACCCTGTACAGGGTTTCCAAGGAGTAGCTGGTGGGTTTGAACTACTGATCTTATGGTAAGCAATTCAGTACTTATTATACAGTGCCACACTGGGACTTCTTTGCCTTGGCTAGTATAGCTGAATTTCCTACTCACAAGAGAACAGGTCGGTTCTAGATTCTTGTCTGTTCTTATGTTCACAATAGGACTCCTTCTTGACCAGAAAAACTAAAATTTTAAGTTCCTGTTTAAAAATGGTAAAGCTATATACTGTACTTATTTGCGTATTCAGTATATACATGGCTGTTATTAAGTGCCGTTCAGTCAGTTCCACTCAGAGCAACTCTGTATAGTGTTTCCGAACTTTTAAATCTTTGCAGGAGCAGAAATCCTCATCTTCCTCCTGCCAGTACATACATTGTTGTTGTTGTTGTTGTTTAGTGCCATTGACTTGGTTCCAACACATAGCAACCCTGTATAGGGTTTCTGAGGAGCGCCTGGTGAGCTTGAACCACCAGCCTTGCAGTTCAAATGGTTTTGCAGTTTGGCCCATTAGCCCAGAGCTCTAGATAGTTATAGATATAGATATAGGTATAGGTATAGATATAGATATACACATTTTGTTTCAGATGCTGGTGATAGCAGATGAATAAAAAAGTTAATGGAGTCTCTGCGATCAGGAGTGTGGTAGAGCTGTAGGATAAGCACTGGAATGCTGACAGCAAAGTTGGCATTTTTGGTCTTCCAGTTGTTCGATGGAGAAAGATGAGATTTTCTGCTCCCACCAAGATTTACAGCCTCTGAAATCCTCTACAGGGTAACTATGAGACAGAACCAACTCAACAGCACTTAACAAGAAAAATAAAATTTAAATAAAAAAACATATAATGAAAATAATTTCCTGCACATGTATGGAATTATAAAACCTAAATTTGGCAAGCAATAACCAGAGGTAAAAAGTGCTGTGGAGGAAGAGAATAGGAGAAATTCAAGAAGTAAAAAAAAACAAAAACAAAAGCAAAAACAAATTTCCTTAAACTTAAGCTTCCTTAAAGCTTAAACTGAAATCTGAAGAAAAGTGGAGATTAGTTGGGTGAAAAAAAGAAATAGTGTACTCAAGAATAGACAACAGCATGCAGAAAGATACTTTTAAACACTGAAAGACTAGCTGCCATTCCAGAATAATACAGTGTCAATGCATTATAAAGCTACAGACATACATATAAATTTGCATGCATATCCTGGTTGGCCTTGTTTAGGAGCTTTATCTTAATCCTAAAATCATTGGAAAGGCATTAAAAGGGATTTAAAGATGTGGATTACTTTATTATTTTAAATAGATTACTTGGGCTGTTTGCTATAGAATAAATTAAGACTTCCAGATAGGACAGTCTGGTAGACTAGATGTTGTAAATATCCTCCAATCAAAGTGCACATGAAAATAAAACATAACTGAGCACACAAAAAGAAATAGACACATCAGTTTTAAAATAATAAGATAACTGAAAATCAATGTGGCAAACTTTCATAGAAAACAGCTTCTTAGAGAGAAATATTACTCTTTGTAATCTGTAGGTTGGAGCTCTGGTAGTGTAGTGGTTACGAATTGGGCTGCGAACCTTAAGGTCAGCAGTTCAAAACTACCAGCTGCTCTGTGGGAGAAAGATGAGGCTTTCTGCTCCTGTAAAGATTTACAGCCTCGGAAACCCTGTAAAGGGTAGCTATGAGTTGTAATCTACTCTACGACACATAACAACAACAAAGAGAGTCCTGGTGTGGCACTGTGGATTGATGTGCTGGACTGAAAATTTGCTTTGAACCTCAAGGTCGATGGTTCAAGCTTACCAGCTGTTCCTTGGAAACCAGGGTCACTATGGGTCGGAATCAACTTGATGGCACTTAACAACAACACCAACAACAGGGAAGAGAGGATATAATACTCATCCCTTCATAGGAATAGACTTGAAAATGATACTCTGTATGTTAAAAAAAAAGTATTAAAAAGACAACATTATATGGAAGTAGTGGTTGGTATTAAAAAAAAAAAAAGATCAGCATGTTATCAAAAGAGAAAATTAGAGCACTTATCGTTGGGCTTGAGACAGTATACTCAGGGCCACTACTGTCAGGATTTATAACTGTATGTTATACCTTCTATGAGTCTGAGTTTCAATTTTACGCTGTCTGAATGCATCAAGAAACTTTAAATATGCAAGTGAACTTAAATTGATAACTTATTTGTTGTTCTATTCCAGTGAATTCCTATGAATGTTTGGTAATGTGTTGTTAAGTGCTGTATAGTTGGTTCCAACTCCTAGAGACCCTGTATAGGGCTTCCAAGGAGTGGCTGGTGAGTTTGTCAAACTGGCTTTGTGCTTTATCTCACAGAGGCAGATCCACAATGAGATGGACTGACACAGTGGCTAAAGAATGGGCTCAAATATAGCTGTAGTTGTGAAGATGACACAGGACCAGACTGTGTTTCATAATGTTGTACATAAGGTTGTGTGAGTCAGAGCATACTTGACTTGTTGTTGTTAAGTCTTATTGAGTCAGTTCCAACTCATAGGGAATCTGTATAGGGTTTCTGAGGAGAATCTGGTGGGCTGGAACTTTTGATCTTGCAGTTCAAATTGACCTTGCAGTCTAGCACATTATCCTGCAGTGTTCGCATATGGAACTTTCAAAAGCCTCATATGCATGTGAAAGTTGGACAGTGAATAAAGAAGGCTGTAGAAGAATTGATGCATTTGAGTTATGGTGTTTGAGAAGAATACTGAAATTGCCATGGACTTCCAGAAGAACAAACACATCTGTGTTGGAAGAAGTAAAGCCAGAATGCTCCTTAGAAGCCAGGACAGTGAGACATCTCTTATACTTCAGACATAATACCAGGAGGGACCATTCCCTGGAGAATGTCATTATACTTGGTAAAGAGAAGGGTCAGTGTAAAAGAGGAAAACCTCCATGAGATGGAATGGCATGGTGGCAACAGCATTGGGCTCAAGCATGTCAGCAGTTGTGAGGATGATGCAGGACGAGACAGTATTTCATTCTATTGTGCATGGGCTCATTGTGAGTTGGAACCAACTTGATGGCACCTAAAAGCAACAAGAAGAGTGCAAATGGAAGAGCTCCCTTTCACGATACCTATAGTAAGTCTTAATAGTATTTTCACAGAAATAAAGCTATACCAAGTGTTGAATCCAAAATCCAAAACAAAAATTATATGACAAAGCAAACCATCTTGAATATAAGTAAGCAGAAAAAATTATATTCAGAATTCAGTTCCTAAGTTATTCAGCTAATGAAAATTACATGTGTTCGTAATTGTGTATGTATACAGTGTGTGTGTGTAATTTTAAGAACAAAGAACAATCACATAATTTAAAATTTATCAAATAAAAATGTAAAATGAATACACATATCACTCTCATTATAAGATATTCTCATGAAATATTTGTTGTTGTTGTTGTTGTTAGGTGCCATCGAGCCGGTACTGATTCACAGTGACCCTATGCACAACAGAATGAAAAACTACCTGGTCCTGGGCCAAACTCAGAATTTTTGACACGCTTGAGCCCATTGATGCAAATCCATCTCACTGGGGTTCTTCCTCTTTTCTTCTGACTCTCTACCTTACCAAATGCAATATACTTCTCCAGTGACTGATCCCTCCTGACAACAGGTCCGAAGTATGAGAGACAAAGTTTGGCCATCTTGGCCTCCAAGGAGCACTCTGGCTGCACTTCTTCCAACACGTATCTGTTGGTTCTTTTGGCAACCCGTGGCACTTTCAATATTCTCCTCCAACACCATAACTCAAAAGTATTACTTCTTCTGTGATCTTCCTTATTCACTGTCCAGCTTTAACATGCATATGAGGTTATTGAAAATACCATGGCTTGGGTCAGGTGCACCTTAGTCCTCAAGCTGACGTCTTTGCTCTTGAATACTTAAAAAAGGTCTTTTGCAGCAGATTTGCATAATGCAATACGTCCTCTGATTTCTTGACTGCTGCTTCCATGAGTATTGATAGTTGATCCAAGATGAATGAAAACCTTGACAACTTCAATCTTTTCTCCATTGATAAGAATGTTGTTGATTGGTCGAGTGGTGAGGATTTTTGTTTTCTTGACATTGAGATGCAATCCATACTGAAGGCTGTGGTCTTTGATTTTCACCAGTAAATATTTTAAGTCATATTCACTTTCAGCAAACAAGGTTGTATTATTTGCATATCACTGGTTGTTAATGAGTCTTCCTCCAATCCTGATTCCACATTTTCTTCATATAATCAAGCTTCTCAGATTATTGCTCAGCATACAGGTTGAATAAGTATGGTGAAAGAATACAACTCTGTCCCACACCTTTCTTAGTTTTAAACCATTCAGTGTTTCCATATTCTGTTCGAGCAACTGCTTCTTCATCCATGTACAAATTCCTCATGAACACAATTAAGTGTTCCAGAATACTCATACTTTGCAGTGTTGTCCATAGTTTGTCATGATCCACACAATTGAAAGCCTTTGTATAGTCAATAAATTTTCTCCAAATTCTACTAGTGTGATAATATCAAGTATCTCAAAATCCTTCTCATAGCACAGGTAAACAGCTTTCTGGTAGTTTCTGCTTCCAGCCAAGATCCACTGGACATCAGCAATGATAGGCCTTGTTCCATGAAATATTCCATGAAATATTTAGTTTGTAAAATATGTAAAAGTAGAAACATAGGAAAATGCATCAAATTAATGCTTTCCAAAGAAAATTAATATGATTTTGCTAATGACAATAAGAACCTTCTACTTAGGGTATGAAGAAGCTCTGGAAGTGTAGTGGTTACGAATTGGGTGGCAAACCGCAAGGTCAGCAGTTTGAAACTACCAGCTGCTCTGTGGGAGAAAGAGGAGGCTTGCTGTCCCATAAAGATTTACAGCCTCGGAAACTCTTTTCAGGGTCACTATGGGTCGGAACTGACTCAACGGCACTTAACAACAACAACAATGTCAATAACGTAGATGTTTTAAAAAGTGTTTTAGCAAATACCATTTATTCAAGGTTTCATACCAGTTCAAATCTATTTGGTCATAGCCAATGCAGCAATATCTGAACAGATCAGAATTTTTAAAATTTGGGTGAAGCAGAATGAGAAAAAAATGTAGTATGAAGCCCTGGAAGTAATAATTAGATAAGGCATAGTGAGCCCTTTCAGGAATAAAACTTTGGGGTTACGATATTGCTAAGACTGTGGAAAGCAATACACATTCAAATTGATATGATTAGCCACCATATATGAGTAGTATATTACTGTTTCTGACTCTACTAATCAAGAAATTTGGGTGTTATGGAATATACATACTCTTTTGTTTTTGAAGAGGGAGATTAAGTTTCTAGCAGGTATTCAGGCCACATTTTTTCCCCCTTTTTGGTATCAGAACGCCCATGTTGAACAAACTCAGTTACATTTCAGTTTCACTTTGTTAGCCATGATTGAGCTGGGAAAACTGGTCAAAGCTTTGTTTTTATGCATCCTCATATCATAGTTTTGAAATACATAATCACAATATGACAGATGTTCTAAGAGAAATTAATAAATGCTCCATGATTCTTAGAGAATTTAACATAAACCCCAGAATATCTGATAGATGATGTAGACAAATAGTAAATACAACTGAGCACAAATAAAAATAATTACTTAAAGATAATCCTTAAAATTACAAACAAAATCTCTATTCTAGAAAGTAGTGACTGGGAGATTGTCTAGTGATTTCTTTCTTCCACCCAATCTTCACTCATAAGGTAGGAGTTCCATCTTCCCTAGGTGTAGAAGGCCTAGAATATTAGGCCCTACTCTGCTCACTCAAGGTCACTTGTAGGGTATACATTGCATAACAAAACATACAAAGTAGAAAGATCATAAGCTACCACTGCTTCCCAATATACTGGTAATAAACCATGGTTATCATGTAGAGAAAAATGAGGCACTGTCCTACCCCCAAGTCTGTAGGAGTGGTTTAAATGCTTTACTCAGAGGGTAAAGCAGGGCAAAAAATTAGAGAGCTAAAAAGCTTTCCCCTAGGAAAATGACTTTATTTCAAATAAAGTATGTAGAAGTTCATACTTAAGGAGAATGCACTGAATTTTTTTTCTAATAAATATATGTTGAAGTCCTACCCTCTGGTACCTGTTAATGTGACTTTATTTGGGAAGAGGGTATTTGAAGATTTTATTAGTTACGTTAACATGAGGTCATACCAGAGTAAAATGTATCTTAATTCAGTTTGAGTTCTAGTCTTATAAAACAGAAGAAAAGACACAGAGAGGCATAGGGGAAATGATGACAATGAAATTATGCTGCATTTACAAACCAAGAAGCCCCGGGGGCTACCAGAAGCAAAACCAAAAATCAATACAAGAAAGGAAGTTTTCCTAGAACATTTAGAGAGCATGAGTCTGTTTCAATATGGAGTTCTCACAGAGAGTATAAACACATACATGCTTTTTAAAGTCACCCATCCAGTGTGTGGTATTTTGTTTTATTAATGAAAACCCTATTAAACCAGTAGAGATATTGGTCATGGAAAAGGGAGTAAAGTGGTAACACATCTAGATATATGGAACTGACTCTGGAATATGTTAATGGTTGGTGGTGAGAAGGGTTTTGAGATGCTTGATACTATGAAACTAATAGAATTATGAGAAAATTTGTGTAAGGGCTCAGAAATAAAGAGGGTTGTAGAGAACACTTCTATGGTCATGAATGGAATGTTGCTAGAAATGTGGACATTGAAATGTGCCATTGTTGAATCCTTAAAAGAAAACTATTACTATGTTACTGAACCCTGGAATAAAGTTTATCCTTGTTATAAAGTTGCAAAAAAAAAAAAAAAAAGATTGAATTGTATTTGATATTTGTGTAAAGTATAACTTGTAAATCAAGAACTTGTGTTCTTAGCTTAACAAGTTACTAGAAAGAGATAAATTGAGGAATGACCTAAGCAAAAAAGAACCAGAACTTGAAGATTTAGAAAATTGTCAGCCTATTCATATAGTAAAAATGTTAAAAGGCAATGACAGAAAAAATCTTGAAAACAGCAAGGGAAAAAAAAAAAAAGTCTTTATGAATAAAAGCACATAAATAAAATAAAGCTTATTTCTCATAAGACACAGTGAAGGCCAGAAGGTAATGGAACGGCATATTCAAAGTTCTGAGAAACATACATACAAACACACACACAGACAGAGATAGACTGTCAACCAAGAGTCTTATCTCTTAAAAAAAATTTCTTTGTCAAAAGGGAAAGTGAAATAAATGTGTTTCCAGGTTTTGAAGCAAGAATAAATAATACTGACAGATCTTATAGATAGCAGACATGCTTTAAAAGAAATACTAAAGGAAGTTTTGGGAGCTGACAGCAAGGGATCCTGGAGAGTAATTAAATCCCAGCACATATAAAAAACCCAAAATGTTAAAGATAATCATGAGGACCATTGCAAACACACTAGAAGTTCATCTCCTTTCTTTTGTATACTGATTTGAAAACCAATTTTATAACAACATGCATTGTTGTTGTTAAGTGCCATTGAGTCAGACCAGACTTATTGCAACACTGTATAGTGTGAGAAACATTGTCCATACATACAAACACTCAAGTAATCCAATCTGTACTCATTTTAGTAAGAGTGAGATTTTCTTGATTCAATTCTGCAAAACCAAGTTCCCAACCCAGTAGACACGGGCAGACGAGCCATATGGCTGGCCCTCAAACAGTTTTATACCCCTGTCTGGAAAAAGCCCCTCCTCCAGTTCCCCATATACAATTCTATGGCACTTCCCATTTTCCCTCCCACCAAGAGAACCAATATGGCTCCTAGTCCTAGAACAAATTTCTTTCCTTCTTCCCCCAAATTCATCCTGCTTTTGTTATCCTAGACTGCTACCCTCAAGACTTCCCTTATTCCTTCACTGAAGATGGACCATACCCACAAGAGTTATGTCTCACATATAGAATTTCCAAGGAATGATTGGTGGATTTGACCCGTCGACTTTGCCGTCCAAACCAACCTTACATATTTGCATATGGGGATATAGAGAACATAGATATCCAATATATTTGAGTTGTATTTGAATAAAGAAGTGACACAAAATGGTCATTTGAATCCATAGGAACAAATGAAAAGAACAAGAAATTATAAATAAGAAGGTCAATATAAAACTTTAAAAATACGACTAACCAAAGTCAGTTAGGTGTCTATACATAAGTGAGACTGCTGTAAAAGAAATTAGGCAAGTGGTTCTATTATAATAGCACACGGTGGTGCTGGTGGTAGTGTGCTGTGGAGTCGGTTCCGACTCACAGTGACCCTGTATAGGGTTTCTTAGGCTGTAAATCTTTATGGGAGCAGAAAGCCTCATTTTTCTCCTGTGGAAATGCTGGTAGTTTTGAACTAGCTGACCCTGAGGTTAGCAGCCCAACTCATAACCACTATGCTACCAGATCTCCTTTATAATAGCATATAAGAGAATAAAATACCTAGGAATAAATTTAAGCAGGGTCTGAAAGACTTATACATTGAAAATTATAAAACTTTGCTGAAAGAGATGCAAGAAGGTTTTTATCAATGGAAAGATATTATTTGTTCATGGATTGGAAAATAATATTTTAAAATGTAAATGCTACCCAATGTGATCTATAATTTCAATGCAATCCCAATAAAAATACCAAGAGTCTTCTGTACAGAAATGTAAAAACCAATCCTTAACTTTATATGGAATGGCAAGAGGCCCTGAACAGCTAAA
>NW_006408568.1:19691213-19709429 GCF_000296735.1 Chrysochloris asiatica
TCTTTCTTCCTAGTCTGTCTTTGTTTGGTAGCTCATCTGAAACCTGTCCACCACAGGTGACCCTGCTGGTTATTTAAAATACTGGTGGCAGAGCCCTCAGAATCACAGCAACTCAAACTACTACAGCACGATAGACAGACGAGTGGTGGCCTTTTGGTTTTATGTCTATACTGTGTCTTTAATTTTTGATGTCAATCTTGATACAATCCTGATATAATCATGATACAATCAAGATTATACCATATACAAATACAAATTATAAGGAATCAGAGACCTAATATGAAAAGTAAAACCATACAATTCTTAGAAGAAAATATACAGTAAGACTGTCTGGTCTAGCTTTTAGCAATGCATTATCTAGCATAATAACAAAAGCACCAACAACAGAAGACAAAATAAATAAGTGACATCTCATATAAAAAACTTATGTTCATCATAGACTTTACCAAAAAAGTGAAAAGACAAACTATCAATTAGGAAAATATCTTCTGCAGTAAACTGTCAGTTCTCTTCAAGTTAGTCATGGACAAGATTAATTTTTCCCTGTCAAATTAATGTGGATAGTCTGCCACTCTGGGCTTAATCTTCAACATTGTCTCATCCCTTCTTGAAATGAGTTTCATTTCATCCCTTCTTGATAGTAGTTATCATTTGTAAACTGCCTATTTCTTTGGGGCATTGTTCCCATAAATGTCTCACAATGATTTAATTATTTCATTATTCTTCTACCCAAGCGTCAACAAATATTTGTTGTTTGTTCTTGCCTCAATTTTTGCATAATTCATGTTGCTCAGAGAAGGGTTCTTTTCAAACTGATGTCTTATTCTTAGTGCATCAAACAATAGCATGTCAGACACATTATGACAAGTTAGTACAACTTTATTTTGGTGCAAAAATTTTGAAATCCATGCATAATTTTTTGATAAAATACTTCCGAGGAACTTTTTGAAGATCCCTTGTAAATATTTTAAAAACCATAAATATTCGTTCCTTTCTCTTCTTTCAGTATACTGTAAATAAATAAAGCATACAAAAATACATATTAAAATTCCATATAGATATTGTTTTTGTTGCTATTAAGTAACATTGAATCAGTTCTAACTTACAGTGACCCTTTATAGGGTTTCAAAGACTATAAATCTTTAAGGGAGCAGAAAATCTCATCTTTCTTCCAAGGAGCAGCTGTTGGGCTCAAACCTTGGACCTTGCAGTTAACAGTCCAGTGCTTATCCTATATAACCACTGTGATCCAAGCAGATATAGACAGGTTGATATAATATATATATATATATGAGGAGACTTCTAAAAGTTCATGGAATAATTCCATTATCTTTTAATCTAAAATTATGCACTATAAAAATATGCACTATATATTTTTGCACTATAATATGCACTATAATCTATAAAAATATGCATTCCTCATTAATTGATATCATTAGGCTCCACAGATCAGGTCATTTTGGGAAAACTGGTATTATGTGAAAATGGAGGATGATCACATCAATACTCAGTACGGAAGATAACTAATGTCATCACATACTTGCCAAATGTTATTATAGACCTGCCATATTACATCATTATATAACTGCCAAACCACTGAAAGTCATGACCTAGTTAAGATGACACATAATCTTAAACAAAATATTCAGCATTTTGATGTTCTTTACTGCCAGATAAAAGTCATTAATGTTTGAAATAATCAGACAGTGGAATTTTTACTATTGTAAATGTGAAATGCTGGTTTCTTAGTTACCAAATGCTGCTTTAACAGAAAAAGAGTGGATGTCTTCTATAGATAGAAATTTATCCTTTCTCTGTTTAGGAGGCTAAATTCAGAGTACTAGCTTCAGGGGAAAGGTTTCTCTCTGTTGGTTCTGGGGAAAGGTCCTGGTCTCCTTTCAGCATTTGTAGGCCCAGCATTCTTTGGAGATCTCCATGTGTCTTGGCATCATTCTCTCCCTGGATCTAGGAGCTTGAGAGTACAAGGACCCTAGTTCCAAAAGAAGTACTCCACACTGGCTCTTCTTTCTTGGTGGCAATATAAGTCTTTCTTTCTCTACTCATTTCTCTCTCCTTTTATGTTTCAAAAGAGATTGACTAAAAATACACCTTAATCCTGCAGATTGCATCTGACTTTATTAATATCATAGAAGTGAGGATTTACATCACATGGCATAATCATATCAGAATGTGGCAGATCACATCATGGAGGAAATAATTACATTGTTTTAGATCACATCATGGGGAAACTCTATATAGGGTTGCTAAGGGTTGGGACCAACTTGACTCATGACCTACTGAACATCACTTAACAACAACGACAACAGTGGGCATTCAAATAACTATAAAGGGTCAGGAAATCATTCAGACGTATTGTGCTAACAGGATAGCAAGGATTTGTGCACAAATATCTGAATTTTCAGGAGCGCTGATGGTGTAATGGTTACATGCTCTGCTGCTAGTTGAAAGGTTAGTGGTTGAAGCCACCAGCAACTCCAAGGTAGAAATGATCTGGTTACCTGCTTAGATCACAGGCTAGTAAAGGTTACAGCCTAGAGAGCAGTTCTACTCTATCCTATAGGGTCATTATGAGTTGATATTGAACAAAATGTCACACAAAAACAACAACATCTGAATTTTAAAGTCCCTTAATGGTTTTCCCCTCACAAAAATAGTTTTGACAGCAGTAAGGAGGCCTGATGGTGCAATTGGTAAGTCCTTGGCTACTAAGGAAAAGGTCAATGGTTCAAACTCAGTAGTCACTCTTTAGGAGAAATATATGCTTGGTAAAGTGGAAGATCAGTGAAAAAGATGAAGAACCCTAGTAGATGGATTGATCCAGTGGCATCAGAAAAGGGCTCAAATGTATCAAAAATTCTGAGTGTTACTGTGAGTCAGAACTAACTCAATAGCTCCTAACAATGACAGCGAAAGATACAGCTGCATGCTCCTATAAAGATTTGCAGTCTTGGAAACACATGTGTTGTTTTTGTTAAGTGCCGTTGAGTCAGTTCCAATGCATAGCAACCCTGTATAGGGATTCTAAGGAGTGTCTGGTGAGTTTGAACCACCAACCTAGTGGTTCAAACTAACCTTGTGGTCCAGTGCTTTATTCTATCCTATAGGAGTCCTGTGCACAGAATAAACATGATGGCATTGAGTTTGTGTGTGTGTGTGTTTAAAATTTTATCATGATACTAAAAACAACGCCTCTAGATATTATTAGATATTATTTTATTTGGGTAATGCTCTTGAATTTTTCATTTAAAAGAATTCTTTTAGAATTATCAGGCCCTGAAATAGAAAAATTCCTAAATCTGGTGATTGACTATACAGAGTCACAATAATAAGCACCCAAGAGTAAAGTCATGGTGGATAGTACTCAGTGGGAAAGGATTGAGGATGAAGAGACCTGAAGAAAAAAAGAAGGGATTAGAATTAGGAGAAAGGACTCCATGAAGGACAAGGATTTTACAATTTTCCTGAATGGAGAATATGCTTACCAGCTTTACTGCAGGAATATCATATGTTTCTAGAGATATGTAATATTGTCAACTCAAATACATAACTTGACTCTAGCAGTGTGGTAGTTGTTCTTACTTTAAGAAACAATTGTAGTATAAAACATTTGATTAAAGACTTCTTTGAAAGTCTATTTTAAGTGATATAAACACTTCCAGAAGTCTACCCAGGATACCACTGCAGAGCTGTGTTAACAGTTGTGTGGCTTTAAAAAAAAGGAGGAAAAAGAAACATGAAACAAGGAGTTCTGAATCTATTATGTAGGTCAGATACGTAGTATTAATTAGTTTCAAAGGGGTTTATACTTTAAAATATAATCCTTTATTTGTTTTAAAAGGGATAGTTGTTCTATTTACATGTAAACTGGGACAGCCAGTTTCCTTTTGTGAATATGAAAACTGGGATTAGTAAGCAAAGCCAGTCAAGAGAAGAGATTCCCAAGTCTTCAACATACTCTCTCTCTCTCTTTTTCTTTTTTTCTACTTATTTACTTTCTTCCTGACAAAAACAAAAAGACAAGAAATTTCCAGAATAACTCCATAGCCACAGGTAAGCAATAAAACATACATAAAAGAAGATATTTTGTTAGTGTTCATTCTCTCAAAGGTAATGTTTACTTTTTGAAATGTATCTTAGAGTAAAAATCTTTAGTCATTAAAGTTTGGCTCCTGAGAAAAACTCAAAGCAAATGTTTCTTTCACTGTCACATAAAGACAGTTATGGGTATAGTTGGTTGGTCGAATAAACATTAATTAGATATGCATATATTGTTATTGTTAATTGCCATCTAGTTGGTTTTGATTCATAGCAACCATATATAGTGTTACTGAGGAGTGACTGATGGGTTTGAACCACCAACTTTGTGGTTAACAGTCCAGTCTTTATCCTACAGCACCACACCAGAACTCCATACATTAACCACCCTCATTATCAGGGACTTATTATTATTATTTTTTTCTATCAAAAGTTTTGTAGACTATTATTGAGTAGGATTAATCAGATTTTAGTTTCACCGTATTAACATTTTCAACCACCACTTGTCTGTCAGCTTGTAGTACTGTAGTGGCTTGCATGTTGCTGTGATTCTGGAACCTATGCCATGAGTATTGAAAATACCAGCAGGGTTATGAATAGTAGTGGAATACTGTGAGCACCAGAATACTGAATACTGAAAAATGATGAAGAGCACTATAATACTGTCAGACATAGTGCCAGAAGGTGAGCCCCTCAGTTTGACAGGCACTCAAATTATGACTGGGGAAGAGCTGCCTCCTCAAAGTAGAGTTGACTGTGATGATGTGAATGGAGTAAAGCTTTTGGGACCTTCATTTTCTGATGAATCACAACTCAAAGTGACCAGAAACAGCTGTAAACATCCATTAATAATTGGAACATGGAATATATGAACTAGGAACCTAGAACAATTGAAAATTGTTAAAAATGAAATGGAACAAATTCATCAATATCCGAAGCATTAATGGACTGATATTAGCCATTTTGAATCTGACAATCACATAGTTTACTATCCCAGGAATGACAAAATGAGAAGGAGTGGCATTGCATTCATCATCAAAAAGAACATATCAAGATCTGTCTTGAGGTCCAATGCTGTCTTTGAAAGGATAATAGCTATACACTTGCAAGGAAGACCAGTTAATATCACTATTCAAATTAATGCACCTACCACTAAAGCAAGTGATGATTAAACTGAAGGATTCCATCAACAGTTGCAGTTTGAAATTGATCATATATGCAATCAAGATGTATTGATAATTTCTGGTGTTTGGAATGCAAATGTTGGTAAAAGGGGAAGGATCAATAGTAGTAGGAAAATATGGCCTTGGTGATCAAAATAATGCTAGAGATTGCATGATAGAATTTTGCAAAACCAATGACTTCTTCATTACAAATACCTTTCCTAAAATGTATAAAAGACAATTATATACATGTACCTCACCAGTGGGAATACACAGAAATCAAATTGATTATATCTGTTGAAAGTGATGGTGGAAAAGCACCATATCATCAGCCAAAACAAGGCCAGGGGCACACTGTGGAACAGGCCATCAATTGTCTATATGCAAGTTCAGGCTGAAGTTGAAGAAAATGTAAAGAAGTCCACAAGAGCCAAAATACAACCTTGAACATATTCCACTTGAATTTAGACATCATGCAAGAACAGATTTGATGCATTAGACACTAAAGAGCGATGATCAGAAGAGTTGTGGCTTTCAATTGTGTGGATCATGACAAGCTATGGACAACATTGCAAAGAATGAGTATTCTGAAACACTTAATTTTGCTTATGAGAAACCTGTGCATGACCAAAAGACAATTGTTCCAACAGAGCAAGGGAACAATGAATGGTTTAAAGTTAGGAAAGGTGTCCATCAGAGTGGTATTCTTTCACCATATATATTCAATCTGTAGGATGAGCAAATAATCTGAAAACCTGGATTATAAAAAGAAAAAACTTGGCATCAGGATTGGAGGAAGATTCATTGATAATTGTGCTATGAAGATGATACAATCATGCTTGTTGAAAGTGAAGAGGTTTTGAGATGCTTACTGTTGAAGAACAAACACCACAGTCTTTGGTATGGGTTGCACCTCATGATAAAGAAAACAAAAATCCTCACTACTGGACCAATAAATAACATAAATGGAGAAAATGTTGATGCTATAAAAGACTTCATTTTGTTTGTATCAATCATCAATACTCATGAAAGTAGCAAGTCATTAAATCAAATGACACATTGCATTTGGCAAATCAACTGCATAAGACCTCTTTAAAGTGTTCAAGAGCAAAAATATCAGTTTGAGGACTAAGGTGTGCCTGACCCAAGGCATTGCATTTTCTTTAAAAAAAAAAACAAAAAAAAAAAACCCAACTTTGATTGTGAAATGAGTGATAGTTTACATGGTAGAACATCAGTTTTGCATTCAACCAATTGTACTTTGTTTCATTGTAATGATTATAATCCCCTCCATACACCATCAGTTAACAGTATTTGTCTCTATTCCATCTTTTTTTCTTTTTTGATGTACACAAAAATACACAGGGATATGTAATCATTTAAACAACGAAAGGGCACATTCTACAAGCCTGCCTCCTGGCCACCAGCACACAGTCTTTCTCTTTTCGTGAGTCTAGAGTCTTCAACTGTTCTATGTCTTCATGCCATCACCTATGCCTCTTTCTCTGGAGTCACTTCTCTGGATAAGGTCCCACATTCCACTCACATTCATCTCCCTTGATAGGACTAGCATCCTCTGTTCCTGGAAATGTAAGATTAACTACTCCTCCTTTTATGTTATGAAACTTCTACCTTTACAGTTGTGACAATTGCAATTCATCATGATAAAAATTACTATTGAATCATAAGAATGTTATCCCCCATCTCCTTTCACCAGACCCATCTAGACAAGACGAAAATTATTCAGTGAGGATTCTACCTTCCCCTGCACGCTCTGAAACTAAACTCCCTCTTGAAAACTTGTAAGCCAGTCACTTTGTGCCTTTATAGCCCCCTCATTTTAGGTCGCCAATGACTAAGTTTCCCATCCCTATCAACCCTGTGTTCAAAGGGGATAGAGTTGATACTTAATGTGAAGACTCCTTCACCCTCAGTTGGTATTTTGAGCTGCTACAGCCATAAGCAAAGGTCACCTTCATCGATTGTAGCAATTTACACTCATTAACAACCTGCAAACAACAGAACAACTACAGCCTTCAGTATAGATGCACCTCAATGGAAAGAAAACAAAAATCCTTATAACCAGACCAATAAATAACATCATGATAAATGGAGATAAGATTGACAGTGTCAAAAGCTTCATTTTGCTGGGATCCACAATCAATACTCTTGGAAGCAATAGTCAAAAAACCAAATAATGTACTGCATTTGACAAATCTGCTGCACAAGACATCTTAAAAGTACTCAAGAGCAAAGGTATCAGTTTGAGTAGTAAGGTGTGTCTGACACAAGTCTTGGTATTTTTAATAGACACATATGCATGTGAAAGTTGGACATTGAACAAGGAAGACCAAAGAAGAATCAGTGCATTTAAATTATGATGTTAGAGAAGAATACTAAAAATACCATGGACTGCCAGAACAACAAACAAATCTGTGTTTGAAGAAGTCCAGCCAGAATGCTCCTTTGATGCCAGGATGGTGATAGTTCCTCTCTCATACTTCAAACATGTTGTCAAAGGGACCAGTTCCTGGAAAAGACCATCATGCTTGTAAATTGGAGAATCAGTGAAGGAGAGTTAGATCCCCAATGACATGGACTGACAGTGCAGTAGCATTGGGCTCAAACAGCAATTGTGAGGATGTTGCAGAAGCAGGCAGTGCTTTGTTCATTTGTGAATAAGATCATTATGAGTCAGAATTGACTTAACAGCACCTAACAACAATAACAATGACATAGGATAGAAATCCTGATTCTTGGAGATGAAAGAAATGATTAGACACCCAAGTCTCATAGTATCAAAAGGAAACTTCTGGGATGAAGATATAAATAGATAGATAATTTAAGAAGTATGTAAGTATTCCTCTAATGGATGTATGAAATATACCATAAGAGAAATTCAGTTTCCCAAAATTTAAACTATTATATCAATCTGCCTCAGGGTGAA
Source organism: Chrysochloris asiatica (assembly GCF_000296735.1). Lineage (NCBI taxonomy): Eukaryota > Metazoa > Chordata > Mammalia > Afrosoricida > Chrysochloridae > Chrysochloris > Chrysochloris asiatica. The sequence goes on from NW_006408568.1 coordinate 19,699,380, forward strand.
AAAAAAATTATAGCCACACTAAATCTTATCATTGATTTGATTGAAGGAACTAAGACATTTAGGAATCTATTGGTTCAAATGAAATAATTGATAAATAATGAAAATTTAGAAAAGAATTTTTATAGGGTAAACACTGGTAATATCTATAAAATTTGCACAAAGGGCAAGGAACTAGACCATGTATTCCAAGTGCTACATTTTGAACAGCAAGTCTACTCATTTTATTTAGGCAAATAATTTAAACATTTAGTTACACAAATAACTTGCTTGTATTAATTTCCAATCAGCCACTATCCTTTATTTTACACACATGTGTAACTATAGCAAGGGAGTAAGTGGACATTCAAACAGACATATCATTGTTCATATTTGCTCATGTAAAGTGACAGAACATCATCCTGCTATTACTAATTAATTCAGTAGTTCTGGTGTGGTGCTGCAAGGTAATGCACTGTACCTCAAGGTCAGTTTGAATGGCAAGGTTGGTAGTTCAAATCCACCAGCTACTCCACAGAAATCCTAGACAGGGTCATTATGATTGGGAACAGAGTCAAGGACACTTAACAACAACAACAGCAGTAATTCTAGCAAATACAAATTCATTCTGAGATTTGAATCTCACTTTGAGCTGATATTGACAGCTGAAGTGCTAAAGACTAGACTCTGGTGGTGGTAGTGGTGGTTTTGTGCCATTGAGTTGGTTCTGACTTACAGTGATCCTGTATAAGGTTTCTGAGCCTGTAAAACTTTATTAAAGTGGAAAGCCTCGTCTTTTCCCCATTTAACAACTGGTGGATTCAAACTAACGACCTTGTGCTTAGCAGCTCAGCTTTTAATCTGCTACACTATCAGAACTTCTTGATGAGATCCTAGACCTAGATGAATTCTTATTTTACGTGGTCATCTGGAATATCTCTCTTGGTTATACTCTGAATCCGATGTATGTTAATGGAAAGTAAATTGAAATAGATGATTACCATTAATATGAATATATTGTAGAAAAAATTAGTGGATGAGTACACACAGGAGTAATAATCACAGCTATTTGCTACAGCGCTGCTGGTGGTGCAAGCTGGCATTTTTTTCTGCAAATTACTAATTATACATGCTATACCAATTAGTCTTCTCTTCTGCCATTGCTATTATTCTTCCTGTTATATTTTCACAGCTGGTGCCAAAGTAATGCTTTATGGAAATTTAATTTAACACAAAACATCAAGTGTATTTCTGAATAGCATTTTTAAAAAATAATTTCTGAGCATCTATGACATCAAGAGACGATGTCAAATCTGGATTCACCTCAGCCACGGGGTTTGAAGTTTAACCTCAGTGGGAATCTAACACATTCTCTCTTACTGTTCTACATGACTTAACATGTGGTTATGGCTTAGCAAGCATCCTAGGCTCCATCCCTCTACCTACACTAGAGAAAAATGACTACACACAGAGGTCAGAATGACCTGGTAAATGTTACCTGCCAATTGCCAAGCACTTAGGAAAAAAGAACAAGAAAGTCATAGAAAATGACCCAGGGACAGGCCCTTTGCCTGTCAAACAAGGAGAGACAAGGATTAAAAATAAAACACACATCATGTAAGGTTAAGAACTCCTGTTGTGCTAAGAGCTTTTGAAGCTTGGAAATACCAGCGGCTTGAGTATACCTGGAATGAAAATGAAAAGTTCTGACCCAAGATCATTAGTGCTCCACTGAACCTGTGACCAGAGCTCCCACAAGTTATTGCATTCAGCTTAAACAGGGTTAGAAGGGCAAGACAAGGGCATAGCAAATGACACTCATTCAATTTAAACATAATTTCATTCTCTAAAGACTTTTTAAATAGGTTTTTGGAATCAACATCTTTGAGCACTCTAACTGAATGCTGCTATTTTTGGACACGAGAAAATTGCTGGTGTTGCTATATTGTCAGGTTGAATCAAAAAGTCAAGAAAGGAATTGTGGTACATTTTGCCCCTTGCTATGAGTTGGAAATGACTCAACAGCACTTAACAACAGCAACAACAACATCTTGTCTAAAATCAAAGTGTGGATGAAGTTGATGAAACAGAACCACAGCTGATACTTGAGCAACAAGGATTTGAACTGCGCTAACCCACTTCTAGGAGTCCTGGTGTGGTGCTGTGGGTTAATGCGCTGGACTGCAATGTCGCTTTGAACTACAAGATCGGTGGTTCAAACTTACCAGCTGCTCTTTGGAAAACTTATACAGGGTCGCTATGGGTCATAATCAATTCAACAGCACTGAACAACAACAACAACAACCCACTTCTAAGCAGATTTTCTTTTTTATTTTTGCTGTTGCAGTGAGCTCAGTGTTGCCAGTATCTGTAAACATGCCATGTGTCTTTTCAGTAACTGGTCACATGGAGATGATTACCATCACATGTCATTTGAGGATATTCTCAACATTTCAACTCACTATAATATGCACAGTGGTGGTCATGGTGGACGTGGTGGTGGTGGTGTGCCGTGGAGTTGGTTCCATCCCATAGAGGACCCTGCATAGGGTTTCCAGATCTGTAAATCTTTAAGGGAGCAGAAAGCCTCTATCCATGTCTAGCGGAAAGGCTGGTAGTTTCAAACTTTTTACCTTGAGGTTAGCATCCTCATAACCACTATGCAAATGGACCCGTGTAGTTTAAACCTGTGTTTTATGGATTAAGCTTTAATGTATTTTAATGGACTTTGACATATGCTTACAAGATACTAGATACTAGACCTTGTAGTCTAGTGCTTATCCTACAGCGCCACACCAGTTTCTTATATTATGTTGTTATTGTTAAGTGCCATGGAGTTGTTTCTGACTCATAACAATTCTGTGTAGAGTTCCCGAGGAGCAGCTGGTAAATTTGGACTGCGGACCTGACAATTTAGATCACTGTTTCGATTTAGTGCATATCCTACAGCACCACACCAGGAATCCAATATATTATTTGTTGTTGTTGATAAGGGCAGTATTGCCACTTTGAAATATAACAGTCTATCATGGTAATTGAGTTTTTGTCTGATCTGCAAAAATCATCTTCATTGAGACTGCTTTGGGCTCTTCATCATATTCACAGTCATGGGAAGTTTCATATAGAAAATGAGCTCCTAAGATATCACAGTAAATCCAAAGTGTATCTTGTGTAAGCAGTCACTTCAGGTAGATCCAAATCTACCTCCATTTCTTTATGAACCTGCTTATAGAATGTCACCTTTATGGATCATCATCTGTCTTTGTAAATCCCAAGCAACATTATTTAAGATCAGCATGCATAGACACAAAACTAGATTTGTTTAACTAGTTTTCATCTAGAACAGAGGAATGTTTTCAGAATCTTGGACTTTAGAAATGTATATTTTACCTGAAATGGGGAGTTGCTGTTGTTAAGTGCTATCGAGTTGATTCAGACTCATACCGACCCTGTGTAGGATTTCCAAAGAGCATCCAGTGAGCTTGAACCACTGACCTTGTGGTTCAAACAGACCTTGCAGTCCAATGCAGTAACCCACAGTGATACACAGCAGAAGATCTAAAACAGAAAAAAATGATAAACTGTTGTAGAATAAATGATAAGGCAGTTCCATAACCCCATTGGTCAAAGAAGAAATGAAAAAAAGAACCATCCATAAAGAAGGTCATAGAAATACTCTAAAATACAATATCTCAAAATTTTCTACTTATTTACATTGATCCACATATATTCAATGTACAATTCAATGAGTTTTAACAATATTTTGTTGTTCTTGGTAAGTGCTGTTGAGTTGGTTCAAACTGACTTTATGATGGAGGGCTTATTGTACATCCTTTAATACCCTACTAAATAAATAAAACATGTTTGTCTCTAAAGAAAGCTTCCTCATGCCCAGTCCAATCAAAGCTCATAATCACTATTACAGGCAACCAAAGATGAATTCTGTCACCATAGATACATTTACCAGTTCTAAATTTCACATGGGATGAGGTGGCCGAGTGGTTAAGGTGATGGAACATCCTTATTGGTATTTATATTTAGGAGACCTGGTGTGGTGCTGTGGGTTAATATGCTGGACCGCTAGATCAGTTTGAACTGCAAAGTTGGCAGTTCAAGCTCACCAGCCACTCCTCAGAAACCCTATACAGGTTCGTTATGGATTGGAACCGACTTGATGGCACTTAACAACAACACATTTCATATAAATTGTTTTTATTGTATACAGACTTTTGTGTATGGGTTCATTACATATTAAAATGTATTGAGAATCACCTCTGTTGTTACTAGCAAAAACAACTAAACTCAGAGGAAAGACTTAATTACTCATGTGGGTTAATGCACCAGACTGCAAAACCGTTTGAATTTCAAGGTCAGTGGTTCAAGCTCACCAGCTGCTCCTTGGAAACCCTCTACAGGGTCGCTATGGGTCGGAACCGACTTGATGGCACTTAACAACAACAACAAAAGATAAATAACATGGGCTTCATGTTTCTTCAGTTTATCTTGCTTCCTAGTCTCAAGGGAATAATCTGGAGGAATCCAGATTAGATTCTGCACAAAAAGTGGATTTGTGCCACAGCTGAATAACTCTGAGTTTAGGAACATCTCATTATATAAAAGATCTATTAACAAAATTATCCACCTTTTGTTTGTGAGGAAGACATGCACTATCTTTTATATTATTGTTGTTGTTGTTAAATGCCTTCAAGTCAGTTCCAACTCATAGCAATCCTGTATAGAGTTTTCAGTGAGCAACTGGTGGGTTTGAACCACCAGTTCAAATGGTTAGCAGTCCAGTGTTTTTCTGAACCTTCCCTTTCATGTGATGGAGACAAAATCTCTATGTTACAGAGCTATTTTCTATACAATCATTCTTAAAAAGACAATCCAGCACAAAATGTGACACGTGACATGGAGAAAGGCCATGGAGGTATATACTCACAACACTTGGTGGTGAACATTTTGGTTTCCAGTTTGGGGCTGCTATGTAAATGCCTTAGAATGTTCTATGTAATTAATCATATTATACGTGAAAAGGTCAGTATTTTTTCATCTGAAATTTCTATTCCCTCTTTTTTTTTGCCTTGCCAATTATCCTAACACGGAGCAATATTGAGTAGATAACAGCAGACTTTGTTTTAGTCTTCCCAATCTTAAAATTAAAATATTCAATATTTCAGTGCTTCATATGAATTTGGTGTGGCTCTGTGGGGTAATGCACTGGGCTGCAGGTCGGTTTGAAATGCAAGGTTGGTTGTTCAAGATCACTAGCTACTCCCTAGAAACCCTATATAGGGTCGCTATGGTTGAAACTGACTCAATGGCACTTAAAAACAATGACAAGTATGAATTTGGCTTTATATTGTTCATCAGTACACTTTACAAGTGGAGAACATTGGCTTATTTCCCAGTTAGTTCATATACATGTGTATGTGTGGAGTCCTGGTGTGGCATTGTAGGATGAGTACTAGGCTGATAACCACAAGATCAGCAGCTCAAACCCACCAGCTGCTTCTCAGGAGTCTTGTACAGGGGTCGCTATAAATTGGAACTGACTACATGGTATTTAACAACAGCAACTATATATATAGTTCTGTAACTATATATATAGTTGCTGTTGTTATATGTAGAGAGAGTTCTGTAGGATAAGTGCAGGACCGCTAGGTTAGTTTGAACACATGGTCGTTAGTTCAAACTCACCAGGTGCTCCTTGGAAACCGTCCACTAACACTGGGTCACTATGATTCCGAACCGACTCATTTGGACTTAATAACAATACCATACTAAGAGTGCTTTAAGAGTGCATAGAGGGAGATCATTTTTAGGCAAAGAGAATGGTGTGATTATGAAAATATGAAAAGCATTACAATTTTTAGAAATCCGTTAGTTATGCTGGAGGTACAAGTATAAGACAGTTCCTTGTAATGCATAATGCTTAATGTTGTTGTTGTTAAGTGCCATCAAGTCGGTTTCGACCCATAGCGACCCTGTACAGGGTTTCCAAGGCTGTAAATCTTTACGGGAGCAGATCGCCTCATCTTTCTCCCGCGGAGCAGCTGGTAGTTTCGAACTGCTGACCTTCCGGTTCGCAGCCCGATTCGTAACCACTTTTGAAGACCCTTGTTCTATAAAAAAGGAGATAGAAATAATCCTAAAATATAGTGAATTATATGTATGAAACAAAATTTAAGCATAGACTTTTTAATGATACTGATGATCAGCCCCCCAAAATAACAAATAAGTGATTATAATAAAAACAATCTGATAAGCATCATAGTACTTCAACTAATTAGATAGATAGTTGTATTTTCAGAAGTACCAGAAACCCATGAGATGATAATGCACATGAACTGAAGAAAAATTATTGCCAATCTAAAATATGAAGCACAGTGAAATAATGATCTATAATTGAAGGCAAATAAGTTTTTTTTTTTCTACTTCTTTAAGGTTTTCAAAAATCTGATTAGAAAATGTCAAGAAGATAAAATAGGATTCATCAAGAATTACTGACTTTGAAACCAGAAATAACAGAATAATATAAATGTTTTTATGACCATATATTTGAGAAATGATACAAAATGAATGAAAATTGGGAAACCTATAAATTACCAAATCAAAAAAAAATCAGAAAATATCATGCTCATAAAATGAATTAAACCAGTAATATAAATGTTCCAGAAAGAAAACTCCAGGTTCAGTGATTTCTACACAACACTGAGGAAAGAAACGGAAGAGAGAAGCAGAAGGAGGAGAAAAAAAGGTTATATAACACAGATAATAAAACCTGACAATAGCAAAATTGAAAAAGGAATATTATAAGATCATCACACTCATATTTGGTACATATGCAAACAGCATATACACAAACACTTAAAGTTTTAATTTAAGAAATGTACTGATAGTATAGTGGTTATGAGCTAGACAGCTAACTACAAGGTCAGTAGCTCAAATCTACCAACTACTATGCAGGAAAAAGATGAGGCTTTCTGCTCCCATGAAGATTTACAGCCTGGGAACCCCTATACAGGGTTGCTATAAGTTGGAACCAACTCAATGTCACACCACCACTACCACCACCACCATTTATTAGCATACACATGTGACGTATTGAGGCATAAGTTTAGCTTACAATGTTATGTAAAGAAATATATAAATATCAACTCAAAGAAGCTAAATAAAACAAAATAGGAGCTATACCACATTCATGATTTGAAATTTTTCATATTACAAATATAGAAATCATTTCTACATTATTCTGTAGATACAATACTATCTTGATAAAAAAATTGTTTCCTTTTAACATTTGGCAAACTGGTTTTGTACTTTCTGTGGACTTACAAAGGGCCAAGAATGATTACTTTTGATGAAGAAAATACTAAGACTTTCTGTATTAAAAAGTTGTCTCCATGAAGAAACATTTGTGTTGTTCCAGAGATAGAAATATACCAAAGAGAAATGACTAAGTTCAGAAAGAGAACCATGCACATATACTTAATATATATTAGAGCAAATTCAAGAGGAAATATTTTTAACCAATTGAAACTGTGATGATTGGGTGGTGGTGGTGGTGTTAATTGCCACAGAGTCAGTTCCAACCCATAGCAACCCTTTGTGGGGCTTCAGAGGACTGGCTTGTGAGCTTGAACCACCAACCTTGTGGTTCAAATGACTTTGCAGTCCAGTGCATTAGCCCACAGAGCCACGTCAGAGATGATTGGGTATCTATATTTTAAAAAAAAAAAAATCCTAACCTTATACCAAAACCCCAAAGTATTGCCAAATAAATGAGACCATTTAATAGAAAATGTGGAGGAGCATATTCAATATTTCAACTAGGAAAGATTTTTTTTTTTTTAGAAAAATCACAATAGTGTACTAGAAGCAAATTCTGCTAAATTTAATTGCACTGAAATTAAAAATTAAAATCTTCTCATTAAACAAATGACAAAAAAGGCAAAAGAAAACTAAAAATTGATGAAGGTATTTGCAATTCATATAACAAATGACTAGTATGTAGAAAAACAAACAGTTGTAGAAACTATTACATATAAGTCAGTAAACCTAATGAAAATGGAAAAACATTTTGCATTAAATATTTAAAAGATTTTCAGGAATAAGTACAATGCAAATTAAGAAAAATCTCAACTCAATACCAATAAACACAGAAAAATAATAAAAATTAAAGCCTCTCTTTTATACAAACAACTTGTTGTTGTTGTTAAGTGCCATCAAGTCAGTTCTGACCTATAGCAACCCTGTATAGGGTTTCTGAGGAGTGGCTGGTGAGCTTGAACCACAGACCTTGCAGTTCAAACTGACCTTGCAGTTCAGCACATACAATTAAATACCCTGCATAATATCAATAAAGATTGATATTTGATTGTGTACATTATGACAAACTATGGATGACACTGCAAAATACACTTAATTGTGCTTTTGAGGAACTTTCAACAGATCAAAAGGCAGTTGTTGGAACAGAACAAGAGGATACTGAATGGTTTAAAATAAGAAAAGGTGTGTCAGGGTTGTATCCTTTCATCCTACTTATTCAATCTGTATGCTGAGCAAATAATCTGAGAAACTGGCATCAGAATTGGAGGAAGACTCATTAACAACCTGTGATATGCAGGTGATACAACCTTGCTTACTGAAAGCAAAGAAGACTTAAAATACTGATGAAGATCAAAGACTACAGTCTTCAACATGGATTGTACCTCAATGTGAAGAAACAGAAATATTCACAATTGGACCAATAGATAATATCATGATTAATGGGGAAAATATTGGAACTGTCAAAGACTTCATTTTGCTCGGATTGACAATCAACACTCATGGAAGCAGCAGTCAAGAAATCAAATGACATATTGAACTAAGCAAGTCTGCTACACAAGACCTCTTTAAAGTGTTGTAGAGCAAAAATGTCAGTTTGAGAACTAAGGTGCACCTGACCCAAGACATGGAATTGAAAAATAGCCACATGTGCATTTGAAAGTTGAACAATGGATAAGAAAGGCCTTAGAAGAATAGAGGCATTTGAATAATGGTTTTGGAAAAGAATGAATTCTTCTATGCTTTTCCTTATTCATTGTCCAACTTTCATATGCATATGAGGCGATTGAAAATACCATGACTTGGATCAGGTGTGTCTTAGTGCTCAAACTGACATCTTTTCTGTTAAATACTTTAAAGAGATCTTTCGTAGCAGATTTGCCTAATGCAATATACCACTTGATTTCTTCAATCAGTTCTTGATCATATGTAACCTTTAAAAATGGTTGAACACAGTTAATTCCTTTTGGCACAGTGAATCTGTTCTTTCCGTAAGTACTGATTGTGGATCCAAGAGAAATAAATTCTTAGATAACTTCAATCTTTTGTCCATTAATTATGAAGTTATTTATTGGCCCGGTTGTAAAGATTTTCATTTTCTTTTTATTGAGATGCAATCCATAGTGAAGGCTGTAGTCTTTGATCTTCCTCCATAATTATTTTAAGTTCTCTTGTCTTTCAGTAAGAAAGGTATGACTTCTGCATATTGCAGGCAGTTGCTGATATCCCTCTAAGCCTGATGCCACGTTCCTCTTCATATAACCCAGTTTATAGGGTTATTTGCTTAGCATACAAATTAATAAAGTATACTGAAAGAATGCAACCTTGGCCCACTCCTTTCCTGATTTTAAACCATTCAGTATGCCCTTGTGCTGTTCAAACAACTGCTTCTTGGTCTATGTCCAAGTTCCTCATGAGTACAATGAAGTGTTCTGGACTATCCATTCTTTTTTTTTTTTCCCTTTTATTGTGGGATAGTTGACATGGGGGAACAATAGCTTTACACTCATTCTATCATACATAGTTTCATTGTCATAGTTACCATCCCGTCCATGCATCATCACCCAACCAAAGGTTATACCCCGCAGGCACCCCCTCTCTCCCCACGGTCCTCAACACACAGCTCCTTTCCCTCCCTGGATCTCAAGTCCTTAGCCTCTCCATCTCTTCATGTCATCCTCTCTGTCTCCATCTCAGACCTCACTGCTTCTCTGGGTAGGGTCCCAATTTCTGTTCTTCTTCAGT
>NW_006408568.1:19718924-19720846 GCF_000296735.1 Chrysochloris asiatica
GTAACCACTACACTACCAGAGCTCCTGTGCATTGTCAATAAAGCACAAATAAACATCTTTCTGGTATTCTCTGATTTTTTTTAGATCCATCTGACCTCATAAAAAATATCTGTGTTTCATGTTCTCTTTTGAATTTCTGGCAGCTCTCTGTTGGCATTGCTGCAACCATTTTTAAATTTTCTTCAGCAAAATTCTACTTGCGTGTGATACTAATAATATCCTTTGGTGATTTTCACTTTCTGTTGAATTCCCATTCTTTGAAATGAGCACAAATATATATGTATTCCAACTGTTTAGCCAAATAGCTGTATTCTAAATTCCTTGGCCTAGATGAGTGAGTGCCTCGAGTACTGCAACATTCTGTTGCAATATTTCAGTTTATATTCCATCTATTTCTGGGGCCTTGTTTTTCAGTAACGTCTTTACTACATCATGGACTTCTTTTTTGAATACAATCAGTTCTTGATCTTTAAAAATGATTGAACACAGTTAATTCCTTTTGGTACAGTGAATCTGTGAATTCCTTCCATTTTTTTTTTTTTTTTTTTTTTAAGTTTTCATAGTGAGTTGAGTGAAAGTTTACATGGCAGATTATCAGTTTTACATTCAATAGATTTTTTTTTCATTGCAATGATTATAATATCCTCCATGTACCACCAGTCAACAGTATTTACCTCTATTCCCCTCCCCCCTTTTTTGATGTACATATATAAAACAGAAAATACATATTCATATAAATACCCAAAGGGTATATTTTGCAAGCCAGCCTCCTGTCCTTAGGCACACAGCCTTTCTCAGTCCATGGGCCTAGAGTCCTCAGCTGCTCTATTTCTCTATGCCATTGCCTCTGCCACCATTTTGGCTTTCACCATTTTTCTTGTTATAATCTCATGCTCCACTCACGTTCTTCCCTCTTGCTGCTGCTAGGGTCCTCTGTTCCTGAAATGGAAGATTAACTACTGCCCCCTTTTATTTACACATGTTCAACATGTAGAGTTGTTACAATGACAATTAGTCCTGATAACAGTTACACACAACTGAATTGTAAAATCCTATCCACATTCTTTCCCATCCCATTTCACCAGACCCATTTGGAAAAAAGGAAAACTGTTCAGTAGGAATTCTACCTTATCCACTTTGTTCTGATACTAAGCATATTCATGAAAGTTTGTAAACCAGCCATTTCATGCCTTTATAACCCCATATATTTGATAGCCAATGTCTAAATTGCCCATCTCTATCAACCCAGTGTACCAAGGAGATAAGCTTGATCCTGGATATGACAGTCCTTCCCTTCCAGTTGGACTTTTCAGCAACTACATCCATAAGCAAAGGCCCAGTTCATCAGATTGTAGCAATTTAGTCTTGGTCTCTGTATCAGACTTCTTTATTATCTTCACCTGGTTGAATTCTGGTCAGTTGGCCATCTAGGTTATGTCAAATAGATACTATCTGAAAGTTTGGGAGTTCTAAAACGCCTCCACCAACTACAGACCAGCTGGTCATGTCACTCAGCTCTAGCCTCCAGAGGCTAGTTCAGTGTCCGTGGACTTGTGAGGTCACATGCCTTCCCAAACTTCAGACCAACCAGTTCTTCCTCTTCTCTCTCTCATCTCCAAGTTAATGGGTGCCTATGGAACATGGCCAAACTCAGCCCATGTCTTCATTGCTGCATTTCCCCCACTTCTACTAACAAGTAGATGAGAGTGGTCACCAGCAAGTGTGCAAGACTGCTCGTGTATTCCCTTGAGTTTCAGTCTTATAAGTGGGATTAACCTGCTGGGCTTACTTCTCTTGTCTTTTTCTTCCATCTTCTTTGATGCTTCATGTATCATTCAATATTTTGCCAGTAGACTCAGTATTGTAACCCTCAGTTAATATTTTCTGGATAATATTTTCCACTGTTCTTTCAGCTTGAAAAA
>NW_006408568.1:19722087-19723951 GCF_000296735.1 Chrysochloris asiatica
TCTATCTTACAGTCTCCAGGATAATTTTTATCACCATGGATGAATCTGATGTATCTACTTTATTTGGATTTTCTCTTGCTTCTCTCAGTCAGATTTTATTTTCCCTTTTAAATCCTTAAACATCTTTCATTAGATTTATATCTAATTACTTCCTGTTTATATGTTAACTTAAGTAGTCAATCACTTTATATATTTGGATTAATAAGTTGTAAATGCACATCCCCTATGACCCAACAATTTAACTCCTGAGCACATACTATAAAGGAAATTTTGAATACATGTACACATTAATTATAGAAAATATTAGAAACAAATCTAATTTTTGCATCTATAAAAATAGTTAAATGATAATATACTCCTGAATGGGCTACTATTGATCTGTGAAGCTTAGTTACAAACATAATTAAATATATAGGACCATCACTGGACTGTGAAACCTTCCAGCTGCTCCTAAGAAAACTTATACGGGGTCCCTGTTAATCAGAACCGACTTGATGACTCTTAACAATAGCATAACAAAATATAGCTAACTGTAACAAAATGAATGAATAAAACATCAGGAAAATAAGTTTTTTTTTAAAATTAATTTATAAAGAAGCTCAAAACTAGGCAATGCCAAATTATCATATTTATTGATGTATCCTGAGGTGACAAGATTTCAAAAAAAAAAAAATAAGAGAGGATCACAAGATCAATCCATTTACTCTTAGTAGAAGGCACAGACTTTTTTTTTTTTTTAAATAGAAGCATACAGGATAAACTAGTGGAGAGTGTTTATTGTATGTCTTGCTCTGACTGGTGATTACCAGGATGTTTGCTTTGTAAGTCTATTTAAACTGTGAATATATGTTTGGATATATGATATATCTTACAGTAAAGAAAGGAAAACCTTAACACAAAGTAGTTGATAGCATGCTGATTTAACATTATGTTTTATATATGAGGTGCTTTACAAAGTGTCAAACTGTAAATACCCTATTGAATTTAATGCACAAGTGATAATGATAAAATTGTGCAATAGCTGACCTAGTTCTCATTTTATCACTTTTTCCGTAGCTTAGATATAAAGCCTGTGAATAAGTATAATAGAATAAAATGGGGAGTGTGACACTGAAAAAGAAAGTAACATCTCTATTGGGCCCTACTTATTTTATCTACTCTTTTTTAGCAAATATTTATCCCTTATGCACATTAATGAAGCAACATAATGTGATAAACCAGACAGTCCCTGTCATCTCAAACTCACATTTGTTGAGTTTCAGATTTAATTTACATTTAATTTTCCTGTTTAAAAGAATTGGTAACTAGAAGGTTGTGTAGTACCGTTGAAGAGTCTATTCAACATTATGTAGAGCCAGTTGAGCTTGCTGCTGATATTGATGACAGTTATCTATATTTCAGTGATTGATAATTCTCACATTTATCTTTAAGGTTTTATTTTCTACTCTTTGACACACCTGCCATTTAGGATTGATACTATTTAATTAAAGATAGATTTCCTAATTCATCTTAGTTCATATTTCATTTCCAATCACTGGATTTTCTGACAAAGAGTTGATCATTGCTTCCTAAACACATTCTGAATTTTCAGAAACTATGTAGAATAGAACGATAAAAAAAGGATGCATGGCTTTATTTTCCTAAGAGGAGAAAAAAAAAAATAAAAGAATTTAAAAGAGGATAAGTCAAAAAGTATTGTTTTAAATCATAGAAACCTTCATTGAACAAAAGTATGAAAATGTGAAGCGATTGTTTCCTGACAGTGCAAGCAAGGTCAATACACTTTTTTTTTTTTTTTTTTAATGTTTTATTATGAATTATATGATAGTTTACATGAGAGAACTTTAGTTTTACATTCATTCCA
>NW_006408568.1:19729286-19730371 GCF_000296735.1 Chrysochloris asiatica
GTGGAGGGAATAATCCCGTGGGGGAGCCTGGTGGGCCTGGTGGGCGGGGTTGGATCGCAAGCAATCAGGCAGTGCAGGGCTAGTGATGGGTCCTGTGGGCAGGGAGGTGCTCGTGCGAGGTCCTGCAAGCAGTGCATGGGGGTTGCAGGGGGCGGTTTTGGCTGCCCGTGTGGGGCTTTAGCTTGTTATGTCATGGGGTCGGAGGTGTCAGCGGGGTGTGTGCGCATTCTGAAGGTTAGGGCACGCTCTCGTGGGTGTTTGAGGTCCGGTCTGATCCTGGTCTGGGTCCGGGAAGGTGGGGGTGTGGGGATCGAATGGGTAATGGAGCGGGTGAGAGGCCACTTGGCTGGGTGGACACAGTCCTTGCCCGATGACGTCAGACAGTCGCCGTTTTTTTTTCCCTTTTTAAAATTTTTTTCCCTTCTCTCTTTGTTGACTGATTACGCTCTGCCCACTGCAAGCGCCGAAATTACATGGTGGGGCAGATGACCCTCACTTTCTCTTCCCCTTGTCCCTAGTGGTTCCCCCGTTCAATAATTACTGAAAGCACAGCTTTTGGTGCGAGTTGGTTCCAGCCCCGCCCCCCCAAGCTCAAAGGAGATGGGGCTGTGCTACACACAGCGGCGGATACAAGTTTAAAAAGCCAGTAGTTCCTCAGTATGGTGATTTTTATAAAAAAGCTAGTTTAAGATTTTGAAGTAGTGAGACTTTTGGTGGCTGTAAAGGTGTGGGTTCGCCACAGGAAGGTTTCTTTTTGTGAATTCCCCTCCCCTGAACCCGGAGCCTCACTCACCCATGCTATCTGGCCGTCTGGCAAACCAGAAGTCCCAACAGGTTACAATTTGGGGTCAGAAATTCTCAGGGCACAATTGCTCCAGTAAGCCTCTCAGTAGCCATACTCACAGGTAGCCTCCCTCTGCCTGGCAAACATTACAAAGCTCTTTTAGGGCTGATGGTAAATGCCCACAGGGCACACCATTCCACCATAAATCTCAGCTCTAGTTTATGGAGCACTCAGCTGTAGCTCCCTGGGTTAGCAAGCCTAGCTCCCTTACTTAAGTGTCTGGAAGCACCCCAGTCTGCAA
>NW_006408568.1:19731253-19733552 GCF_000296735.1 Chrysochloris asiatica
TTGTTGTTTAATGCCATCAAATTGGCTTTGACTCATAGCTACCCTGTATAGGGTTTCTGAGGAATGGTTTTTGTATTTACCTCCAACCTTGCAGTTCAAACCAACTGGCCTTCTGGTGCACATTCATCCCCTGGCCCTTGCCATTGCAGTCCATGTTCTTGAGTGTTTGCATGGTGTACATGTTCTTGCATTGCTGTGACACACGCTCTGAGCCCATTTTATCAGGTACTCCATAAGCATCATGACATTATAAACATATTATCAGTGCTTGCCACAGTCACTAAGCCACTTCCAGATCATGTTCATGGTCTTGCAGAAGGGGATGACGTTGTGGTGAAATCAGTGATATAGAGCATGGAGCTGAATAGGTTCTAGGGGTCGTAGCTGTGGCTTCTTGGAACTTGATATACACCTCCCAGTAGTTGATCAAGGGGAAAACTCAAATACATACAAATTGAAAAATAACCTGCTTAAAATGTAATAGAAATAAAAAATTCCTTGAATCAAATAAGAACAAACGCACAGCATAGTAAAAACCTTTGTGATTCAGTAAAAACAGTGCTTAATGGTGTGCCATGAGGTGGCTCCAGTCCATAACAATCCTGTATAGGATTTCCAGGCTGTAAATCTTTAAGGGAACAGAAAGTCTCTTCTTCTGAAAAAAAAAGTGCTTAAAGGGCTGTGTAATGCAACAAATGTACACACTCAAAAAGAAGAACCAAAATTACCACCTTAAGCAAACATCTCAAGCAATTAGAACAAGACCATCAAAGTAAGCCTACAGCCACCAGAAGAAAAGAAATAATAAAGGTTAGAGCAGAAATAAATTAAATAGAAAACAGAAAAAAAAAAAAAATCAACAAAATGAGAAGTCAGCTATATGAAAGGATTAATAAAATTGATAAACCACTGACAAATATAATAAAAGAATAGGATAAGATACAAATAACATGAATAAGAAATGAAATTCACATCGCAACAGAAAAAAATTGAAATAAAGAGGATAACAACAGAATACCATGAAGAGCTGTATGCCAACAAATCTGAAAATCTGAATTAAATGGACGAATTTCCTGAAATACACGACCTACCTATACTGATGCAGGCTGAATTAGAAAACTTTAATAGCTCTATATCAAAAGAAGAAATTGGTCAAGACATTTAAAAAATCCCAACAAAAAGGAGTCCGGGCCTAGATGATTTTACTGGTGAATTCATTCAGAAAAGAACTGACACCATTTCTACTCAAATTATTACAGAATATAGAAAAAGATTGACAGTTGCTATGGGTGGATGTGCTGGACTACAAAATTAGTTTGAACCACAAGGTTGGTGGTTTAAGCTCACCAGTTGCTCCTCGAAAACTCTACACAGGGTCATTATGGGTCAGAACCAACTTGACGGCACTTGACAACAACAACAAAAAAAACAACAGTTCATTTTAGGAAGCAATCATAAACCTGGTACCAAAATCAGGCAAAGATATGACTAAAATATAAAATTATAGACTATGTGACTCAAACATAGATGCAAAAATTCTCAACAAAATCCTAGCCAATAGACTCCAACAACAGATCAAAAAACAATACATCATAATCAAGTGGGATTCATACCAAGTATTCAGGAATAGATCAATATAAGAAAAATATTCAATGTAATCCAACACATAAATAAAACAAAAGAAAAAGACACTTAATCATTACAATTGATGAACAATTGTCAACTGACAAAATCCAACACCCATTCCTGATAATAATGCTCAACAAAATAGGAATAGAAGAAAAAATTTTCAACATAGTGAAGGGTATCAAACTCAAGCTGCTTCTTGGAAACCCTACACAAGGTCATCATGAGTCAGAATCAACTCAAAATCAACTCAATGGCCCTTAACATCAACAACAATATAAAGCCAATGGACTTCTGGTGTGATGCTGTAGGACCAGTACTGGACTAGGAACCAAATGGTCGGCAGTTCAAAACTACCAGTTATTCCTTGGAAACCCTCTACAGGGTTGCTATGAGTCGGAACAGACTCTATGGTACATAACAATAACAACAAAGCCAACAGCCAACATCACACTCAATGGAGAGAAACGGAAGCTATTCTCCTTGTGAACAGGAACTAAATAAGGATGTCCTTTATTACTACTCTTTTTCAATATTGTGTTGGGACTCTTAGCCACAGCTCTAAGACAAGAAAGGGAAGTTAAAAACATCCAATTTAACATAGAAGTGTAAAACTCTGTCTACTGCAGATGGTATGATCCTATATAGAAAATCCATAGATTTGACAAAAAAA
>NW_006408568.1:19733652-19744112 GCF_000296735.1 Chrysochloris asiatica
TTTTTTTTTTTTGCAAAATACATCTTTAAAGTGTCAAAGAGAAAAGATGTCAGTTTGAGGACAAAGGTGCTCCTGACCCAAGTCATAGTATTTTCAATCACCTCGTATGTATTTGAAAGCTGAGCAATGACTAAGACTGAAGAAGAATTGATGTATTTGAGTTATGGTGTTGGTAAAAACTATTGAAAGTACCATAGACTACCAGAATAAGTAAATCTGACTTGGTAGAAGTACAGTCATAATGCCTCAAGGAAGCAAGGATAGCTAGATTTTGCCTCAGGTACTTTGGCCATGATATCAGGAGAGACCAGTCCCTGCTTGATACAGTAGAGGGTCAGTGAAAAAGAGGACGATCCACCCCACCCCCACCCCCAATGAGATGGATCAACACAGTGGCGGCAGTAATGGATGAAACATAATGATTGTGAGGATGGCACAGAACTGGGCAGTGTTGCCTTCTGTTGTGCATAGTTACTATATTGTGCATAGTTACTCGACAATGCCTAACAACAACAAAAATATAGCCTTCTGAGCTGACCGCTCTGCCTTAAACTTAACTGACCCAGTAGGTCCCTTCAGACGCCCCTGTTTTGATTAGACATTTTATTTTTAATTTTGTAAAGGTGTCCCAATGAGTATGAGACTAAGACAAATGTATTACTGAGGGAACATGTCTGCAACCATTCACTGATTGCAGAGACATCTTTAAGCACACTTTATTTGGAATAAACCCATATATGTATGAATTGCAACCCTAGAATCAATACTTTGTTTACTTGCCCATCTATGTTGTTGTTTGTTGCTAAGTGCCATGTAGTCGGTTCCAACTTATAGCAATCCTATATAGGGTTTTTGAGGAGACACTGTTGGGGTTGAACCACCAAAGTTGTGGTTAGCAGTCCAGTGCCTTTGCTATTTATAGAATATACTAATGGTTCCATCAATAATATAAAGCATGGTGGTGTTAGGAAAAGATTGGTAAGTTACTTTGGTTTATTTAAACTAATGGTTAAGGTTAAAGAAGCAACCTATAACTAAACTTGAGTGAACAGAGTTTTAAAATTGGAATGGACAAATGAATTTGATATTTCCTAGCCTCCAGAAGACCAACGTGGATGGTATTAGTAAGTAAAGGAGAGAATTATAAGAAATAAGGACAGAGGAGTATGTAAGAGTCCAAAGATAGAAACTTTGTTGTTAGAACCTCACTAGGAAATGATTAATCCTTGCATAAATGGATTGATCTTTGAGTTGAATGAAATAATAAATTCTAAATGCTGTAGTTTTTCATTTCCTAGTTGTTTGTTGTTGTTGTTATGTGCCATCAAGTCAGTTCCGACCCATAGCGACCCTGTATAGGGTTTCCGAGGGTGTAAATCTTTACGGGAGTAGAAAGCCTCATCTTTCTCCTGCGGAGCAGCTGGTAGTTTCGAACCGCTGACTTTAAGGTTCGCAGCCCGATTCGTAACCACTACGCTACCAGAGCTCCTAGTTGTTTATTTCTCCCCAAATCTATGAGGGTGATCTGTGCTGCTTTCTTTACTTTTTAAGACGCAGCCAGGCTGATCTAGATTTGTTTGATATATTTATCATGAAATTGCATACTAATTGCTCTAGGTTCTAGTCATGCCTACTAATAATAATACTCCTGAAAATCTGTTAAATCTTCCATACAAAGTACAGCATACATTTCTAAATAATTTACAACTCCTGTGCATTAATCCCTATGTATGTACCAAAAACTTCAGAATTGCTGTGATAACTAACAAGCCTATCTGCAGATGTATGGGCTTTCAAACCATTTAGTCTTTAATAGATGTGCCAGATTTCTGAACTGAAGAGCAAATACTCCTCTTCTTGTCTGCAAGGGTTATAACATTCAGCTTTAGTATCAAGCAGCCAAGGTTTTATTACATTCTAAGAGATTTGCTTTCTATATGAATTAAAAATGAAGGTTTAGATTTGACGTTGTTGTTAAGTGCCATTGAGTCATGTCGGCCTTATAGCAACCCTGTATAGGGTTCCCAATGAGTGGCTGGTGGGTGTGAACCACCAACTTTGTGGTTAACAGTACAGTGTTTATCACACTGAAATTCAATGCACAGATGAGATCCCACTGTTAATCCCAATTCTTACTCTTCCTGTTTCCATCTCTTATATAGTAAACTGACTCCAACTCTTGACTTTCTTGATAGTTTTATTTGCATCTTTACACTAAATTCCCATGCTTCATCTGGATCTTCTATTACTTCATCACTCACCTTCTCTCTCACTTGCATCTTTAAGTTCTACCATCTCATGATTACTTTCCCTTAATTTTCAAATAAATCTTCAGAATATCTCTCCCAAGGCAGGTTCTTTTTGCTTTCTTGTTATGACCAAAATCCAAAGAAGAGTAATTCTTGTTCTCTGTTTTCATATTTCCAGCTTCACCTAATGAAATATGTTTCCTTCTATACTACAACACTGAAACTTGACTTTCAGTGTCTTATTGATTTCCCATTTTCTAGTTCCAAAGATCTATTCTTAGACCCTTTCCTTATGACTACTTGAAACACTCTATACCATTGATCAGAGCTTTAATTTTAAAATAGCCTTGCTTCCATTTCAGGACACTATTTAGGGACTCCTGGCGTGGTGCTATAGGATCAGCACTGGACAGCGGTCCTCAGGGTCAGTGGTTCAAACCACCACTGCTCTTTGGGAACCCTGTTCAGGGTTGCTATGTGTCAGAGACTACTTGACGGCACTTAACAAGAACAACAGCAACAGCAACATTTAGGATTAAGAGTCCTAGTGTGTCACTAGGAAAAGCACTGGAATGCGAGCCTCACGGCTGGAAGTTCAAAACCATCAGCCACTCCTCAGAAATCCTATACAGGGTTGCTTTGAGTTGGAACCCACTTGATGATACTTAACAACAGCAATAAATTTATGTTTAGATTGTGTTGTGTGCTATTGAGTCATTTCCAATTCATAGTGACCCTGTATAGGGTTTCTGAGGAGGAATTGGTGGGATTGAATCACCTATCTTGTGATTATCTGTCTAGTGCTTATCCTACAGTGACACACCAAGACTCATTTTTAGGTTGTTGTTGTTGCTGGTGTTAAGTGCTGTTGAGTCACTTCCAACCCACAGCAACCCTACATTGTGTTTCCGAGGAATAGTTGGTGAACTTGAACCACCGACATTGGGGTTCAAATGACTTTGCAGTCCATTGCATTAACCCACAGTGCCAAATTGGCCATGTTTTTATTGCCTGGGTCTCTTTCTTGTGCTCATCCTTTCAATGTGTATATTTTCTAGAGTTCCACACTCAGCATACTTAGCTCCTTATTTTTTGTACTCTTACTATATGATTCCTTCCACTGACATGTTCCATACTGTCTCAATTAAAATGGCACCAAAATCTGCATTTTCAAAAGGTTGGCAGTTCATCTCCACCAGCTGCTCCTTGGAAATCATATACAGGGTTGCTATGAGGTGAAATTGACTCGACAGCACTTAACAATAACAAAAGCCCCAAATCAATAGCACCTTAGACAACTCTTTCTACAAATTAAATATTCCATAATTCTGTAATATTTAATAAATAGGAACTGTTTCCCATAACAAAGCACAAATCTGAAATTAAATTTATCTCTCCCTCAAAGCTCATCCTCCTTATCTATATAGAATGATCCAAAACCACAGCCACTGAGTCAATTCTGATTCATTGCCACCATATAGGAAAGAGTAGAACTGTCCCTTAGTGTCTCCAAGACTGTAAGGGAGCATGCAATCTCATCTTTCTTCCATTAGCAACTGATGAGATTATACTGACTGATGACTTTATAGTTAGCATCCCAGTGCATAATTCACATAGCTGCCAGAGCTCCATATATATGAATAATTTAAAAATTGTTGCTACTAGAGTTCTATTTCATACACGCATAGGTTTACTACAAACAAAACGTGTTTAAATATATGTCTATGATCAGTGGATAATTACAGACAATTTATCTGAGTAATACATTTGTTTTCATCTCCTTATGGTACCTTCAAAAAGTGGTCCAATCAAAACAGTGGCTTCAAAGGGGATCTGCTGGGCCACTTAAATTCAGAGCAAAGAGGTCAGCTTAGAGGTTATGGCAATTGTTTTGAAAGATACTAAGGGATAAGCTTGGTGGATTTTCTCAAAAAACAGAAAGATCATGGGGTGCCTATTAGGATGAAGTTTTTTTTTTTTTATTAAATGTTTTTATTTTGGATTGAAAGTTTACAGGGCACATCATCAGCTTCACATTCAACCATTCATATAGCTTGTTTCATTACATTGATTATTATCCCCTCCATATATCATCAGTTAACAGTGTTTCTCTCTATCCTCTTTAGCTTTTTTTTTGGGGGGGTGGAGTGGGAGGGGGACTTGCCTTTTTGGAATTTACAGTCTCGGCTTTTAGGGAAGGTTTTTACATTTGTCTGTGGATATCCAGGGCTCATGTATGAGATTATTAACAAGCATTACTGAATAATCAGATGAGGGATAATGTGCTATGTCTACTAGGTGTCTAAAGTCTGATCCTCAGAGCCTATGGTTTGGACAGTCAACAATGCTTGGGCCCACAGGGTCTTGACCTCCTGACCAGGTCTTAGGATGAAGTTTTAAGAAAACTGAAAATGGCATTGGTTAGAAAAAAGCTAAGAAAGTTGTGCCAAAGAATTTTTCCCCCATCACAACAATGTACCAGCTTACTCTTTGAGGATAGCAAGAGCTGTTCCATGAAAATTTCTTTGGGAAAACTTAGCTCACCCAATCTACAGTCCTGATCTTGCTCCTTCGGACTTCTTTTTCCTCTAAAAACTCAAAGAACATTGGAAAAGAACATAATCTAAGCCCCTCATGGAGGCCCAAACTGCTGTTTTTAAATGTGAATTGAAGAGTGCACAATGCTTTGGAGGACGAGTTAGTGATGTGTAGACACCACCTTCATAAGTGTATAGACCTAGCTGAAGGATATGTCAAGACACAATAGCTTCACATTTTGATAATTTTGTTTACTAAACTTTTTTTTTTTTTTTTTTAATTTGCAGCAATTTTTTTTTGATTAATGCTACCACCATGTATGCATTCAACCAAATAAAGATGTTAGGAACATCTATGATCATTCTTTCTCCTTCAGTATCACATTCAACTTGATAGCAATCTATTATGTTTCATTTCCATGGTGGTGTTCTTAATTGTCATCAAGTCAGTTTCAAATAGCAACCTAGTAAAGGATTTCCAAGGAGCAACTGGTGGGTTTGAACCATTAAACTTGTGGTTAGCAGTCCAGTGCTTATACTTATAGTGCCACACTAGGATTCCATAATGACTTTTAAACCCAAATAGTCCCTTTCAAGAATTCAAAAAATGCTCTTGGAAATAAAAAAAGGATTTAGAGAAATCTTACTTCATGTAAGCAAATAGAGTGTGAGGAGGAGAAATAATGATTTTCCAAAGCAATAGATTGGTGTTTCTTAAAAGACCCAATGGAGTACTTACTATAAGTAGCGTAGTGGTTATGAATCGGGCTGCAAACCTTAAGGTCAGCGGTTCGAAACTACCAGCCGCTCCGCGGGAGAAAGATGAGGCTTTCTACTCCCGTAAAGATTTACACCCTCGGAAACCCTGTACAGGGTCGCTATGGGTCGGAACCGACTCAACGGCAATTAACAACAACAACAACAACAACCCTTTTTAAAAGGTAAGTAATTTTATCAAGTGAAAAATATTTTTTGAAACAGATTATCACATTTATTTCTAAAAAAATTGTTTCCAACCATCAATATTCCTTTAAAATATACATTTTTGTTTTTTGGTCATCATCACTGCAAGTCATATTTTCCAACACATACTCCTGAATTTTTCACATAATCTCAGACAAGGTTATACTATCTTCCAAAAAAAGCACTAGACCTATGCTATTGAGTTCTCAATTTAAACCTCAATGATGATGAAGATAGTGCTTTTATAAAACTCTGAGGTATTGAGCTCTGTTTCTGATATTACAGCTCTTAAGTTTTATTGAGCCAGTTACTTCTAGGGTCTAAGGAGAGTGTTAGGCACTTTCACATGCTACATTAACACTTTGAGGCTACCTTACTAGGTAGCACCATAATGAACGATACACATTGATTGAGCTTATGGACTACTTCGCCTATTTCCTCAGCATGGGTTCCTTCTTATGAAAACCAACTGCAACTGGTTTTGTATCCAATGTACCATATTACTCATTTCCAATTTATGTAAGTAATCTGCAAAGGAGGCTGCAATATAAATAGTACATCTCCCTTAATACCAATAATCATTAAAAATAATAGACTCACAACTGTTGTTCATTTGAATATATGCTACATTCTACATTTATCCCATCCCAGTTAATTTTGATTATTTCCAGAGCTTCTCTTATGGAAATGGGTTGGCAACAACTTCAGTATTTTCTAAAGAAGATACAAAAGAGTAAGTATTTTTACTATTTTTTTCTTTTGACCAAAACTAGCTTCCTTCATGGTTAAATATGCCTTAATAATTCAAAATAATGGCTTTGTTTAATGTATAATATTAAATGTTAAAATCTAAACTAAATCTGAGGGAGATCCCACGGTGCTATTGAATTTATAAGATTTTATCCTGCAGTTGTTTCATCCTTCATTTCCCATGACTTGAGGTGTTTCTCCACACTGCTCTCTTCTAGCTCTCTTCTTGATCAAAGTCATGCCTTGTAAATGAAAATGTTTAAGCTAGAAACAAAGAACCAATCTGATTTCCAGCTGTGTGCCTAGAGAAAATATGAGGAAATTAAGTTTTTATTTTTTTCTACTCCAGTATTTTATAAGCCACCAGTTAGGGACTGAATTATGTGCTCTAAAAACATATAAGAAAATATATAAAAACACAAATATCCTCACTACTGGACCAATAAATAACAGTCGTAGAGATAAGATTGAAGTTATTATCAAAGACTGCTTTGCTTGGATCTACCATTAACACTCAAGGGCGCAACAGTCAAGAACTCAAATGACATATTGCATTAGGCAAATCTGATGCACAAGGCCTCTTTAAAGTATTCCAGAGCAAAGATGTCAATTTGAGAACTAAAGTTTACCTGACCCAAGCCATTGTATTTTCAGTAGCCTCATATGCTTATGAAAATAGTGCTTAAGAAAGACTGTAGAAAAATTTATGCATATGTATTAAGGTGTTGAAGAAGAATATTAAAGGAACCATGGACTACCAGAAGAACAAACAAATGTGTACTGGAAGAAGTGCAACCAGAAATCTTCTTTGAAGCCAATATGGCCAAAGTTTATCTCTTATACTTCAGACATATTATCAGGAGGAACCAGTCTCTGAAGAAGGACACCATGCTTTGTAAAGTGGAGGGGCAGCAAAACATAGGGAGACCCGCAATGAGATGAATTGGCACAGTGGCAACAGCAATATACTCAAGCACGGCAACAATTGTAAGGATAGTGCAGGACCAGGCAGTGTTTCATTCTGTTGTACATAGATATAGGTAAGAGCTGACTCGACAACACCTAACAACAACAAAATGTATTTTAAAATTCTGAGTTCTATACTTGTGGATATAATCCTTGTTAGGAATAGCGTTTTCTTTGTTATGTTAGTAAGGTCATATCTGGTAGTGTAAAGTGTATCTAAACAAAGTTACTTATGAATTACAAAAAGAACAGATTAGACTCAGAAGAGAGATGTTATATGTACATTACCAAGAACCAAAGAATGCCTGATGTTACTAACAAAGAAGAAATCTACATTGGCAGAAACCCTGACTTGAACTTCAAGCCACAGAAACTGTGAGAAAATTAATTTCTGCAATTTTAAAGCCACTTGTTAGTGGTATTTGTGATACAGCAGCAATGGTACAACCCAGACCAAAAATGGCAAGAATAGGTCAAGACTGGTGGTGCCAAGGAAATGTTATTATTTATAGACTTCTTCCATTGTCTTTATGTTACAGTATATTCAGTTACCTTATATTTGTCAAATGAAATTATTTGAGATACTTCACATCTATTTGAGACCTTAATCATTGGAATTTTAGATTCTATTGCAGGATAACAAAGAGTTAACTTGCCATTCTGGAATAATTTGATCCAACTTTTAATAAATAATCATAGAAGGAAGTCAGTTATAGATGGTGACATTTTAGATGCATCATAACCACCTCCAATATTAAAGTCTTAGGAAATTAAGTAAAACACATAAAAAATAACAATGTTGAATCACAGAACATCCAAAGCAGAGTTGACCAATCTAGAAAAATGTTCAAAAAAAATAAAATACACCTACAAAACTGATTAAAAGGAACCAGAGCTATAATGATGTAGCAATGGTAATAATAGCAACTTCAAAACCAAAGAGGTATGAAGTTATAGAATTGCCATATATAGTAGATGTCAAGATAATCTCTGATAAGTGTAAACTTTGGAGTAACCATAAAGAAAAGTAATATGTGTACTAACCAAAGCAAAGAAGAAAATCAAAGTCTCAATAAACACGAAGACAACAAATGAAAGGAAAAGACAATCCATGTACAAAACAGGACTCAACAGAAAAAGAAAAGAAAAAGAAAGAAACTCTAAACATCCCTCTCTAAAATGTATAATGAAATGGCATTAGTAATCCATATCTATTGATTATCACATTGAATATAAATGGAATAAATGTCTACAAAAGACATACATTAAACAAAGAGACATAAGCCAGTTAAATGAAAGGTTGGGGAAAGATGTACCCAGCAAATCGTAATCAAAAGACATCAGGATTGGCAACATTCTAACTGGCAAAATTGATTTTAAGTAAAAAACCATTATAAAAGACAAAGGACACTATCTAATAATTAAAGGGTCTATTTAGCAGGAAGACATAACAACTATAAATACTTATGCACATAATCCTAGATCTCCAAAATGTATAAAACAAATACTAACAGATTAAAGAGAGAAATAGAAACAATAATAGTACATTTTACACACCATTTTCAATGATGGACTGAGCAACTAGAAAGAAAATCAACAGAAATATAGAAGACCTAAATAACACTATCAGCTAAGTGAACCTCACAGACATATAGAACACACCACCTAACAGCAGCACAACACACATTCTTCTCTAAAACACATAGAACATTTTCCAGAACAGACCATATCTTAGGCCCCAAGTCAAGCCTCAATAATTGTTTTAAAATTATACAAAGCATCCACCGTCTCTGATCATAATGATATAAAACTAGAAATAAATAACAACAGGAAAAAGGAAAATAAAATAGATATATGGAAACAATATATTACTAAAAAATCTACTAGGTCATAGAAGAAATTTTTTAAATTAAAGTAAAAAATACTTGAAATCTAATGAGAATTAAACCTAACCAAATCAAAATCAATGGGAAACAGTAAAAACAGCAGTCAGAGACAAATTTATAGCAATAGGTAATAAATTTAAAAAAATAAAAATTCCAAAATCCATAACATAATGATTTGAATAAATAGAAAAGGAAGAGCAAAAGAAGATCATAACTACTAGAAGAAAGTAAATAATAAAGATCAGAGCAGAAGTAAATGAAATTGAGAATGATAAAATCAATAAAAAAAAAATAAACACAAAAGTCAGTTGTTTGAAAGTAATATAAAATAGACAAGCCTCTGGAAAGGAAAAACATGAGAAAATACAAATAACAAAAACTTGGAATGAAATGGAAGACATTATAATAGATCCAACTGAGACCAAGAGAAGCATGATAAATAGAAGACCATAAAAAATCTTTCTTCAGAAAAATTAAAAGCTTACAATAAATGGACAAATTTCCATAAACATACTACATATCTAAACTAACAGAAATAGAGCTATAAAATCAAAAGAGACTCAACAAAAGAAAAGACTGACTATGCTATTAAAAAAATTCAATTTTCCCAAATTCTATCAGTCTTCTAAAACATACAAAAATAAGAAATATCCCCCAACTCATGCTATGAAGCTAGCTTAAAAAGAAAATTTTAGAGCAATGTTCTTAATAAATATAAGTACAAAACTCAACAAAGTTTTAGCCAAATTAATTGAATAGCTTGTCAAAGAAAATCATATACCATGGCCAAGTGGGGTTCATATCAAGAATGCAAAGGTAGTTCAACATTGGAAGATGGATTTATACAATTCACCACATAAATAAACAAGTGAAATAACTACATGATTATCTCCATTGATGCCAAAAGACCATTTCCTGGAAAAAGTAAAAAAAAAAAAAGCTCTCAGCAAAAATAGAAATAGAAGAGAAATACCTCAACATAGGAGTCCTAGTGTGGCACTGTAGGATACACACTGGAATGCTAACTGCAGGGTGGGAGCACAAACCTACCAGTGCTCCTCAGACACTATACAGCAGGGATGTTGTGGCAGTTGTTAAGTGCTATCTCA
>NW_006408568.1:19746692-19750146 GCF_000296735.1 Chrysochloris asiatica
AAAAAATCATTTGTGTGATTTTTTTGTTTTTCTTTTTGCTATTATGAATGTGATAGTACAGTGATTAAGCACTTGACTAGCAACTAACCTAAAAATCACTGCTCAAACTCTCTACCTGCTCCACAGGAGAAAGACAAAGCACTCCACTTCCATGTAGAGTTACAGCCTTGGAAACCCTATGGGGTAGTTTTACTCTGTCTTACAGTGTTACTAGGAGTTGGAATTCAACTTGATGGCAATGTGGTTTTGTTTTTTAATTTAATGTGCCACCAAGTTTGTGCTTATTTGTTACAGCACCAAGAGACAACTAATACAGATATCAAGATAAATGGAGTTTACAAGATCGTTTTTGGTGTTAAGTGCTATGAAATTAGTTCAGTCTTATAACAATGCTATAAGGCAGTATAGAACTGTTCCTTAACATTTTTAAGGCTGTAAATATTGACTGGAGCAGAAAGCCTCATCTTTCTTCCATGAAATGGTTAATAGCCTTACAGGTAACAAACTAGGCCACTAAGTTTCCTTTGTTGGTTCAATAATGGTGAATAATTAGACCCAGACTGAACACTACTATAATTCTATATAAAAAACAATAAAAGTAAGGACTGGAAAATCAAGTATTTCCAAGTATCTTACTGCATATGAGAACACTTTGTTTATAAAATATATCTAGCCCCAAATAATATATCTAGCACCAAACAAGTACAATTCATGATGGCTGTTAATAAATTGAACTGACCTTGGGTTTACATAAACTGGAAAACAAATCCAATGATGAAGATTCAGGATTGTCTTAGTATTTTTGCTTTTTAAATTTTATCACTTGTTGTTGTTAAGTGCCAAGGTTGAGTGGGTTCTTACCCATAGTGACCTTGTACAGGGCTTCCAAGAAGCGTCTGGGGAGCTTGGACTGCCGACCTTGCCATTCAAATTGACTTTGCAGTCCTGTGAATTAATCCGCAGCAACACACCAGGACTCCAATTTTATCGGTAAGTACTTTTAAATAAATAAGTAAATATATTTAGTACAAGTTTGCTACTAATTATTTATTTTGCATTTATGTTTCTCAGTGTTAATTAAAGCTATCATTTTCCCTCACTCCATTGACCTACAGGATACCAGGAAATGCTAAAAAAATATCATAAATCATTGAAAAGAAGTCTCTTATGATTTATGACATTATCAACATGTGTATGAGTCAGTTGCATTAAAACTACTTAAGTAAAAATTCTGACACTGAAGTTAAAAATTTGTGAGCACAAATTCATTCAGATTTATGTGGTTTATCTGTTTATAAAAATTGAAATTATGTTAAACTGAAAAAAAACAAACAGGTTTTTTAAAATGAATATTGCAGTGTTGTGCTAAACTTGATAAAGAATCTGTTGTTCATTTTTTTTGTTGAGCAACAATTATCTTTACCTTATTATCTCATGAGGTATTTCTCAAGTGATGCTGGTTCTGATAACTGTACGGAACACTCAAGAAGTTTAAAATTTCACTGTTGCATTTTATAACCACATTACTGATTTTAAAATTGAGTGATTTTAAGTACTGACAAATAGATTTGGACAGGTATTTCAGTTTAATCAATTCATGATACATTTATATTATCTCCATAACTATTTTCCCTTTAAAATTGAATTTCCATCACTTTCTCACAAAAAAGGGAACAGATTGCTTTGTTCCATATCAAAACAAAACAAAGCACACACAAAAACAACCAAAACTACTTAACTGTGCTCTTGCAGAACCTGTACATAGACCAAGAAGCAGTTACTTGAAATAACAAGGGGAGTACACATGGTTTAAAGTGTGTGTCAGGGTCAAATCTTTTCACTATACTATTTCAAAATCTATATGCTGAACAAATATTTTGAGAAGCTGAACTACATGAAGAAGAATACAGCATAAGGATCTGCCCATGGAAGTAGCAGTCAAGATATAAAATAATATATTGCATTGAGCAAATCTTTTGCAAAAGTCCTTTTTTTAAAAAACTTTTATTGTTATTTGAGTGAAGGTTAACAGACAAGATGATCAGTTTTACATTCAACAAATTTTACGCTTTATGTCATTTCAATGATTACAATCCCCTCCCTGCAACAACAGTTGTCCTACTTCCTCTCTGTGGCTTCCCTTTTACATCTTATATTTCACATATAAGCAAAGCAAAAATATTGCTGTACACATAATATATATATATTAATTTAAATGTCCTAAGAATATATTCTGCAAGCCAGCCACATACCAACAGACACACAGCCTTGCTTAGTCCCTAGGCCTAGAGCCTGCAGCTACTCTATTTCTCCATCTCATCATCTCTGACATCATGTCAGCTGTCACTACATTTCTAGGTAGGATCTCAGGCTCCACTCATGCTTTTCCTTCTTGATGGTCCTGAGATGGTCTGTTCCTGAAATGAAAAATTAACTACCCCCCCTTTTTAGTTATACATCATCTACAATTATAGTTGTGACAATCATAATTAATACTACTAACAATTGCTTACAACAGAATAATAAAATCCTATCAACATCATTTCCCATGCCATGGAAAAGAGGAAAAGTATGCAGAGGGGAGTCTACTTGTGAAAGCTTGTAAGCCAGCCACTTCATGCCATTGTAGCCCTCCATTTTTGATAGCCAATGTCTAGATTGCTTGTCCCTTTCAACCAAGTGCATTGAGTAAACAAGCATGTTCCTTGATATGAAAAACCCCTCATTCTGGTTGAATGTTTGAGCAACTGCATCCATAAGCAAAGGTCCAGTTCATCAAATTGTTGCAATTTACACTTGCTCACAGTCTCAAGCATCTTTATCCCCATCTGGTCAGTCAAGTCAGCTAGCAATTCAAGCTAGGGTCAAACGGGTACTGTTGCAAGTTTGGGAGTTCATGCATGCCTCCCTATACTTCAGACCAGCTGGCCACTTCACTCTCAGCTCTAGCCAACAGTCCTCAGTAGCTAGGGTAGTACCTATGGGCTCATGAGTGCACACATCTCCCCAACCTTCAGAATAGCCAGGCCTTCCTCTTCTTTTCTCTAATATCAAGGTCAATGGGTATCAATGGAACATGACCAAACTCAACCCATGTCTACATTGCTGCATTTCTCCCACTTCCACTTACAAATATACCCAGGTGGTTACCAGTGAGTGTACCAGACTTTTCATGGGTTCCCTTTGAGTTTCAATCTTAGAAGGGGATTTTCCCTGATGGGCTGAAATTTTTATCCCTTGATGCCGCCAAAACCAGACAACTTACTCAATATTCTAATAGACAAACAGTCTGCTGTTTTTCTGCATGTCTTTCTTTCAATAAGATTCTTCTGTTCTCCCACCAGTTCTGGGTTGGTGTGCATATCTTTTCAAGTAGGAATGTCCTAACTCAGAAGGTTCTGGGTTAGGGTTCAGATCACAAATTTTACATGGAAAGGAAATTGACCTGCAATAA
>NW_006408568.1:19760244-19760982 GCF_000296735.1 Chrysochloris asiatica
CTACCAGAGCCCCATAAAATACATTATGTAGCCTATTTCTAATTTATTAACATCATTGGCTGTAATAAACACAAAAAATAATCATATACAGCTTTTTTACTTTATTTATTTAGGACAAATACTAGAAGTAGAAGCCGTGAAAAATTTGTATGATGTTATTAAGGTTTTACAAACACATGGTTAAATTGCTCTGTAAAATTTTTATTAGTAATATTTGTAAGTAAATTGCCACTTCTGATGCCATTCCCAACTGATAAAACAAATAGAAGAGTGTCATGTTACTAAATTTGCTTTACCCTTACTACTAGTAGCGTGGAATACATTGATTTTTTGGACTTATTTTTTGGGATAAGAAGGGGTAAAACACATTTCCCCCTATTATTTTCACTAAGTACAGGTAGAAACTCTGGGCAGAATACATAAAAAAAACCACAAGAAGACCCTGAACAGTGAAGAGAAGAAACAAAATGGCAAGGGATTTGAGCACTCAAGAAAAAAACATGACTGGGTTCTCTGGTTTTCTATTTCTTTTAGCATGCTATCTTTTTCACTGAACAATGTAGAAACTCATAGTACGGAATAACAAATGACACAGACTTGCTTTGCTGGAGGAGAACAATACTTGACACACTGATGAAAATCAAAGAGTACATCCTTCAGTATGGATTGCACCTCAATATAAAGAAAATGCAGATATTCACAACTGGACAATTTAAAAAAAATCATGATAAATAGAGA
>NW_006408568.1:19763095-19763942 GCF_000296735.1 Chrysochloris asiatica
CAAAATCAATCACTCTTCTCCTTTTGCAAAAAAAAAAAAAAAGAAATCTGCCTCTACATTTCCGACCTTCACTGTCAGTCCTGATGGCAGTTATTCACTATTGTACCACAAGAGTCTTACCCCCATTTCCTTTCACCAGCCCAGTCCCAACAGATTAGAAATCATTCAGTGGAGGTTCTGTCTACCCCTGCCCCATCTGGAACTATGCTCCCTCTTAAAAGCTTGTAAGCCAGTCACTTCTTGCCTTTATAGGCCCCCCTCCATTTTGCGTCTGGGCAATTTCTAGCCCCCTTAAGGTATTGCAGTCAACTATAGGCTGAAGACAGGCTTACATATTTTCTATTGTTATGTTTGTGGCTATTCCTTCTTCCCCCCTCAAGTGTCTATTTCACAATGGTAGGCAAGGGAAGCCAAGATTCAAAAGACAGCCAAGCATCCTAACACTATTCCCCTCCTTTACCCTTTCAAACCATGTCTCAATCCCTGTATCCTGAAGCCCTGTTATTCCAAGGTTTTATATACATCATCATTTACCTTTGTCCCACTTAGCCCATATGAACCTGCCAACTGTTCTCCCATCTGCCTTGTTTCCCCTCCCTTTCTTGTGTACTGCCAGCTCCTCCGCCCCAGCACCCAGGTTTCCTGTGTCTATTCCCTACCCTGTGCTCTATCTTCCCCTCCCTCCTTCCTCTCCTCTCATCACATACATTCTGGTGATCAGCAATTATAGTTTTGGGTGGGTTCTTTTTCTTAGTCTTTTACAATAATGGTCCTATGCAGTATTTCTCCTTTTGTGACTGACTAATTTCACTCAGCATAATGTCCTCAAGTTCATCCATGTTATGCG
>NW_006408568.1:19764858-19770664 GCF_000296735.1 Chrysochloris asiatica
CCATCTGTTAAAGCTCATCTGAAACCTGTCCACCATTGGTGACCCTGATAGTATTTAAATACTGGTGGCATAGCTTTCAGAATCACAGCAACTCACAAGTCACCACAGTACGACAAACTGACAGACGAGTGGAGGCTGTTTGGTTTTAAATGTAAACTGTCACTTTAAATTTTGAGGATATCTGTGTACATGCATAGTAGAACCCTCCAGGGGTGGGGGTTGGGTGTCCATTTGCTCAGGCACCCCCTCTAGTCGCCAGAATGGAGGTGCGAAGACAGTGAGATACCAATGAACAAATACCAAAAAATGAATGTCCACATCTGTATCTCCCTGGTTCTGTCAGGCATTCCTGGCTGTTCTGATCCTTCCCCTACTTTGTCTCTCCCAAGATGGAGATGAATTAGAAAGCAATGTGTTTCTTGCTTCTGCTACAAATTCCCCTAGTTGGAAGCCTTCCAACCTTCTAAATATTCCTTTATACGTGGTTCAGAGTTCTAGCACCATCCCCTGAGCCTGCTTGGTTCAGTATTCTGTGTTATTGCTGATGGAGCTCCTCCCTGCACGTCTATTCTGTCCACCATCTTGAAAGCCTCAACTTTTTGCCTCAGAGCACCAGGCCAACTCTAATGGCTGACCTTTTAGTTAGCAGCCCATTATGTAACCAACTATGCCACCAGTACTCCTTTTGTGTGAATACAGTAGTACTTTAAGACAAGCTAAAAATGTATCATGAACATAATATAGGTATTAAAAAAGAGATGGTATATGTATGATAAATACCAGACATTCTTTAATGTAGGACCACTTATAAAAACTAATTGACTTGAATAAGTTCTAACAACAAATTACCTTAGACAATAAAATAAATATTTAACTCAAATAGTTGCTTACATGAAAATAGTTTTCTAAAAGAGAGATGAGTCAAAAAGTGTCTGTAATTTATTAGAATCTAATTAGTAATTATAGACATGATTTTTAATGTAAGAATCAATGAAAAATGATTTGTGTTGTGTGGTGAATATATTAGCAAATTAATGTTATCACAAACCACAACAGCATTCATTTTCACTAGTTTGTAGTATTTGGTTAATTGTTGGTGATCTGTTTATTAAGATTTAAATTCACTAACCTGTTTAATGATTCTTCAGGATAATGTTCTTAAAGACTTTAATATTAGACTTGAGAGGATTGCTTTGCTTTATTAAATGCTGGAGAGTATTCTTATTTCTGGGATATCTGGATTTCTCTCAGTCACCTTCAAGGTTTTATTGTTCATGTTCTACCTCCATTCATTAACCTTTTACCACCGTTTTTCTGAGGTGTAAGCAACTGCTCTTTTTTATGTGCAGCCAACCATTACTAGTTCATTTTGCCATGAAGAATACATTTGTGGCTTAAATTTACATATTCAATTAGATTTAAATACTTTGAATGACATGATAAATCATCAATCAAGGTGACAGCAGCATCAACCTAGAAAAATTAAAGTGAATTTCTAAGGGGAAAAAAAATCAAAACACTTAAAAGGGTATGTGCTCATATCAGAAATGCAAAGGATTTTATTCAGCATCTGTGATTTTTCTAATAACTGAATTGATTATTATGATGAAGTAAGATATCCCTGTATTCACAGTTTTTCAGTCTCCTGAGTGAATAACAATATTGTTCGCTAATTTTCTTGCCTCCTAATATTTGTAAATCTAGTCAGGTTTGATTTTCAGATTGTGCCCCAAAGTCCAAAGTCATCTGTCAGGCACCTGTGTGGGCCAATTAGTTCAGCCTACAGATGGGTATTATTTCTCTGTCTGAACATTTAGGCCTAGCTAAGCAGCTCAGATTTAATGAGCCCTTGATGATAAAAAGATAATTTTCAGAAAACCAATCATTGAATTACAAAAATTTTAAAAGCCCTCAAGAAATAAAAAAAACAATTGCATTTGTAATTCATAACTATGAACTCTAGTTACTAGTCCATAGCTATTAACATTTGTAGCTAGTAAGTAGAACAATCTACAACATATAATCATATTTAAATGTATAGATATCTAGACGTAAAAATATTCCTGCATGTCTGGTGTTATTTAGCAAATTGCTCCTCAGTTTTCTATTTGAATTGCTTTAATAATACTTAAGATTACATTATCCATTGTAAGAAATGTATAGACATTATAATTATTAAAATATATAAATTTCTCATTTATACAATTTCAATACTCTGAAAGACTTTGGTTCATTTCTATATAATCAGAGCAGAGATTAGACATGATTAAGATTGCTTCATTGTTGTTGAGCTATATATTAGTCACAACAATTTAAATTTTTTAAATTCTTTGCACAATCTAAAGAAAAGTAAACAAAATAATGAGTACAAATGAAAAACCTCAGTCTTAAGGAATTAAAGTTATTTTCCTGGGGTCATGCAGTTCCTAGGGGATAAAAAAAAAAACCCACAAAGATCCAGAACTGCCAAAACATTTAGAATACGTTACTTTGGATGTTGTTGTTTTCTAGTTGTAATGTCCCTCAGATGGTTGCCCTTGCTTTGTTGACTATGTAAAGCTTTTTCTGCATGGATCACGACAAGCTATAGACAAAACTGCAGGGAATTAGTATTCCAGAACACTTAATCATGCTCATGGGGAGCCTGTACACAGACCAAGAGGCAATTATTTGAACAGAACAAGGGGACACTGAATGGTTTACAATGAGGAAAGGTGTGTGCCAGGGTTGTATTCTTTCACCAAATTTAGTCACTCTGTATACTGAGCAAGTAATACAAGAAGCTGGATTATATGAAGAACATGGCATCAGAATTGCAGAAAGGCTAATAAGCAACCTTCGAAATACAGATGATACAACCTTGCTTACTGAAAGTGAAGAGGACTTAGTGATGAAGATCAAAGACTATAGCCTTTAGTATGGGTTGTATATCAATGTAAAGAAAACAGAAATCCTTAATATTGGAGCAATAAATAACATAATGATAAATGGAGAAAAGATTGAATCCATCAAAGACTTCATTTTCCTCTGATCAACCATCAATAATAGTTGAAGCAACTGTCAAGATATCATAAGACATATTGCATGAGGCCAATCTTTTGAACAAGAACTCTTTTAAATGTTCAAGAGCAAAGATGTCAGTTTAAGGACTAAAATATGCCTGGCCCAAGCCATGGTATTGCCAATAGCCTTATATGCATGTGAAAGTCAGACAATGAATAAGGAAGACTGTAGAAGAGTTGATGTATTTGATTTATGGTGTTGGAGAAGAATATTAAAAGTATCATGGACTGCAGAGGAATAAAAAAATCTGTTGGAAGTAGTGCTACCAGAATGCTCCTTAAAAGCTAAGATTGCCAGAGTTCCTTCTCTCATACTTTAAACATATCAGGAGGGACCAGTCCCTGGAGAAAGTGGTTAAGTACTCAGTCACTAACCAAAAGGTAGGTGGTGAGGGCCCACCAGCCGCTCCATGGTAGAAATATGTGGCAGTCTGCTAACCTAAAGATTACAGGCTTGGAAACACTAAGGTTCTGTCCTATAGGGTCAGTATGAGTTTGAATCTGAATCTACTTGTTGACAGACACTTTTTATTTTTGTGTTGTTTTTGAGGGGATGACCTCAGGAATCAGATCTTACTTAACATTTTCATGCATCCTCAGTATGATCAAGTTAAACATGCATCCTCTAAAGAGAATTGCTTGCTGTTCTTGTTTATTGAATGTTTGATTGATCATTTTACAATCATTAGTTTGCTTATGAACAAGTAACCTCCATTGCATCAGACCATAGGATACTTGCTTTATATGCATGAACACTCAATCTGCAACAATACTGTTTGATACAGGTTATTCTTACAACCAGTTTATTGGTAGGGAAAATGAGTTTAGAATAATTGAGTAACTTCCTGTTAAATCACACAGCTATGAAGGATATGATCTGTGATTTAAAGTCTTGTCTGTCTGACATTGAAATAAGACTGTTAAAGCACAGATGTCATCTGCATTAGTGTATTTAACAATCACATAGCCAGTGCCCTGCTATTCATTTATTTGTATCCACCCTCTGAATATCATTATCATCTTCTAAATTTTTAACAGCTCCCTTTAGATTTAGAGATTCTTTTACTTGAAAGGAAGTAGGTGGTTACTCTATTCCTGTTCTCCATTTAAAAAGGAAGAGGTACATAAATTATTATATGCTACTCATCCCTGGAGAAGGACATGATGCTTGGTAAAGCAGAGGTTCAGCAAAAAAGAGGAAGATCCTCAATGAGATGGATGACAAAAAAATGGCAATAGTGGATTCAAATATTACAACGATTTTGAAGATGGTTTAGGAATGGGCAGTGTTTCCTTCTGTTGCACAAAGGGTCACTGTGAGTCAGAAACTAATTCGATAGCATGCATTGCAACAACTACTTCTCTCATATATTCTTCATCTCTTTTGTCTTTTTCCATCCTCATTCTTCTTCTCCACAGAGGCAAACCTATTCCCTAAAAGCAATAAATTGGCAGCTGTTAACAGAATGTTACATTTTTCTGAAACATTTTATTATAGATTGAGTGTAAGTTTACAGAGAAAATCATCAGTTTTTCATCCAACAAATCACACACTTTGTTTCATCTTAATGATTGCAATCCCCTCCATGGAACAACAGTTATCCCACTTCATCCATGTGGTTCTTCTTTCCCTTCCACCTTCCTTCTCAAATCTTCTCAACTTTGTCCTTAGGTAAATGTTGCCCTTTTTATCTTGAAAAGTGGACCATTCCATGGTGATCATACCTTACTAGTGTTGTTGTCCCACTGTCTGTCTGTCTGTCTATCTATCTATCTATCTATCTCTCTCTCTATCTATCTATCTATCAACTGCTTGTTTAAAAATTGGACCACGACGGTGAGTTCTGTTTTAGACCTAAAGGGAAGAAAAGAGCCATAGTCTTGAGTTCCTCCAGTTTCATTCTGACTTGTAAGCCCAGCCTTTTTTTCTAATTTTGAGTTTTGCTTCACATTTGTTCCCATCTTATCTGGGACCTTCTAATCATTTTCAGAGCAGTTGGTAGTGTTAGCCAGAAACCATCTATTTTTACTGA
Source organism: Chrysochloris asiatica (assembly GCF_000296735.1). Classification (NCBI taxonomy): domain Eukaryota; kingdom Metazoa; phylum Chordata; class Mammalia; order Afrosoricida; family Chrysochloridae; genus Chrysochloris; species Chrysochloris asiatica. Next base: position 19,769,954 of record NW_006408568.1, read on the forward strand.
TCTCAGAGTTGTGGTGACTGATGTTCACATGTTCCATTCATTCATTGGATTAGCTGATTCCAAGCATCTTCAAATTTTCATCACTTTTCTTATTTCTGCACATGGAGGGACCAATGGTGAGTTATACCTTAAATGCTCACAAGCTTTGAAGATCCCAGTTGTTCCTCAACAAAGTAGAATATAGGACATTGTCTTTGTGGACTATGTTATGCTGATTAACCATGGTGTGCCCTGTGAATAGGGTCCTGAGCCCCCAGACCCAGCAACTTATTGTGTTAAGGTATTTGGTAATATCTAAGAAGTTTTCATCATTTTGCTCCTTATGTGTGCCACCACACTCACAGGTGTGTTTGTCGCAAAGAAGAATACACCTGTACAAATATCCTCTGTTAAATCCTTATGTATTTGTGGTTGTACTCCCATTCTCCCTCCTATACCAACTCAGCCTATGTATCTGTCCATGCATCTACCTATAGAACATTGTTGTTCCGGGTTGTGTACATAACAGAATTTACCTCTATCCTCTGCATGCAAAAGACATGCATTTCTAGCTATGTCTTACCTGTCTATATCATTCATGTCATGGCTCTTATTTTGGGGGGATATATACCAAGAAGTGGGATTGCTGGGTCATACCATATTTCTACTGCCAACTTTTTAAGGAAGTACCACACCATTTTTCTTAGTGGTTGCTCCATTTTATAGTCCCAC
>NW_006408568.1:19772590-19774355 GCF_000296735.1 Chrysochloris asiatica
TTTCAGAAGAGCTTCCAAATGAAGACAGACTAGGAAGAAGGAGAATATTTAGTCTCTGAAAACCTTATAAATAGCTGTCAGACATAGTGCAGGGAAATGAGCTCCACATTTGTTACTGGAGAAGAGCTGCCTCCTCAAAGTAGAGTTGATTGTGATGGTGCAAATGAAGTAAAGCCCTCAGGACCTGCCTTTGTTGATGGGGCACAACTCAAAATGAAGAGAAATAGCTGTAAATATCCATTAATAATTGGAACAAGGAATGTATGATATATAAATCTAGGAAAATTGGAAATTGTCAAAAATGAAATGAAAGGCATAAACATAGATGTCCTAGGCATTAGTGAGCTGAAGTGAACTGATATTGGCCATTTTGAATTTGACAATCACATGATATACTATGCTGGGAATGACAAATTGAAAGGAAATGGTGTCATATTCATCATAAAAAAAAAATATATATATCAAGATCTGTCATGAAGTATAGCACTATCTGTGTTAGGATAATATCCATTAGCCTACAAGGAAGAACAGTTAATACCACTGTTATTCAAATTTATGTAACAACCACTAAAGCCAATGATGATGAATTTGAAGAATTCTACCAACTTCTTCAGTCTGAAATTAATCAAACATGCTACTGAGATGTATTGGTAAATACTGGCAATTGGAATGCAAAGATTGGAAACAAAGAGGAAGTATCAGTGATTGGAAAATATGGCCATGGTGTTAGAAATGATGCTGGTGATCGCATGATAGAAATCTGCAAGACCAATGATTTGTTCTTTGCAAATATCTTTTTTAAACAATATAAAAGATGACTATATGCATGGACTTCATCATATAGAATACAGAGAAATCAAATTGACTAAATCTGTGGAAAGAGACAGTGGAAAATCTCCATATCATCAGCCAAAACAAGGCCAGGAGCAGATTGCAGAATAGACAATCAATAGGCTAATAATTGCATATTAGCCTGAATTTGCTCATATGCAAATTTAGGCTAAAGCTGAAGAAAATTAAAACAAATCCATGAAAGCCAAATATGACCTTAAATATGGTGTCTGGTGGTGGTGGTGATGTGCCGTGGAGTTGGTTCAGACTCAGAGTGACCTAGCATAGAGTTTCTGAGGCTGTTAATTTTTACTGGAGCAGAAAGTCTCATCTTTCTCTTGCAGAACTGCTAATAGTTTTGAACTGCTGACCATCCATTTAGCAGCCAAATTCATAACCACCTGAATTTAGAGATCATCTGAAGATTACATTTGATTCATTAGACACTAAAGACCAAAGACCAAAAGAGTTGTGGGATGACATCAAGAACATCATATAAGAAGAAAGCAAAAGGTCATTAAAAGAAGACAAGGAAGGAGGAAAAGACCAGAATGGATGTCAAAAGAGACTTGAAACTTGCTTTCCAGCAAAGAGATGTTAAAGCAAGTTGTAGAAGTGAGGAGATACAAGAGTTGAACAGAAAATTTCAAAAGTCAGCTCAAGAAGACAAAATCAAATATAAACAAATGTGCAAAGACATGGAGTTAGAAAAACAAAATGGAATAACATGCTCATCATTACGCAAGCTGAAGGAACTGAAGAAAAAAGTTCAAGCCTTGTGGTATTGAAGAATTATCTGGGCAAATTACTGAATGATGCAGAAAGCGTAAAAGATTATGGAAGGAATACATAAAGTCACTGTAACAAAAAGAAATGGTTGATGTTCAACCATTTCAAGAGGTAGCATCTGATCAAGAGTCAATGATCCTGAAGG
>NW_006408568.1:19775405-19776965 GCF_000296735.1 Chrysochloris asiatica
CAGTGAATAAGGAAGACTGTAGAAGAATCGATGCTTTTGAGTTGTGGTGTTGGAAGAAAATACTGAAACTACCATGGGCTGCCAAAAGAACAAACAAATCTCTGTTGGAAGAAGTACAGCCAGAGTGCTCCTTGGATGTCAGGATGGCCAGACTTTGTTTCTCATACTTTGGTGGACTTATTGTCAGGAGGGACCAGTCACTAGAGAAGGATATCATGTTAGGTAAGGTGGAGGGTCAAAGAAAAAAGAGGAAGAGCCCCAGCAAGATAGATTGACACAGTCACAACATTAATGGGCTCAGACGTGGAAATATTATGAGGTTGGCTCAGAACTGGGCAGTGTTTTTATTCTGTTGTGCATGGGGTCACTATGAGTCAGTGCCAACTCAATAGCACCTAACAACAACAACAACAACCAGCAATGTAGTAGCATCCCAGGTTTGTCATGGTATCATTTTGTTGTTTTGACTGGCATCTTTCTAATGGCTAGTTACTGTGAACATTTCTTCATGTGTTTGTTGTCTGCCTGAATGTCTTTTGTGAATTGTTCATTCATGTCCTCTACCTATATTTTTATTGAGTTGTTTCATTTTTTTCTTGTAAAGGTACTGTGATAGTGGTTGGTGGTGGTTATGTGCCATGGAGTCTGTTCTGACTCTTAGCTACTCTGTATCATGTTTCCAAGGCTGTAAATCTTTACGGGAGCAGAAAGCCTCATCTTGCTCCAGCAGACCAGAGTGGTATATTCAAATTGGTGGCCTTGGGGTTAGCAGCCCAACTTGTAACAACTACATAACCAGAGCTTCTTAAAGGTATTGTAGTTTTCTTTAAATTTTATAGATTTGTCACTTATATGATTTGTCATTGCAAGCATTTTTTTTCCCCCCAGTTTGTGAAATATCGTTTTACTTATTTGACAAAATTTTTTAATGTCTAAAATTAGAGTATAATTTTCAGGAGGTCCTAGTCATCTATTTCATTTTCTACTCTTTGTGTGTTTTTAGTTATGTATGACAGTGCATTTATACCATGTGTCAAAGCCCTTAAGTTTCTCCTTATTTTTTCATTGATGATTTTCATTGTTTTAAGTTTTACATTTAGGTCTTTGATCCACATTGAGTTTGTTTTTGTATATTGTGTGGGATATATGTCTTGTTTTATTTTTCTGAAAATGGATTCCCTGTTTTGTAAGCAACATTTGCTGAAGAGATGATTACTTCCTCATTTAATGTGTTTGGCCCTTTGCCAAAGATAAGCTGAATATATGTAGATGGATTTGCTTCTGGGTTTCCAATTTTGTTCCATTGATCTACTTGTCTTTCATTGTACCAGTACAGACAGTGTTCACCACTGGGGCTGTTTAGTAGATTTTGAGGTCAGGAAGTAAGAGGCCTTGAACCTTGTTCTTTTTGTTAATTAATTCTTTGCTTATCTGAGCCCTCTTTCTTTTCCATATAAAGTTAGTCATTGTTTTATCCTCTCTTTGAAGAATTATATTGGAAACTGGGTTGGGATTGCATTATATCTATAGATTTCTTTGTGTAGTGTTGATATCTTCACA
>NW_006408568.1:19780105-19786512 GCF_000296735.1 Chrysochloris asiatica
CTGCCAAAAGAATCAATAGATCCATTTTGGAAGAAGTGCAGCCAGAGTGCTCCTTGGAGGCCAAGATGGGCAAACTTCATCTCTCATACTTCGGACATATTGTCAGGATGGACCAGTTGATGGAGAAGGATATCATGTTTGGTAAGGTCAGAGAAAAAGAGGAAGACCCCCAAATGGCAGATTGATGGACTCAAGCATGGCAACAATAGTGAGTTTGCCCAGGATCAGGCAGTGTTTCGTTCTGCTGTGCATAAAGTCACTATGGGTTGGTACTATTGGATGGCACCTACGAACAACAATGGATATTGGTGTATACTTTTCTTTTTTAGTGATGTCCTGCCTGGTTTGGTATGAAGGTTATGCTAACTTTATAAAATGTATTCAGGAATGAAGTTTCCATCCTTTTCTATGTTCTAGAATATTTTGAGTAGAATTGGTGTTAGCTCTTCTCTGAATGTTTGGTATAATTCTCCAGTAAAGCCATTTTAGCCTGCCTCCTTTTTTCTGAGAGTTCTTTTTTAATGATTTGATAAGTTTCTTCTTTTGTTATGTTGTTGTTGTCAGGTGCCATCGAGTCAGAACCAACTCATAGCAACCCCATGCACAGCAGAATGAAACAATGTCCGATCCTGGGCCAACCTCACTACCGCTGCTACACTTGACGCCATCAATGATGCCACCTGGCTGATCCATCTTCTGTGTTAGTATAGGTGGTTCTTGGTTTTCTAAAAATGTATCCATTTCTTCTAGATTTTCAAATTTGTTGGAGTACATTTTTCATACTATTTTATTGTGCTTTTTAATGTCATTGTTTCTGTTGTGATGTCACCCGTATAATTTTGTATGCATGTTATTTGCATCGATTTCTTCTTCCCTTTTATTAGATTTTTCAATAATTTGTTGATTTTCTATACCCTTTCAAATAACCACCTTCATGTCTTTTTGATTCTTACTTTTTTTCTCTGCTTTCTATTTCCTTTATTTCTGCTCTAATGTTTATTATTTATTTTCTTCTGTTGGCTGTACATTTAATTTGCTGCTTTTTTTTTAATTGTTGGAGAGGATGCATTAACATGTTGATTTTGTTCATTCTTCTTTTTGGATGTGTTCTTCAGAATGTTACATTTTTAAGAGTTACAGAATTAGAACTAATGTACTGTGTCTTGACCTCCCATGACTCATTTCATAAGAATTTACTTCAGTGACTCATTCTTATTAATGACATGAATGTTCTCATCTTGAGGATTGATAAGAAACTATTCATTCCACCTACAACCTGTTAGATGAGAGTATCTGTTCTGTTTTCTATTAGATAAAAGAAAAGGAAGACTGATATACTCCAGCTTATAACATCTGATCTTGACCCAGATATGGCACAATAAACTTCTGAAAATGGAAAGTTAAGTTTGCCACAGTTATATTTGTAGAAATTCTGCAATAACCTTTTTATCCAGAAACACTGCCACGTTAGGCTGTTGGTGCCTGCTACTTTCTAGATACTATTTGCTTCTGAATCTAGAAAGTAGCATGCCCTTCTGACATTCTCAGATTCTCCAAAATTGTGTATTTCAAGATTGGAAATGGAGAATTCTGTAAGTGTTGATGGCTATGCTTGCTAGTTACTTGTCTATGGCTACATGAGCCAGAAAGATCAGAAACTGAATTATATAAGGAAAGTTACTTTTATAATGAAATTCAAATCACAAGTATAGAAAGCAAGCACATCAGCAAATAAATGCCTTTTGCTTAGGTCAGCTGAAACTTATATTCTTTTAGGAACATCTGTTCGCCTATGGAGTAAGGACTCCATAGTCAGAGGCATAATATATAGAGATTATCAATTAATCATATTTCTATCTACAACAAAAGCCTATGTTCCCTTTCTTTCTGAACACTAATAATGGTGTGAAATCCTAATAATTCCAAACTACCAAGTTTGCACACTGAGTAACAAAATATTCAAACCTAAAATAATGCTGAATAGAATCTCATTGGCTTGTTTTCCTCTTATTGGTATAACATTTAGTAGGAGCTCTGGTAGCGTAGTGGTTACAAATCGGGCTGCGAACCACAAGGTCAGCAGTTCGAAACTACCAGCCACTCCATGGGAGAAAGATGAGGCTTTCTGCTCCTGTAAAGATTTACAGCCTTGGAAACCCTGTACAGGGTCACTATGGGTCGGAACCGATTCGATGGCACTTAACAACAACAACAAGGAACTCTTTTTAGGATACTCATATATTTCTTATGATATACCTAGGAATACAGTTTCTTTCTGCCATTTTGACTTCTTAATCTAGTTAGAGTTTCATCAATGGTCCAAAACCAAACTCATTGCCATCAAGTTGATTTTGATTCATAGATGAACATTCCCATAGGATTTCTTAGGAAATAATCTTCATGAAAATTGATTGCCACATAGTTTTTCCTCTGAACAGATGATGAATTTGAACTGTGGACCTTTGAATTAGCAATTAGGTAGCTAACCACTGTGCCAACAGGGCTTCTTTCAACTATGGTCAGTCAATGAAAGATGTCCATTCACATGGTTGTTGTTTGTTGTTAAGTGCCATTGAATCAGTTCCGACTAACAGGAACCCTGTATAGGGATTCCAAGGAATGGCTGGTAAATTTGAACCACAGTCATTGTTACAGTTGGTCCCATGGCTGCTGACACTGTGCCAACCCATCTCATTTGGCCTTTCACTTTTTCAATGACTCTCCATTTCACCACACATAATAACCTTTTCCAGAGATCGGTACCTTCAGACAACATATCTGGAGTATGAAAGATGAATTCTCACCATCTTGACTTCTAAGGAGCATTCTCTCTGTACTTAATAAAACATAAACCTGTTGGTTCTTCTGGCAGCTCCTGATGCCTTCAATATTGCTCTTCAACACCATAACTCAAATGCATCAATTCTTCTGTGGTCTTCCTTATTCATTGTCCAACTTTCACATGCATATGAGTCTACTGAAAATACCATGGCTTGGGTCAGAGTCACCTTAGTCCACAAAACTGATGTGTTTACTCTTGAACACTTTAAACAGATCTTGTGCACCAGATTTGCCTAAAGCAATATGTTGTTTGATTTCTTGACTGCAGTTTCCATGAGTATTGTTATTGGATCCAAGCAAAAGGACGTCTTTGACAATGTCAGTCTTTTCTCCATTTTCATGATGTTATTTATTGCTCCAGTGCTAAGGATTTTTGTTTTCATTGCCATGAAGTGCAACCCATACTGAAGACTGTATTCTTTGATCTTCATCAGTTAAGTATTTAAGTCTGCTTCACTCTCAGCAGGCAAGGTTGTATCATCTGCCTATTGCAGGCTGTTAATAAGCCTTCCTCCAATCCTGATGCTACATTCTCCTTAATATAATTTGACTTCTCAGATTATTTCATCAGCATACAGACTGAATAAGTGTGGTAAAAGAATACAACTCTGGAACATGCCTTTACTGTTTTTAAACTATTCAGTGTCACCTTGTTCTGTTCAAACAACTGCCTCTTGGTCTATGTACTGGTTCTGCATGTGCACAATTAGGTGTTCTGAAATATCTACTCTCTGTAATGTTGTCCATAATTTGTCATGATCAACACAATCTGCATAGTCAATAAAACACAGATAAACAGCTTCCTAGTACTCTCTACAGTCAGCCAAGATTCATCTGTCATCAGTAACGCTATTCCTCATTCCAACTCCTCATCTGAGTCCAACTTGTTCCTCTGGCAGCTCCCTGTCAACATACTACTGCAGATGATGTTGAATTATCTTTAGAAAAGTTCACTTTCGTGTCATATTAATTACATTGTCTAATGATTTCTGCATCCCCTTGGGTCACCTCTCTTTGAAATGGGCACAAATATGGATCTATTCCAGTCAGTTGGCCAAATAGTTGTCTTCCAAATTTCTTGGGATATTTCAGTGTATCCCTTCAATGCTGCAACAGTTTGTTGAAAGATCTCAATTGGCATTTTAGCAATTGCCACAGAATTGTTCTTTGCCAAAGCCTCAGTGCAGGATGAACTTCTTTTTTCAATATCATTGGCATTTGATAATATGCTACCTTGTGAAATGGTTGAACATCAATCATTTCCTTTTGGTATGATGACTTATTGTATTCCTTTTATCTACTTTTGATGCTTTCTGCACCATTCAGTATTTTGTCTATAGAATCCTTCAATATTGAAAGTGGAGGCTTGAATATTTTCTTCAGCTCTTTCAGCTTGAGAAGTGCTGAGCATATTCTTCCCTTTTGTTTTTCTTACTCCAGCTCTTTGTCTATTTCATTATACTTGCCTTTGACTTCTTAAGCTGCCCTTTGAAATTTTCAGGTTAGCTCTTATACTTCCTCATTTCTTCCTTTTGCTTTAGCATCTCTACCCTGGATAGCAATTTTTCACAGTCTCTTCTAGCATCCATTTTGGTCTTTTCCTTCTTTATTGTCTTCTTAATAACCTTTTTCTTTCTTCTTCTATGATGTTCTTGATGTCGTCCCACAACTATTCTGATCGTTGGTCATTAGTATCTAATGTATAAAATCTGTTCTTGACGTGATCTCTAAATTCAGATGGGATGAGTTCAAGGTCATATTTTGTCTCATGTGGACTCATTTGAATTTTCTTCACCTTCAGCCTGAAGTTGCATATGAGGAATTTCTTGTCTATTTCACAGCCAAATAATCTTATTTTGGCTGATGATATGGAGCTTTTCCATCATCTCTTCCCACAGATGTACTCATTTTGATTTCTGTGTATTGCATTTGGGGATATCCATGTGTTTGTTGTTTCTAAACAACATTGAGTCAGTTCCTACTCATAGCAATCCTGCATAGGATTTCCAAGGAGCTGCTGGTGAATTGAACCACTAACTTTGCAGTTCAAACAGATTTACTGTTTAGTGTTATCATACAGCACCACACCAGGACTTCTCCATGTGCATGTTGTTGTTGTTATGTGCCGTCGAGTCGGTTCCGACCCATAGCGACCCTGTACAGGATTTCCGAGGGTGTAAATCTTTACGGGAGTAGAAAGCCTCATCTTTCTTCCCCAGAGCAGCTGGTAGTTTCGAACCACTGACCTTATGGTTCGCAGCCCGATTCGTAACCACTATGCTACCAGAGCTCCTCCATGTGCATAGTCATCTTTTATGTTTTCTAAAAAATGTATTTGCAATGAATAAGTCATTGATCTTGCAAAATCCTTTCATGTGATCTCCAGCATTGTTTCTATCACAAGGTCATATTTTCCAGTGACTAATCATTCCTCTTTGTTCCAACCTTTGCATTCCAATTACCAGTAATTATCAATACATCATGATTGCATATCTGATTAATTTCATACTGAAGAAGTTGGTAGAATTCTTTAATTTTGTCATCATTGGCTTTAACTGTTGGTACGTACATTTGGATGATAGTGGTATTAGCTCGTCTTCCTTATAGGTGTGTGGATATTATTCCATTACAGGTAACATAATACTTTTAGATAGATCTTGAAATGTTATTTTTGATGATGAATGTGACACCATTCCTCTTTAATTTGTAATTCATGGAATAGTAAACCATGATATTGTTGTTTTTGTGAAGTGCCGTTGAGTTGGTTCCAACCCATAGCGACTCTGTATAGGGTTTCCAAAGAGCAGCTGGTGAGCTTGAACCACCAACCCTACAGTTCAAATGGCTTTGCAGTCTGGCTCATTAACCCACAGCACCACACCAGGTAAACCATGATAGTCATATTCAAAATTGCCAATACCTGTTCATTTAAACATACTTTTGTTGTTGTTTTTAAGTGCCATTGATATGGTTCCAAATCAAAGTGTCCTTAGGTAGGGTTTCCAAGGATCAGGTAGTGGGCTTCAACTACTGACCTTGTGGTTAGCAGTTCAGTACTATCCTACAGCACCACACCAGAACACTAATGCCTAGAATATCAATCCTTAGATGTTACTCTTCATTTTGACAACTTCCAATTTTCCAAGATTCATACTTCATACATTCCATGTTCTGATTATTAATGGATGTTTACAACAGTTTCTTCTCACTGTGAGTTGTGCTCCACCAGGTAATATAGGTTCCAAAAGCCTTACTCCATTCTTGTCATTACTGTCACTTCTACTTTAAGGTGACAGCTTTTTACCAGTCCTATTTTGAGTACCTTTCAACCTGAGAGTCTCATCTTGTGGTACTATATCTGACAACATTTTGGTGCTATTCATAATGTTTGCATATTCAATATTTCAGTGCTATCTGACAGTGTTCCATTGCTATTCCTAAGGATTTTAGTAGCCCATTCCAAAGAGAGGAAATACAGTAAATGTGGACATCTTTGGACAATATCTTTGATATCCCATTAAAGTAAAGTTTTACTAAAGGTAAAACTGAAATGGCTTCCAGAGGTT
>NW_006408568.1:19787197-19790368 GCF_000296735.1 Chrysochloris asiatica
GTGTTGAAGAGCAAAGATGTCAGCTTGAGGACTAAGGTGTACTTGACCCAAGCCATGGTATTTTCAATAACCTCATATGCACACAAAAGTTGAACAGTGAATAAGGAAGATTGTAGAAGAATTGATGCATTTCAGTTATGGTGTTGGAGGAGAATAATGAAAGTGCCATGGGCTGCCAAAAGAACAAACAGATCTGTGTTGGAAGTACAGCCAGAATGTTCCTTGGAGGCTAGGATGGCAAGACTTCGTCTCTCATACTTCAGACATATTGTCATGAGGGACCAGTCACTGGAGAGGGATATCATGTTTGGTAAGGTGGAGGGTCAGAGAAAAAGATCCCCCAGTGAGATGGATTGGCAAAGTGGCAGCATCAATAGCTCAAGTGTGGCAACAATTGTGAGCTTGGCCCAGGACCAGGCAGTGTTTCGTTCTGTTGTGCATAGGGTTGCTATGAGTTGGTACTGACTCAATGGCACCTAACAAAAACAACATCATAAATTCAACAAGATATTTTTAAAGCAGCAACTTTTATACTCAGTAATGAGTTCGGATTAGTTAAGTGATTTTGAAATGTTGATATAATATCATTTACCAACTAGCTGTCTTTATTTTCAAATTTATCTCCACTGCTTATTCTATTCACATTTGTGTTTCCCCAAAACAGCAAATTATTATATCATGTAGTTTCCTTGGTTTGCTGATAAATATTTAAGACATGTAATGTTAAACTTATTAACACTAAAGGACTATTGTGTAACAAATGTAGCTACAATAGATTAATATTTCCTACGAGAAACCAATTTAATGTTATTGCAATAAAGAATGTAGTTATAGTTTTCATAGGATATTTACTGTGACTATTATTATGCTGAATTTGTTCATTTATTTTAAAATCTTATGATGTGAAAATAAGAAGGCAACTAGAGCATTATATGATAGCATATTAGTTGGAGATTAGATTTTCTGTTTCTGTTAATAAAACGGTTTATCATGACTACAAATAATAGCATCAATTGTTGTTGTTAAGTGCAGTTGAATTGGTTCAGAACCATAGCGACCCTGGGGGATCCATGTTTCCCTTGTCGTTTTGTTTTTTAGTATTGACATATTTTTTTCAATTGAATTTTATTTGCATTCCTATCATGTGTAATTGGGGTCCTGGTGTGGCTCTGCACTGCGGACTAATGTGCCGGACTGCAAGGTCTGTTTGAACTGCAAGGTCAGTAGTTCAAGCTCACCAGTCACTCCTCTACAGGGTCACTGTGGGTTGGAACCAACTCAATGACACTTAACAATCATGTGTAATTAATAGTACTTAGTGGAGTCCTGGTGTGGCGCTGTGGGTTAATGCGCCAGACTGCAAAGCCATTTGAACTGCAATGTCAGTGGTTCAAGCTCACCAGCTGCTCCTCAAAAACCCTATACAGGGTTGATATGGGTCAGAACTGACTCAACAGCACTTCACAAAACAGGTGGAGCAAAACACAATGCCTGTTTTTAAGCAGTTTACAATCCTAGGTATGGTAACTGAGAGTAGCAGAGGTAACAATACTAAATTCTACTTTCATTCAAATTCACTTAATTCTAAATGTAAATTTTCCTATGGAAAGTTACAGAATGGATAAGTGTATGACTAATATGTGTAAGGACTCCTGGTGTGGTATTACTGGATAAGCGCTGGACTGCTAACACAAGATCTGCAGTTCAAACACAGCAGCTGCACCTAGTTCAGAACTAACTTGACGGAACTTAACAACATCTATGAAGTGGAATTAAATTATTATGCAAAATAAGTTACAATAACAGAATGAAAAATATATTATTTATTTAGCCTTTCATAGTAGAATACCAAGAAAATTTTCAAATAAAAACAGTACAATTGCACTGGCCAGCATAGTAAAATAATTCCATCAATTTATCTTCCTCAGTTCTCCTTCATGCTAAACATATTTGAACAAAAATAAAAACAATAATTTATTACAATTTATGCAAAGCACTTATTTTCCTCTTAGTAAATTGAGGACAAGAATAGATTATCTTTGTATTACCAGTAATTTAAGGACTTTTTTTAGAGTCCTGGTGTGGTACTGCAGGATAATGCACTGGAACCCAAGGTCGACTTGAACCTCAAGGTCAGCAGTTTAAATCCAGTAGTCATTTGACAGCACTTAACAATAACAACAAAGGACTTTCTACAACATTGCAGAAATAATAAAAAAACAAATAAATCCTTATTCATTTGACCTTTCTTAAACTTCAGGTCAGTTGATCTCTGCTATTTTTTTTTAATGGGACATCACTTTATTCTGGTAGACAATGGCAGCAGGACAGCAGCACCCACTGGGACTTTCCAGCACCTATATATAGTCAGGTTACACAAAGGAGGCATATTCTGCTAAGCATTGTATCATGATTACGTAAGAAGTTACATAATGGTGGTTATAGCGCAAGCACAGTGTGGCCTGTATTTCCCTTAGTCATTTTCCTGATGATGTCTTAGCATAAGCTGCGCCATCTTGGAAATGGGGCAATGAATAAGGAAGACCAGACAGTAATAGATGCATTTGAATTTTGGTGTTGTCAAAAAAGTATTGAAAATAACATGGACTACATGAAACTCTGCTGTGGCGCTGTAGAATATACACTGGATTATTAACTGAAACGTTGGTGGCTCAATCCACCAGCTACTCCTTGGAAACCCTAGTCAGGGTCACTATGCGTCAGAACTGACTCTGCAGTGCTTGAATACAACAACATGAAGAACAAACAAATCTGTCTTGGAAGAAGCATAGTCAGAGTGCCCCTTTGAAGTAAGAATGGGGAGACTTCATTCCATGTTCTTTGGACACATTATCAAGAGAGAACAGTCCCCTAAAATGGACGTCATGCATGGTAAAATAGAGGGTCAGCAAAAAAAGAGGAAAATGCTTAATGAGCTGGATTGGCACAGTGACTGCAGCAATGGGTTCAAACATAATAACAATGTGGAGATGGTGCAGGACTGAGCAGAGTTTTTTTTTCTCTTGTTTTGTTCTCTTATGAGTTGGAGCTGATTCAGCAACACTTAAAAACAGCAAGCCAGAAACCCTATGTTTATCCTAAAATATCCACATGCTTCACATCAAATAATTGTGGGATAGGTGTTGGGCTGCTAACTACAAGATCAGAGGT
>NW_006408568.1:19791123-19797084 GCF_000296735.1 Chrysochloris asiatica
CATTGATAAGAATGTTGTTTATTGGTCCAGTGGTGAGGATTTTTGTTTTCTTTACATTGAGATGTAATCCATACCGAAGGCTGTGCTCTTTGATACAGTGCTTAAATCTGCTTACCTCTCAAACATACACAAACATACTCAAACACACACAGTCAATATTATAACCCAAACTCAATAATCTCCCCTGTGGGTAACTGCTGTAGCAATGAAAAAATATATCCTATCTGTCCTACAGCTGAAATAGGGATTGCATACAGAATATTTTACAGCCACTAAGACATAGATTATGAACTAAGCAAAAATGGGACCAATCATAACTACTGCTACTACTATATTGGAATACAAAAACATTGAATGTGATTATATCACTCACCTCTATATATAATCTTGTATTTATGTACTGAATCCATTATAGCTATGTACTGTGCAGTTCCCAAAATTTATTTTCACATTGGCAAAATGGGTCTAATGAATGGAACCAGAGGAGAATCACATTTTAAAGTAATCATACTCATTTGTTTAGGTGTAAAGTCTATCTCCCTTCACCAAATTTCATCCCAGATTGCAGAGACTCAGTCGTGCAACCACATCTCTTAAGTGATATCTGACATTTTGTAAGACCAAAATATTAAATTATCAAATCAATGATTGCCTGAATGAATAAGTGAATAATTAAATGGATGAAGGGATATCATGTCATTGTTTTTAAAGTCCAATATAATTAAAACAAGCAGTGTGAACAATTCAGTGACCTGGCTGTAATCTATAATTAGACTCTCATCTCCCGTGGGTCAGAGCCTTACACTTATCAAGGTTCTACAGAACCCAATTGCTTTCCATATGTTGCTTATTTTGTATAAATTATATGCCTCCAGATCCGTGATTGGCCAAATTCTATTCAAGCTTCACATCACATCTTCAATAATACATTCTTTTATTGATCCAACTTATTGTATTTCTCTGTTCTTTTCTTTTGCTAGATTTAGTACAATTATATTTCAGTCTTTCTTGGCCTAATTACTTTCAAAAACTGTTATCTACTAAACAATTGTTGTTAAGTGCCATTGAGTTGGAACCAATTGCTTAGTAGGGCTTTTAAGGATGTTGGAGCAAAAAGTCTCATCTTTCTCTGGATCAACTTGTGGGCTCAAACTGCCACTTTTGTGGTTCCCAGTCCGGTGTTGTGTCTTTCTGATCCATGCATTCCCCAGTATTGCTTTGTTGTTGTTGTTAAGTGCCGTCAATTCGGTTCCTACCCATAGCGACCCTGTATAGGATTTCAGAGGAGAGGCTGGTGAGTTTGAAACAAAAATCTTGAAGTTAAAACCGACTTTGCAGTCCAGCACATTAACCCACAGCACCTTTCTCACTCATGGTGACCCCATAGCTACGAATAGAATCCTGTTCCATAGAGTTTTCAAAGCTGTGACTTTTCTAAGCCGTGATTTTTCAAAAGCACATCTCCAGACCAGAGGATTATCTAGATAGAAACGGCATATGCTCCGAGGGTCATTTGAAGGAGAGACACCACTGAGCAGTTACTATTGACCTTCCCAGTTTCCATTACCAGGACGTTTAAATTAATACTTTTATATTTGAGAGCCTTTGCTGACTTTAAGGAACTCTCTAGTTGCTTACGTTTTCAACTCGCCCTTCTTAGCCACCTTGTCCCGCCTCCAAATCCCATTCACGACACTGCGGAGGATGTTCAGGCTTCTGCTGCCCCTGCTAAGGCCAGCCAGCCAGCCAGCCACCACATGCCAAATGGCCTCTTTCCCCTGAAATGTTTCTAGACATTAAGGACTACTTTTCACCAACCTAAAGGAGAAAAATACCCTTGTCCAAAGAAGCACCCAAGTGTTGGATGAAAGGTGAGGGGTGAAGTGGTGAGGATGGATGGGGCGGGGGGATCCTTTGAGAGTTGCTTTTTTTGTTTTGAGTGGGGAACTAATTGTCTAAGGTGCATGATGATGCTAAATATTTAATAGAGGTGTCAGATGTTTGAGCCGTAATATTCTTCAGAGGTGTATCTGGGTGGGTTTGAACCACCAGCAGTTCAATTAGTAGTAGATTATTTAACCACGTGTGTCATCCAAGGGCTCCCCTCCAGCACAATGCCTTGTAACAAGACGTTCTCCAGGGGCTTCAAAAAGCACTTGGAAAAAAGGTAATTAAAAGAACTGTAATGAACTTTTAATTAATTCTAATGAATTTTCCATGAACTTTTTGAAACCTCTTTGCAGTGCTGTAAATTGTATTTTGTCTCTTATAACCATTGCTGTTTGTATAAAGTTCTGTGGAGTCAGTTCAGACTCAGTAACAACTGTATAGGTTTTCCAAGAAGTAGCTGATGGATTTGAAGCACTGACCTTGTGGTTAGCAATCCAGTGTTTCTCCTATAGTTCCACCAGGACACCATGCATAGACTTTGTAAACTCCCACTAAATGATTTTTTCCTAACTAGTAAAGATTTACACCCTCGGAAACCCTGTACAGGGTCGCTATGGGTCGGAACCGACTCGACGGCACTTAACAACAACAACAACAGTGTGGGTAGAGAAGGTGGGGGAAAACACTGATGAAATATATGATTCAGTTGTGAGTGATTATTTACTGTGCTGACTGTGATTCTAAAAACGTGAAACGCTAATGTGGGTATAAAAGGAGCCATCTTAAAAGCAGGAGAAATCTCCCTACTACTGTCAAGGAAAAAGAGCCAGGAGGGGAGCATGTGTTTTGGACCCTAAGGTCCCCGCTCATTGAATCTTTGTGACACAGAAGACAGAACTGGGGTATCAGCGGAGTGGCAGAATATCAGCAGCAGAACCAACAGCCAGAGCACGAGACAGATTGGTGGGCTTCCCAGCTCCTATATCACAAGGTAAAGCTGAATACCTATAAGCAAGAGACTCGCTTGTGGAATGGAGTGCCTCCAGGCACTTGATTGGGAGAGTTAGGGTTGCTGACCCACAGAGCTAGACTTGAGTGCTGTCGAGCTAAGGCCTATAGCAGAATGGAGAAGCATTAAAAAAAACTTTGTGACATTGTTCAATCAGGGCAGAGGCTAAGCGACCTGACTGGTTGAAAATCAAAGGACAAGAGAGAGAGGCCTGCCTCTGGGCATGCCTAGAAAGAGGCTGTCCTAAATGGAGGAACTGTATCCTGAATGTTTTTTGTCCTCTGCTGTAACCTGTTAAATTCCTAGAGGCCCCATAATTATTACTATGGTGTCTGAGTTCTGTCTGGCCTTTGCAGTGAATTAACAAACCCAGCTGAGTAGAGAGGACTGTGGAAGGAATGATTGGTGTCAGGTTTTTTTGTTTTTGTACTCCTCATTAATTTTCATATTGTTTCAAAAATAAATTAAAATCTCATTTATCTAAATTTAAATTGACATATTAGCTAGTGTATATAAAATGATAAAAATTAAGCCAGATATCTGTGGACATATCCTCTGCAGAGTTTTCAACCATAAAGTTGTCACATTTGTTTATCTTATTAACATCTATTAAGATAATCATATAGTTCATACAGCTTTTTGCTATTAGAATGAAAAACTGCACTGATTTATTTTTAGATCTTGAGCCTGCCCTTCATTGGTGGGATCACCTTACTTACTCCTCAGGTATTTATGTATGTAAACACATACAAGAGTAAGTAAAAATTTATTGCTACAAAACCATTATTAAACAAGAATATTAAAACGTGAAGCTATTGATTCTCAACATATCTTCTACCTAGTTCTATACACTTCTGCAGGTGATATTTCCTTTACTTTAACTGTTCCCTGGAGAATTCTGAAATTTTTATTTGTACCATCTCAAAACTGTTACAAGTTTTAACATTCTTGAGGGACTCAAATTATGTTCCTTTACAATATTCATTGAGTTTGAGTAACAAAAAGAGGTCGGAAGGGCTATAGGGTGGATGGTAAGGTTTCTCAATCTAATTATCCTAGCACTGCCTTTGCTACTGTAAGAATGAGAGGTGCATTGTTGTAAGGGGGGTCGGGGGTGGTTGTGGGAAGAATTCCTCAGTGCAATTCTCCTGGCCTTTTTCTCATCAGTGCAATTTTCAGTCTTCTTAAAATTCTTCCTAATAAGTCCAAGAGATCATCCTGTTCTTTGAGAAAAATCTGTAAAGACTACCCATTTGGAATTCTAAATTGTTGCCATAACCTTGTGGAATGACCTCTGTGGTTTGACTTTATCTGGCCTAGCAGACTCTCCTCATAAGTCACTGTTTGGATTGGTCCTTGATTCTGGTACTGGTAAATCCAAAGCACTACAAAAGCATCTTTATTAGCTTCGTTCTTGTTTAAAAGGTTGATGGAAAGATCAACTCTTTGAGATAACTGATTTTGCACCACATTTTTGGCACCAAACAATCTGGAAGTATACTGAGACCAAGATGTTCGCTTAAATTTGAAAATGTCAAACCATCTGAGATCCCAACTTTAGTAGCTATCTTATCACTGATAATTCTATAGTTGTCTTCTCCCCATTTCTGGACTTCAGCTACGGTTTTTTCAGTTTCTCCAGTTTGTTGAGGTTGACAGCTTTCCCGGTCTTGGCTCATTTTGAGGCCTTCCTGACCTTTCTTAAAATGCTTGATGCATGTAAAAACTGTTTTGTTTTGGTTTTAATGTGAGACAACATTCCCTTAAACTTATTCCAAAGCTTCATTGATTTCAGAAAATGTCCACTTGAGTTTTGGTAAACACTGGGTATTAGCCCTGACCTCAAAATCATTTTTTCTTATTGCACAAAATGCATCCTTTATTTTTTTTTCAGTCACACAAATGAGACTAAGACAAGTGTATTTCTGAGGGAACTTGACTGCAGTCAAGTCATCCACTGATCACAGTGACAAGTTTAAAAGCATTCTTTCTTGCTGCTGTTGTTTTTAATAAATCAGTGTATTTATGAACTGGAACCCTAAGACCCAATTTTTTTTACTTACCATCATATTATTCAATTGTATTTGTTAATATTTTGTTGTAGATTTTTATGTCTAAATTCATGATGCAAATTAGTATGTAAATTTTTTTGTTTCCTTGCTTGGTTGGTTTACCTTTTGTATCTCCTTGGTTTTGATATTTATAGGATTGTTATTGTTGTTGTTGTTGTTGTTGTTGTTGTTGTTGTTGTTAAGTGCCATCAAATCTGTACCGACTCATAGTGATCCTATATAGGATTTCTGAGGAGAGACTGGTGAGTTTGAATGGTCAAGTTTTCAAACTACTTTGCAGTCCAGTGCTTATCCAACAATGCCATCCCAGGACTTCACTATAAAATGAATTGATATATGGTTCTTCTTCTTTTTAATTTAGAAGTTGTGTTGAATTGGCATCATATTTTCTTTAAATTATTGTTAGAATCTGTCAATTAAACAATAAAGCTTCTGAACCTTAGGTTTTCTTGTTGGAATGTTTTTAAAATAGTAATTCAGTTCTTTTATAGATAGGATTACTCCTTGCGAGAGTTTTGGTAATTTGTATCTTTCATTGAATTTGTTAATTTCATATAAGTTTTCATTGCACACAGATTTTTTTTGTAATATTATATTGCTGTCTCTCAGTTTTGTATTATTCGTGGAGTCATTATTGATACCTCCTCCTTCATTCCTGAAATTCATATACTGTGCATTCTCTTCATGTCTCTTTTTGACCAGCCATTAATTTCATTGATTTTGAGTCTAATGTGTGTTTTTTTTAAATTTTATTTTGCTTAGTTTAGGTCAAATTTTATCTATTTCCCTAGTTTCCTAAATTGAGAGTTTAGTTAATTTATTTCATCATTCTTATTTATTAATACATTGATTTAAATGCTATTAATTTTCTATAAACAATGCATTAGTTGTATCCAACACATTTTATTTAATATGTTATATTTTGTATTTTCACTTAGTTAAGAGTAATTTTAATTTTCCTGTACACTTCTTCTTTTACCCAAATTGATT
>NW_006408568.1:19798794-19800500 GCF_000296735.1 Chrysochloris asiatica
AGTATGTCGTTTGATTTCTTGACTGTTGCTTTCATAAGTGTTGATTGTGAATGCAAACAAAATGAAGTCTTTGACATTTATCATGGTGTTGGTTAGTGGTCCAATTGTGAAAAGTTTCTTTCTGTACATTTTCTTTACATTGAGGTGCAATTCAAACTGTAGGCTATAGCCTTTGATCTTCATCAGTAAGTGTTTTAAATCCTTTTTTGCTTCCAGAGGTCAAGGTTGTAATATCTGTATGTCTCAAGTCACTGGTCTTCCTCCAAACCAGATGCCATGTTCCTCATATAATCCATCTTCTCAAAAATTTTTCTCAGTATACAGATTGAATGAATATAAAAGTTATAGACCTGACACACTCCTTTCTCGACTTCACACCATTCAATGTTCCTTTGTTCTATTTGAACTAATTTCTCTTGGTCAATGTACAGGTTTTTCATGACCACAATTAAATTTTCCAGAGTACACATTCTTCCCAGTATTATTCATAGTTTTTAATGGTCTGCACATTCAAAAGTATTTGCTTAGTCAATAATGCACAATTAAACACATTTTTTTTTTCTCTTCTTTCAATCAAGATCCATCTGGAGTCAACAACTATATCCTTAGTTCCACATCATTTTCTGAGTCCAGCTTGAATTTCTGGCAGTTCTCTGTCAATGTACTCTTGCAACTGTTTTTAAATTATATTCAGGAAAATTTTACTTGCATGTAATATTAATGATACTGTTCGATGATTTCCGCATTCTGTTGGGTCACCTTTCTTTGGAACAGGCAAAATGTGGAATTCTTCCAGTCACTTGGCTAGATAGCTTTCTTCAAAATTTCTTGGCATAGATGAGTAAGCACCTCCATTTTTGCATTAGTTTCCTGAAAGATTTCAATAAGTACTTTGTCAATTCCTGGAACCTTGTTTTTCACCAATGCCTTCAGTGCAGTTTGGTCTTCTTCCTTCAGTAGCACTGGTTCTTGAAATGGATAAACATTGACCATTTTCTTTTTGGTATAGTGACTTTGTATATGCCTTTCATCTTTGATACTTTACAAATTATTTCATATTTGCCCATGGAATTCTTCAATATTGCAAGTTCAGACTTGAATTTTTTCTTCAGTTCTTTCTGCTTGAGTAATGTTGATCCCTTTATTTATTCCCTTTTGATTTCTTATTCTAGGTCTTTGTACATTTCATTATAATACCATATTATAATACTTGCTTGGGTTGATGACTATGTCTTCTAAAGCTGTAATTCAACTCTTTTATTTCCCAATTTCTTCCATTCCTTTTAACTTCTCAATACTCAAAAGCATATCTCAGAGTATCTTCTGACATTTTTTCCTATCTTTTTATTGAATTCTTGCTTTCTTCCATGTCTTGATGTCATCGCAAGACTCATTGGTCTTGCATCATTAGTGTTTAATTAATCAAATCTCTTCCTGAGATGGTCTGTCAATTCAGGGAGGGTATATTCAATATTATATTTTTGGCTCTCCTGAGCTTGTTTTAATATTTCTTCACCTTCAGCCTGAACTTGCATATGAAAAATTGATGAGCTTTCTCAGGCTGCTCCTGGACTTGTTTGGGCTGATGATATTGAGCTTTTCACCTGTGTATTCCCACAGGTGTAGTCAATTTGATGCCTGTGTGGTTCATCTGGTCAGATCCATGTGTACATAATCAGGGTGTTTTAAAAAGTCATGCTGTTTAT
>NW_006408568.1:19803964-19804969 GCF_000296735.1 Chrysochloris asiatica
CCAAACAACATGAGTCAGAACCAACTGGATGGCACTTAAGAGCAGGAACAATTTATTCAAACAGTTATTCAATACATACTAAATACATGTTTTGTTTTTGTTAGTGTAAATAAATACCTGTGTGTCTGTATGTCTATGTTTGTCTATATATTACTGTTGTTGTCATGTACCATTAAGTCAATTCAGACTCATATGACAACAAAAAATAATCGTATAGGTTGTCCTAGTCTGAAATGTTTAAAATAGCAGATCTTCAGGTCTTTTCTTCCTTAGACTATACTCCTGAAAATAATTTTGTGATTCATTAATTTGTGGAGAGTGTGACTCCACAGGTTCTTGATTACACTGTTGAAGAGCAAAGTGCAAATGTTTTAATGTATTGTTGTTGTTGTGTGCCATGGAGTCGGTTCCAACTCATAGCGACCTTGTACAGGGTTTCCGAGGCTGTAAATCTTTATGGGAGCAGAAAGCCTTATCTTTCTCCCATGGAACAGCTGGTAGTTTGGAACTGCAGATCTTATAGTTTGCAGCCTGATTCGTAATCACTACACTACCAGAGCTCCTTTTTAATGTATTAGGCACTCTCTTGTGTTATTGTTGCTGTTGTTGTTTTAGAGTGGGTAAAAACTTTCTAATTAGAAACACAGAAAAGTCTGATGTACTAAATTACATAAAATTTTTAAAGTCTGGACAACAAAATCTCTCTATACAAAGTCAAAAGACAAAGGATAAGCTGGGGGAAATATTTGCAATTGAAAAAACAGAGGGTTTGTATTCCTAAACTACAAAGAGCTTTTACAGATCAATCAGCAAAAGATAAACAAAGCAATCAGAAAACGAACAATAAACAGGAACAGGTAATCCACAGAAGAAGAAATATGATTGGGTGGTAAATGCATGAAGAGATATTCAACCCCCCTCATAGTTTAAGAAACAAATCAGATTAAAACAGTAAGACAAATGTTAAAAAGACATAATATTTAGCACTGACAAGCTTAACTGGAA
>NW_006408568.1:19805069-19809164 GCF_000296735.1 Chrysochloris asiatica
AAGATATCTGCTATGACTAAGTCATTGGTCTTGCAAAATTCTATCATGGGATCTCCATCGTCCTTTCTATCACTAAGGCCATATTTTCCAACTTCTGGTCCTTCCTCTTTGTTTCCAACTTTCACATTCCAAACACCAGTAATTATGAAAGCATCTTGACTGTATGTTTTACCAATTTCAGACTGAAAAAGTTCATAAAATTCTTCAATTTCATCATCACTGGCTTTAGTAGTTGGTGTGTAAATTTGAATAATAGTGATATTAACTGCTCTTTCTTGTAGGCATATGGATATTTTTCTGTCACAGACTTTACTATACTTCAATATAGATCTTTAAACGTTCTTTTTGAATATGAATGTGATATCATTCTTAAATTTGTTGTCAAAAAGATGCCATATGATTGTCAGATTCATAATGGAGTCTTTTAGGAGTTCTTTCTATATCCAGGATATTAAAATCTTACCTAATATGGTCCCAAACAATTTTCTGCTAAGTGTTTGTTACCTGTTCACCTTATTGTTAAAGTTCTTTGATAAACAGATGTTTTTAATTTTGCTGACATTTCATTTATTTATTTATTTATTTTTGTTGTCAGACTTTCAAAGTAATGTATTGTTAAAAGTTTGGTTCCTAAGTATTATCCTTACATTTTATTTTCTTAAATTTAGGTACTTGATCCATTTTGAGTTAGGTTTATATATGGTGTAAGGTATTAAACCAGAGTCACTCTTGTGCATGTGGAAATTCAGTTGTCCTAGGAAAATTAAGGAGTCCTCGTGTGGCACTGCAGTATAATGTACTGGACATCAGGTTGATTTGAACAGCAAGTTCGGTGGTTTGAAAGCACCAGCTCCTCCTCAGGTACCGTAGACAGGGTCACTATGAGTTGGAACTGACACAATGACACATAACAACAACAACAACAACAGAACAGTTAAAATGATTGTTGTTTCTTAGTTGAAGGGAATTAGTCCCCTTCTAGGAAATCAATTGATGGAACATACGTGGAGCATGGGCTCCTAACCAGTGAAGCAGTGACAGCAGAGACGGTGGCAGAGGCGATGGCATAGAGAGATAGAGCAGCTGAGGACTCCAGACCCATGCACTGATAAAGGCTGTGTGCCTGCAGGCAGGAGGCTGGCTTGCAAAGTGTGCCCTCTGGATATTTAAATGAATATGTATTTTCTGTTTTGTTTGTGTACATGAAAAAAAAAAAAAGAAAAAAAAAGGAGGGGGTAAAAGTAAATACTGTTTACTGATGGCACATGGAGGAAATTGTGATCACTGCAATCAAATAAAATATGATTTACTGAATGTAAAAATGAAAATCTTCCCCGTAAACTTTCATGTTTCCTGCTTACTTTTTTGCTTACTTACTTTGTTAATTTGAAATATTAGTCTTTAATGTGTGCATTGGATTTATTTAAAATTCTTAATATCATTGCTATTTTTGGTCCCATTTCTCTGACCACAGTTCTGTCTTCTATTGTATGTATTCAACTATTTTACATTAAAAAGGTTTCACTATGTGGTCTATTTTATTAGCTTCCTTAAACATATTTTCTTCTCAATATTGAAAAATCAATAGACTATGCTTTTAGCAGTTTTAGGTATACAAAAAAGTTAAGCCGAAACTACAGAGTTTCCAAAATGTTTATTTTTAATGCATTTTGAAAATCAGTGTTAGTGTTTACTTATAATGAAACATCATTATGTAATATCTTTAATTATTTGCCACTGTTGAGGAACTATCAAGTGATGCTTGATCGCTTTATGCTGCTAACTGCAAGGTCAGAAATTCAAACCCACCAGTCACTCTATGAATGAAGCTGAGGCTGTCTTTTCCTATAGAGATATATAGTCTTGGAAACAGGCATTTTCACTCTGCCGTATAGGGTCACAATGAATGAAATCAATTAGATGGCAGTGAGTTTTGGGTATCAAATATAATCTTATTCTTTTTTCATTTTCTTTTTCCTGTGATAATCTTTCTTACTTATATAAAAAAAAAATGTGTTGAACTTTCATATGTTTATCCAAAATGAAGCCCTATCACTCTTTTGTACTTTCATACAATATGAAATATTTTATGGAAATCAAATAATATCATTAAATGGCCAGTCATTATGTAAATTATTTTTTTTTCTTCATGTGCTTTATATAGTCTGTTATATTATCAACTTAATATTGATATTTTTAAATGAGTCCTTGTGTAGAATTTCTGAGTTCAGAAAGTAAAAGCTAGAAGACCTTGAGTTATAAATCTATGTGAGTTTCCAACACTGCAGTAGAAAATACTATGGTAAATATATGTTTGTGGGGAGAAGACAAACTAACTCAAACCTTTAAATAACTAATTAAAATCAACTAGAAATGTTGCAAGATATCTTAGTAAAAGTTTCACAGATACAGAGACATTTGAGACATTTTTAGAATTCCTGTGAGGAGTGAAAAAAATGAGTAATTGCTTATATCCATGAAACAAGTTCATATGTGAATATTAATTTACTAACAATGAATCTCTACTGTTTGTCATACAGTGATAAACCTGAATATACAGAAAAGTTAAATACATAGATTGGGTGATAGAGATCGTGGCTGTGTGCCATGGAGTCGGTACTGACTCATAGCGACCCTGCACAGAGTTTCCAAAACTGTAAACCTTTACTGGATCAGAAAGTCTCATCTTTTTCTCATGGAACAGCTGGTAGTTTTGACCAGTTAACCTTGAAGTTAGCAGCCCAACTCATAATCACTACCAGAGCTCCTTATCAATAGTGTAGAGAAAGCAAAACTTTAATAAAAATGATACAAATTCAAAAAGCAAAAGTTGTATATAATTAATGTTCAAGATTATAACATAAAGTAGAAATGAATGGATAGTATGGAGAAGTTTAATTTACAGATTGGGAATGCAATGGATCATAAGAGAATAAATCAGAATTAAATTCAAATTGTTGAACATTGAAAACATCTTTATTTTTCACACTTATAAGCATAGTGGTTACGAGTCAGACTACTAACCTCAAGGTCAGCAGTTGGAAACCACCAGCCATTCTGAGTGAGAAAGATGAAACTTTCTGCTACCATAAGGATTTACAGATTTGGAAACCTTACACAGGGTCACTATAAGTCTAAACTGTCTCCAAGGCATACCACTACCATCTACTTTCCTAAATTATAATCTAAAAATTTAAATAAAACCTTCATGATATTTGTGAGATATACAAGGTTGAATCAAAATTATCTGCGCTCCAGTTATAATAAAACATCTGTCCACATCCACAGCTGATGAAAACACTGATTGTGCATGTGAAATGATTCTATCAAATAGATGAGTGACAGTGGATTATGTGGCAAATCATTTGCAAACTAGCCATAGCTCTGCCTATGAAATAATTCACGACAGACTTGGGTTTGAAATATTTGTGCAAGATGGGTACCAAAACAACTCACAGAACTGCACAGATGTGTTTCGACATCTGCAAACAAAATTTGGTAAAAGTTTCTTTAAAAAAATTATTATTGGTGATGAGCCATGGATTCATCACCATGATCATGAGCGTATGTAACAGAGTATGGAATGGAAACATCCTCAATTGCCAACCAAGAGAATATTAAAAAATAAACCAACTGCTGAAAAAATGATGCTTTCAGTTTTCTGGAATTCTCAAGATCCAGTATTGGAACACTATCAATAAAAGGGTTTAACAATCGACAGTGCTCATTACAGTGAGATGCTCCCTAAAGATATAAAGTCTAAACTTAATATTAAATGCAGAAAACTGCTATCCAATAACACTGTGGTACTGTATGACAATGCATGCCCACACAATTCTGCCCACACTGTTGACACTCTGCAAAAACTACATTTTGAAGTGTTAATATGTCCTCCCTACAGTCCTGATCTTGCTTCATCAGTCTTTCATCTGTTTGGTCTGCTTGAAAGGAGCCTTTTGAGAATGAAGATTTATCTCTGAGGAAGAGGGCAAGACAGCACTGCATTCATTACTTTCATCTCAGCCTAAAACATTTTTTAATAAGGGAATATGAAAGCTTTTTGACAGATGGACAAAGTGTACTGAAAAGCAAGGA
>NW_006408568.1:19816169-19822406 GCF_000296735.1 Chrysochloris asiatica
GTCCATAGCTTGTCATGATCCACACAATCGAAAGCCTTTGCGTAGTCAATAAAGCACAGGTAAACATCCTTCTGATATTCTCTGCTTTCAGCCAAGATTCTGACTCATAGTGACCCTATATAAGGTTTCCAAGTAGCGTCTGGTGGGTTTGAACTGCCAGCCTTGTAGTTCGCAGTCCAGTGCTGACCCTACAGCACCATACCTGTACCTACTAAAGTTTGAAGAATTCTGGTGGTACAGTGGTTATGCACTTGACTACTAACCAAAAGGCTGGCAGTTGGAACCCACCAGCTGCTCAGAGGGAGAAAGATGAGGCTTCCATAAAGATTACAGCCTTGGAAACCCTGTGGGGCAGTTCCGCTCTCCTATAGGGTTCACTATGAATCAGAATCCACTAGAAGGAAGTGCTTTGATACTGGTTTATTGAATTTAAAATATGTGAGCTATATGACTCAGTAATTCCATTTGTGGGAATTTATCCTGGAATGAGGATATACATTCACATTAAGATGCTCAAAGTGCACTTTGGGGAAGCTTTGTGAATCTGTTCATCCATACAATTGTGTTTTAACTGTATCTCCTTAAAACCAACAGTACCTGGGATATGGGGTTTTACTCAGTCCAAAAAGCCTAATAGTTTTCTTTCCAATAGGGCCACTTTGAGACTATCTACTCTTTTTTTATTTTTGACCTTGAATATACCCTGCCTGAATTTATTTTATTTCTAACATTTTTTAAGGTTATTATTGTGGATTGAGTGAGTGTTTACAGGGCAGATCATCAGTTTTACATACAACAAATCATATACCTTGTTTCATTACAATGATTATAATCTCCTCCATGTACTATAAATTAACAGTATTTCTCTCTATTCACTTAAGCTCTTTTTTTTTTTTTTTTTTTTTTCTTTTAAACACTCTGGCATATATTATAATTTACATCACCAAAGGGCACATTCTGAAAGTCTGCCTCCTGGCCACCATCTCTTAGTTCCTCTCTTCCCATGAATCTAGAGTCCTCAGCTGATCACTCTCTCCACATCCCCATCTCTGGTATCACTGTTTCTCTGGATAAGCTCTTGCATTCCAGTTGTGCTCTTCTCCCTTGATGGTCCTAGGGACCTTTGTTTCTGGACTGTAAGATTAACCACTCCCCTGTTTTTGTTACAAAACTTCTACCTTTACAATTGTGACAGTTGCAATTAGACATGATAACAATTACTATTAAATCATAAAAATCATATCCCCATCTCTTTTAAACAGACCCATCTTGACAAGATAAAAACTATTCAGTGGGGACTCTTTCTGCCCCCTCCCACTATTAAACCAAACTCCCCTTTAAAACCTTGTAAGCCAGTTACTTCGTGCCTTTATCTCCCCCTCATTTCAGGTAGCCAACATTTAAGTTTCCCATCCTTATCTACCCTGTGTACGGAAGGGAAAGCATTGAGACAATGTGAAGACTCCTTCCCTCTCTGTTGGTATTTAGAGTTACTATCTCCATGTGTATAAGGAGCTCTGGTAGCATAGTGGTAACGAGTCAGGCTGCGAACCTTAAGGTCAGCAGTTCGAAACTACCACCTGTTCTGAGGGAGAAAGATGAGGCTTTCTGCTCCCGTAAAGGTTTACAGCCTCAGAAACCCTGTACAGGGTTGCTATGAGTTGGAACTGACTCCACAGCACATAACCACCACCCCAGTGAGTACAGGTCAAGTTCATCAAATTGTAGCAATTTACCCATGTTTCCTTTATCAAAAATTGTTTTGTTCTTTTTATTTTTAATCTTCTTCTAGTTTAATTCTGATTATCATATCATTGAGGCTAGGTCAAGTGGATACTATCTGCAACTTTGGGTGTTCCTGTGTGCCTCGCTTCACTCTCAGCTGTAGCCCTTTGTGGCTAGATCCTTGTCCATGGGCTCACATATCCCTAGGTCTCATCACACTTTGGACCAGTCAGCCCTCCCACTTCTCTCTCACATCTCCATAGACTCACATCTCAGTAGTCTATGGAACGTAGTTGAGCTCAGCCCATTTCTTCATTGTTGCCTTTCCCCCTCTTCCACTTACCAGCAGACAAATGTGGTCAACAGCAAGCTTACCTTTATGCTCATGTATTCCCTTTGAGTTTCAGTCTTTCAGGGGGTTTGTCCTAAAGGAACCTGATTGCTTGCCTTGATGGCTTGCTGGCAGTCAACTTGCTTATTCTTGTAATAGCCAGTCATACTGCCATTTTTGTTTTGGGTTTTTCCTGACAATTTTTCTTTGAAGATGTGTCCTCTGTCACTCTAGCTGTTCCAGGCTGGTCTGCTTGTCCTTTCTACTGGGAATGTCCCAACTTAGAAGGTTCTGGATGGGGTTCAGGATTGCACTTAAGGTCCTATACACTGCAAAAGCTACACAAGAGGCCTGGTTCACTGGGCAAGTTCTAGAACTCCTTTTAGGTATTTCACTCAGTTATAGGCTGAAGACGGCCTTACAAGCTTTCTATAATCATGTTTCCCGACATTCATTTCTATCCAACTCAAGTGTCCATTTTGTAGGCACAGGAAACCAATATACAATCAAACATCTTAGTATTATTTCCCCTCTTCAAAATATGCCTTGATCCTTGTATCACAGGGCTCTGCTGTTCCAAGGTTGAACATGCATCACTATTTACCTCTGTCCCATTTATCCCATGCAAACCTGTCTCAGTGTTCCCCTATCTACCTTGTTCTTCCACCCCTCCCCCTTCTTGTATACTGCCCTCCCCAATACCCGAACTCTGATGTGTCTGCCCTACCCTGTGCTCTGCTGTTACCTCCCTCCACCTCCTCCAAACCCCCTCACCCAACCCCACCAATAACCAACAAACACATTTTTTTTTTTTTCATTTTAGTATGGGTATCTTTTCTTAAGCTTTTATAATAATGGTCTTATGCAATAGTTGTCCTTTTGTGACCGACCAATTTCACTCAGCATGATGTCCTCAAGGTTCATCCATGTTATGCTTTGGCTTGCAGCTTTCTTGTTACTCTTCAAGGTAGCATAATATTCCAATTGTGTGTATGTACCAAAATTTGTTCATCCATTCTTTCATTGATGGGCACCTAAGCTGTCTAGATCTTTTTGCTATTGTGAAGAGTGCTGCTGTGAACATTGGTGTGCATATATCTATTTGTATTATGGCTCGTATTTCTTGGATATATACCAAGTAGAGGGATGGCTGGATCCTATGGTATTTCTATTTCCAGCTTTTTCAGGAAGCACCATACTGTTTTCCAGAGTAGTTGGACCATTTTGCATTCCAAACAGCAGTGTAGGAGGGTCCCAGTCTCTCCACATCCTCACCAGCATTTATTATTCTCTGCATTTTTGAATTTTGCTGTTATTGTTTATGTGAGTTGGGCACTCTCTTAAACAGTTGAGCAGTTACATAACTTGTGGTTAGCAATTCAACTCCTAGCGTTATGCCAATAGAAACTCTTGCAAATACATACCAGTCATCTGTATAAAAGATGTTCATAGTAAAATTGTTCACAAAAACAAAAACTTGGAAAAACCCAAATGTCTCCCAGAAAATGAGTAGATGAATGAACTATGGAATATTCACCCCATGGGATATTATGCAGAAGTCAACATACATAGATTACTATTGTTGCTGTTAAATGCCATTGAGTCAGTTCTGATTCATAGCAACCATGTGTAAGTTTTCTGAGGAGCAGCTGGTGGGTTTGAACTGCTGATGTTATGGTTCAGATTGAGCCTGTGGTTCAGTACTTTTCCTACAGTGCCACATGATGACATGTGATACTGTGATTGAATCCTAAAAAAATAATATTAGTTACATAAATATAATTTGGAGGATTAAATTCAACACATTTCTTTAGATCTACTATGGTAAGTGTATATTTTGTAAAAGAGATAAACTACATGCAAAGGAATACAAAGAAACAAAGACATGGGATTAAGAATACATGGGAGAAGATTTAAAGCAAATGTACTGCTTAAGGAATGATGAAAAGCCAGAATGGGTAACACTCTATTAGGACTCCGATAAAACCAGTCCTGATGTTGCATCTGATATAGTATTTTATCAGAGCTTCTTGTTTAAAGAATGGTGTCAAGTAAAGAATGAATACTCTTTTCTTCTATTGCCTGGGCACCTCCAGTTGTCTAAAGTAGATTAAGTAGCAGCAGCTCACTTTTACCTTTAGCTATCAGTGCGTTTTTATGTGGATTATTCGAAATCAAAGAGTCTTCATTTCACTAAAGTCATCTTCTCTGGATATATCTTTACATGAAAACTTGTGCTAGCGAGGTTCTTTCCCATAAAACATAATGTAGTTTATTTACTTACCTATTTGTGAAAACAACTGAATCCTATTTTACTCATGATAATGTCATGTTTTCTTCTATAAATATCGGTTATGAAAGACATTTTTGGGTTTCATTTTTTCACTTGATGTTTTATGTAGTAGGAAGAATAGAGCATTTGGAAAAAGACAATAATCAATTTAATGTTAAATGAAAGATTATACTACTATAAAGCTATGCGGACAGGAGCAAGCAGGATTCTTAAAGTCTTTCTTTCTCTTTGTCTTTCTGTATGCACATTTAAGCTATGGATTACAAGTGAAAATGTTGATCTTCTGACAAAATCATGATGAAACTTAAATGTGATAGCATATGAAAACACCTATATAATGCCTGGCATATAGAACATATCCAGTGCATTTTAATTGACTATACTTCTTAGTATTTATTTATATTTTCATACTACATGCAATAATTTGTATTAAAAAATGAATATCCTCTAGTGAATACCCATGTATATTTTATTATTTATACTATTACTAATTATGTAGGCAATAAGAATTTTGAGTATTGTTTTAAATAGAGAGTTTAAGTCTAATACTCAGTATTTAGAATATGAAAAGAAGTATTCCTTTATTTGATATTTTTATCAACATGGCAGTACAAGAACCCATCCCCAATGGAGAATACTATCATATTATTCTAAAATAGCTGTGGTGAAATAGAAATTT
The DNA here is from genome assembly GCF_000296735.1 of Chrysochloris asiatica. Classification (NCBI taxonomy): domain Eukaryota; kingdom Metazoa; phylum Chordata; class Mammalia; order Afrosoricida; family Chrysochloridae; genus Chrysochloris; species Chrysochloris asiatica. The sequence continues at coordinate 19,821,198 of NW_006408568.1, forward strand.
GAAAACAAACAATGGCAGAAAAACACTTATTAATAGCGTCATCATTACATTATTTATCTGGTGCATTTAACAGACTAAGGCAGGTTTCTGGAGAAAACAATACTTAATTTAAGAACAATAAGAATCCATTGTGTACTTAAATTAATTTTTATTTCTTTCCGTAGAAATCTGGATTAGAATTAGCCCTTTTTGCGTAGTAAAGTCAGTAATACAATCAGATTCAAAGCACTCCGTGTGGCGATAAATGTAAGGAAGGAATGTGAACCTTCAAAACCTGGGAAATTCTCATTTTCCTCAGATGTTTGATGAGATATACCCATCCCTAATGATAATCCATGCCCTGTTACTAAAGCATGTGTCTAATTTCATTTACAGATAAAATACTCCTATCTGGTTTGTTACCTGCATTCACTGGACTACTTTTCTTTGACCCATATGAGTTTAACTCAAGTATGATAGAGAGTTAGAGGTGCATAGCTAACCTTCTTCAATTTTTTTTTTCCCTTCCCTTCTTGGTTTTGAATCATATTCAGGCATAAATGTGGAATGATGGGCAAATCTGGGGTAATCCTGAACTAATGAGATCGGGAGTCCATGGTTAATGATCCAAACTCTCAATGTTTTGGTAAAAAATTTTTGAAGCACATTGTTAAACTAGAAGGCCTCTAAATGCTAGAGTAGAGTTCTTTATTAAGAATCATTTCTTAGAAGACAGCTCACAGAATTGAGTCTTAGCTGCTTACAGTGGTAGCCACCTCATCATTGCAGGCTTTATTGTTTGGTTATGTTTTTTTCTCACTTCAATATCTCACTTTCCATACTCTTACATTATGTCTCCAGGAATAACTACCCAAATAAACTATCTGTAACTAAGACCTTAGCTCGGATTCAGCACTGATAAAAAATAATTCAGATAAAGGTTTACTCCTTCCCATTTTTAGCAGAAAATTATGATGAAATAAATTGACTCATGAATTACTTATACTCTTTCATTTATATTTAAAGATCTGAATGTCCCAAATCAAGAAAGCAAAATGTAAGACCATTTTACTCGGAGGCAGGGATGATAGAAGAAGCAGAAAACACTGTCAAAATATAAAAAGTTCGACTAATTTCTATAGATACAATCCTTTCACCCAGTTCTGGATTCTTATATTTTGTTTGTGATCCTTATATTTTTCTTAGTTATTTTATTAATGATACAGTAAC
>NW_006408568.1:19822506-19827393 GCF_000296735.1 Chrysochloris asiatica
TAAGTAAATAATTTTATTATTTTCTGAAATCATAATATGAATGTGTGTTTATAAATAGAAGTACATACATGTAAATGAACTCTCAACAATATATGAACTTGTCATTTTTCCTTCAGTCACCTTTTTAAACAGATTTCTTTTAGGAGTGGTTTTGAGCATGGTTATTGTTGTTAAGTGCTTTTGAGCTGGTTCTGACTCATAGCAACCCAGTATAGGGTTTCCAAGGAGCAGCTGGTGAGCTTGAAGCACTGACCTTGTTGTAGTTCAAAAAAAAAAAGGGGGGAAGGGAGATAGAGATAATTACTGTCCCACACATTAACTCACAGCACCACACCAAGAGACTAAATCCCTGGTGATGCTATAGGATAAGCATTGGACTGCTAACCCAAGAACGATAGTTCAAGCTCATCAGTAACTTTGAGTGAGAAAGAGGATCTCTGTTTCCATAAAGATTTGCAGGCATGAAAACTTTATATAAGGTGACTATGAATTGAACCAATATGATGGCAGTGGATTTGTTTTTTGGTTTTTTACATTTGCATTGTGATGCTGTTAAAGTATTAAAATGATAGCAAAAAATATTGTGTTGATAATTATTTGGTGATTGAACTGACTGAAATGACATACAAATTAATCTGCAAGTGTTATCAGTACCTATATCACAGGATGGCTAACATTTAAAATATTTAAAATACCAAATGCTGGCAAATATGTAGAACAAATCCCAACTTGCATAATGTGTTAATGGGAATGAAAAATGATACAACCACTCAGGAATGAGTTCTGTTAGGCACTTAAAATTCAAATTATTGCCTACAGCATGACCCAAGAGTTCAAATTCTGAGTTATTACCCAGAAATGATATACAGATATGCTCATAAAAATTGCAACAATTTTTATATCAATTTATTAATAAATTATAAAAACTGAGATTAATTCAATTAATACTGTATTATATGTATATAATGAATCCCTACCATATAATAAATATAAATCATGAAAGCACAGATCAATCTCACAAAATTCCAAGAATACCTATCATGTGATTCCATTTCTATGGTGTTCTGTCCAAATTTATCTAGGAAAACAAATTAGAATAGTGGTTGCCATTGGACATTGATACATGAATTAATCTTTATCAGGTTTTGATAATATTCTATTTTCCTGAAAATGGTTTGGATATACAGGTATATGCATCTTCCAAAACCCAGTGAATATACACTTCAAATTTGGGCATTTAACTGTATGTAAACTGGATCCTAGAAAACTTCAAAATATTGTTTTTTCATTCATGATATTAAGTACTAATATTTAGGTTGTTATGCTGTAAGATAATCACTGTGTTTCTAAACATAGGTTGGTGGTTCAAATCCATCAGCTACTTTTTGGAAACCCTATCAAGGTTTGCTGTGATTTGGAACCAACTCAGTGGCGCTGATCAACCACAACAACAGGAGTATTTAGGAAGAAATATAAAGGTGTCTTCATTCTTCTTGGATCAATTATCAAAACTCATAGAAGCAGTAGTCAAGATATCTCAAGCATGGCAACAATTGTGAAGTTGGCCCAGGACTAGGTAGTGTTTCATCCTGTTGTGCGTAGTGTCGCTATGAGTTGGTACCAACTCGATGGCACCTAATAACAACAACATAAAGATATCTGCAATTTATATGAAAATTGATTGAAAATATAAGACTGAATGATGGATGGATAAAACAATTGGGCATTGTTTATATACTTTTGTTGCTGTTAAGCGCCTCCCAGTCAGTTTCCACTCATAGCAACCCTGTATAGGGTTTCCATGGATTCAAAGCCCAGTACTGATCCTACAGCACCACACCAGGAGACCTTGTTTTTATGTTAGAATTAGTCAAAAAGTATTGTTATTTGGGTTCTAGTTCTTACATGCAAAGGTTTATTCCAAATAAAATATGTTTTAGTATGCCTCTACAATTGGGAAGATTGCAGATAGTTATCTTGGTAATACACTTATTTTAGTCTTATTAGGGCACCCTCAAAAACAGGTCCAATCAAAACAGTGACTTCCAAGGGGATCTGCTGAATCACTTAAACTCAAAGCAGAAAGGTCAGCTTAGAAAATTATGGCATTTGCTTTTGGGAATTCCCAATGGATAATCTTGATAGATTTTTCTCAAAAAAAAAAACTAACAAAAAACCAGAAGATAATAATGAGGGTTTATTATGAAGTTTAAAGAAATTGAAAACTGTGTTGGTGAGAAAAAGGTCAGGAAAATTGTAATTTTTTTCCAACATGACAGTGGACCTGCTCATTTTATGAAGGCATCACAACCTCCTCCACTCTGTAGCTCTGATCTTACCCTTTCAGACTTCTTTTTGTTTGTAAAGTTCACAAAACATTTCAAAGAAACATGATTTGAGCCCCTTGAGGATGTCAAATTGACATTTTAATTGGTATAAGTTGAAGGGATATAGAAACATCACCTTGAGAAGTATAGTAGACTTCGTTGGAGGATATGTTGAGAAGCAACTTCATATTTTTAAAAAATATTTTTGTTTCAGAAATGTTTCTATTATTTCTGTCCTTATAGGTGATTAATATAGTGAAATGTTAGCTCTATCTTGCTGGTGAATGTATGACTGTTCATGTTGAAGAACAAAGATGTCAGCTTGAGGACTAAGGTGCACCTGACTCAAGCCATGGCATTTTCAGTAACCTCATATGCATGTGAAAGCTGGACAGTGAAGTTATGGTGTTGGAGGAGAATACTGAAAGTGCCATGGGCTGCCAAAACAACAAACAGATCTGTGTTAGAACTACAATCAGAGTACTTTTAGAAGCCAGGATGGCCAGACTGTGTCTCTCATACTTCAGACATATTTTCAGGAGGCAAAGTCCCTGGAAAAGGATATAATATTAGTAAAGTAGAGGGTCAGAGTAAAGGAGGAAGGCCCTCAATGAGGTAGATTGGCACAGTGGCAGCATCAATGGGCTAGGGTGTAGCAACGATTGTGAGGTTGGTGCAGGACAAGACAGTTCTGTTGTGCATACGGTCACTATGAGTCAGTACCAACTCAATCGCAACTAACCACAACAACATATGAATGTTCATTATACTATTATGTCTAAAATCTGTCATTTTTTGCGAAAGTTGTTAATAAAATATATTTTTATTTAATTAAAAACTGCATTTAGAAACTTTCAAGATCAAACTATCTTTCTGTAAAATGCTCTGCCGTCATTGTAAGTCACGACTCAATTCCTTACATTGAAGTTCAAACAGCTGTAGGCATTCTTTTTAATCTTCAGTGTCTATTCTTCTTTCAATTTTGGAGAATTTGAGGAGAAGAAGTCACAGTAACCAGCACCACATCCAGGGTTGTGAACTCATGTGGAAATAATAAAAGAAATGAAAAATTTGAGGTTAAAAAATAAACTTTGGTGCTAATAAAAACTGCACTGAAGTAGAATGCTTATTGTTTGAGCCAAAGGGGCCTTTTTACTAAACCCCAGAATTAAACAGACTTGTCTAAATCCTATAAAACTGTTGACACAAGCTTGCATGATCAATTTCACTGGGAATGGCACATAGGAAGTAAATCCAGAATTTTTCACAAAATATAATAAGTCCAAGTAGATGGAGCCCTGTGAATTTATGGACAGAGGTCTATGTTTAAATTCAAGCTCTGCTTTGTGATAACCTCTTAGAAATTATCTAAATGTCAAATTTTAGCTTCCTTTTTTGTCAATAGATTAAAAATAATACATGACATCACCGAAGGGATACTATGAGTCACAAATGGGTTCAATTGACATAATGTATATGAAAGTACTTTGAAAGTGCTGAAGCACTGCGCAAATGCAAGGTATAATTATCATGATATAGCTCAAGAGCAATTTCCCCACTTGTCCATTGCAGTACTTGTATTGCTACAAGCAATGTTGATACTTGATAATTCTTATTCTGATCAAAATGAAATATATGAGGGATATCTTTGCTAATGTCAGATATTTCTTGGCTGAAAGCAGACAGTACCAGAAAGATGTTTGCCTGTACTTTATCGACTATGTGAAGACTTTGGACTGTGTGGATCATGACTAGCTATGGACAACATTGTGAAGAAAGATTATTTGAGAACACTTAATTGTGCTCACTAGGAACCTGTGCATAGACCAAAGGCAGTCATTCTGCCAGAATTAAGGGATACTGAATGGGTAAAAATCAGGAAAGGTGTATGCTAGGGTTTTAGTCTTTCACCATACTTATTCAAGCTGTATGTTAAGCAGATAATCCAAGAAACTAGATTATATGAAGAAAACAGGCCATCAAGATTTGAGGTAGATTCATTAACAGCCTGTGATGTGCAGATGATACAACCTTGCTTACTGAACATGAAGAGGACTTAGGATACTCACTGTTAAGATCAAAGACCACAACTTTAAATATGGATTGCATCTCAATATAAAGAAAACAAAAATTCTCATCACTGGACCAATAAATACCATCATAATAAATGGAGAAAAGATTGAAGTTGTCAAAGACTTCAATTTTCTTCAATCCACTCTTAACACTTATGGAAGCAGCAGGCAAGAAATCTGATGATGTGTTGCACTTGGCAAATCTGTTGCACCAGACCTCTTTAAAGTGTTTAAGAGTAAAAATGTCAGTTTGAGGATGAAGGTGTGCCTGACCATGGTATTTGCAATAGACTCATAAGCATGTGAAAGTTGGACAATGAATAAGGAAGACTGTAGAATAATTGATGTATTTCACAAATGGCATTGAAGAAGAATATGAAAATTACCATGGACTGCCAGAATAACAAACAAATCTGTATTGGAAGAGGTACAGCTAGAATGCTCTTTAGATGGCAAAACTTCATCTCTTCCACTTCAGACATATTATC
>NW_006408568.1:19834858-19837283 GCF_000296735.1 Chrysochloris asiatica
TACAAAAAGTAGACCTGAAAATAAACACTTGGTAGAATGAACTTTGCACACGTCAGTTTCAACTTTGACAACATTCAGACCTGTGCCTTCTCACTGGCAAATATTTCTCACACAAACAGTATAAAAATGTTTTTTACAGAATTCTGTGTCGTGGTCCTATTCATACACTGCGATTATCAAATTGGCATGTGAAATTTGATCACATTGGCATAAGAAAAAAATAAAATAGGAATTAAAAAAAAGTTATAACTAAATCAAAGTATAATAAAGAAGGTAATAATTAACTAAGCAGTACTCTGTTACAGAATGACTCTTTGTGGCACAACCATTGCATATCCTTGGCTGCTAAACAAAAGCTTGAACTCAAACCATGGCTTTGCAGGAGAAAGACCTGGCAATCTATTCTTGTAAAGATTACAGCCAAGCATACCCTATAGGGCAGTTCTACTCTGTCACATGGAGTCCTTGTGTGGTGCTTTAGGATAAGCACTTGACCGCAACATCTGTTTGAAGTGCAAGGTCAGCATAGTTAGGGTTCTGTGTCAACTGATAACATCTAGTCAAATGATTGCTATGACAGCCAATCATTTGAAAGAATATTTCCTTGAGGGAATTTCCCAAATGGTAGCGTAGTGGTTACGAATCGGGCTGCGAACCTTAAGGCCAGCGGTTCAAAACTACCAGCTGCTCCGCGGGAGAAAGACGAGGCTTTCTACTCCCATAAAGATTTACAGCCTCGGAAACCCTGTACAGGGTCACTATGGGTCGGAACCAACTCGACGGCACTTAACAACAATAACAACAACATATATATATTTCACTGGTTTGTTGCTCAAGAAAATCCAGCCTAAAATAGGTGGTACTGAGAAAGTGGGATTCTAGAGAAACAATGTCATAAGGATGAGTTTTCTGAATTGTTACTCAATTATAACTAATTTTAAAGACACTGATATAGGGTGGAAGCATGTCTGACCTCTACTTCACAGGAATTGACCTTGGCTGATGTTGAGTATGATTGATTCTCTTTCCCCCTTGTGAAGTCAGAAAGTCAGATATAGTATCCACATGTTTCTTGCAGTTGGTGTCAGAAGCAGTATTTATTGCAATTTTTCCAGACTTATGGAAGCATAGGGCTTTGTATGAGAAAGAACCAAGGGACATGGGAAGTGAAACTTTTCATTTTCAGACAGTTAGTTTGGACTTTGTTACCTGTAGTGGCTAAAACGAAGGTATGGGACACAATGCTTTAGGGGACAGAAGATCTGCAGATTCCTGAGTTACCTGGAGCTGATGCCATGCTAGTTGAACTAGATGGCTAATAGAGTGTCAGGGTCTATTGGAATCCACCCTCCCAAATGCTCAAGGTTGTATGTATATGAATGCGGTTAGTACAAAAGAGAAGAAAAGATTGAACTTGGGTGTTTTAACAGGTTTGTGTATTTCACTGCTTTATGCATGTTAATTTCTCCTGCCTACCATTGTAAAATAGATTTACATGAGTGATAGAAATGAATATTAGGAATTATGATAACAGAATGCTTGCCCATACTTCATTGCAGCCTTCAGCCTATACGTCATTTCATTTGTTAAAAGAAGAGTTTGAATATGCCCAGAGAAATAGGCTTCTTGTTAAGCCTTTGTAAAGTATGGGGCCTTAGGTGGAATTCTTAGCCCCACCCAAAACTTCCTAATTGGTATATTTTCATTTTAAAAGACAGGTAGATCAATCCAAAACCACTGTGGGACTAGGAGATTCATGATCAAAAGAAAGTAAAGAAAAACAGCAGACTATTTAAAAACAAATTTTTAAGCAAGCTGTTTGCCTTGGAGGCCAGAAAAGTCTATGTCCTTCAGAGAAAATCCCCTTCTAAGACTGAAACTTAAAGGCAACTAGCCAGCATTACCATATGCTCAATGGTGATCCTCTGTGTCTAATTGTGAGTAGAACTTGGGGAAATGCAGTAATGAAGAAATGGACTGAATTTGAACATATTCTACTGGCTCTGTTGATTTTGAGATGAGAAAGATACGAGTAAGGGCTGGCTGGTCTGAAGTTTAGGAAGTTGTATTCACTCCTGAACCCATAGACACTGACATAGCCCTTGGGAACTAGGGCTGAGAGTGAGGGGGCTAGCTGGTTTGATGTGCAGGGAGATGTGTGTAAACTCCCAAACAGGTCACTGGTATCCATGTGACCTATCCTGGCTAGGGCTAAGCTGCAATCAGGAGCTAACTAGATGAAAATCAAGATGTTTGATATTGTGGTACAATTGGATGAACTGGACTTTTGCTAATGGATTTAGTTATTCAAAATTCCAAATGGAATGGAAGATTCTCCATATCGAGGAACATGTTTTTCTCTTCAGTTGTTGTTGTTGTTGTTGTTGTTGTTGTCAAGTGCCATCAAGTCGGAACCGACTTATAG
>NW_006408568.1:19838891-19848321 GCF_000296735.1 Chrysochloris asiatica
TTGAGAAATACTGACCGTGTTCTTCCCTTTTGGTTTTCTAACTCTAAATCTTTGCATATTTTATTATAGTATTTGGCTTTGTCTTCTCGAGCTGATCTTTGAAATTTCCTGTTCAGCTCTTGCACCTCTTCAATTTCTTGCACCTCTTCAATTTCTCTTCAGTATACTGGATTAATTGTTGTTTTTGTTAAATGTTGTTGAGTCGGTTCCAATCCATAGTAAACCTGTGAAGGATTTCCAAGGAGCAACTGGTGAACTTGAAATGCCTACAATGCTGCCTCTCCAGTGAATTAGCCCACAGCACCACACCAAGACTGGGTTGACAGGAACACACAATACAGATATTGGATATCAGAAATGGAGTGCACTGTAGGATCAGCACAGGACTTCAAACTGCAAGGTTGGCAGTTAAAACCCATCAGCTGCTCTACAAACACTATACAGGGTCACTATGAGATGGAACTGACTCAACAGCACTTAACAACAACATTAAAGGCATGAAGTGGCTGGCTTTCATGTGTGTGCTTAGTTTTAGAATAAGGGCACCAGGGAGAGTCACCACTGACTTGTTTTCCTCTTTTCCAGATGAGACTGGTGAAAGTGAGTTGAGAATGATGCTGATAAGATTTTATGATTTTGATTGTAATTTTTAGTAGGATTAATTGTGACTGCTAAAACTGTAATTGTAGAAGATGAGTAACTAAAAGGAAGGAGTACTTAATCTTTCATTTCATGACCAGACAATCCCAGGATCATTAAGAAGGAAGAGCCTGGGTGAAATGTGAGATCCCTGCCTGGAAAAGCAGCAACAGCAGAGATTACAGTAGAGGCAGTGCCCTGGAATGACAGCAGCTTTGGACTCTAGGCAATGGACTGAGTAAGCTTTCTTACTGAATATTCCCTTTAGACATTTAAATAACTTCATTCTGTTTTGTTTTGCATGTGCGAATCAAATTTTTTGCTTTGTTCATTTGTGACACATAAGATGTAAATGTGGCCAGAGTGTTTTCCATTATATGAATCTTAGTTATAGCATGTTAGGTGTAAGTATGATTTAACAATTTTCTTTATTTAGAGATGGTTGTTGTTAAGTGTGATTGAGTCAGTTCTGATTAATAGCAACCCTGTATAGGGTTTCTGAGCAGTGGCTGGTGAATTTGAATCACCAAACTTGCAGTTCAAATTGACCTTTTAGTCCAGCAAATTATTCTGAGCCTCCACACCACAATTCCATTTAGAGATTATTCATATAGTTTATAGGTGTCAAGTTGACAAGGGTTGACTGCAATAGTTAAGAGTTCTGTGTTAACTTAACTATGCCAGGATGTCCAGTGGTTTAGCTGTTGAGATGTGCTTATCTCCATGGTGATGAAACCTAATACAAGCATAGATATCTCTATGATGATAGGCTATGAGCAGCCAGTCAATTGAAAGGATGTTTCCTTACAAGTAAGGTGTGGCCTGCTTCCAACACAATGGACATTTGAGAAAAGTTCTGTCTTCTGATGGGAATCTGGGTCTCTAAAATTGTAAACTTCTCTTTATAGATATGTGTTTCACTGGTTTCGTTTTTCTATAAAACCCAGTTTAAGACATATATCATAGTTATTACAGCTGTTTAGTACAGCTTGCCAATCAGTAAAATATGTGTCTCCTTTCAAAGAGTCATGCAAAGGTCCAACATGTGAGTGAGTAACTAATCGAAGAGTGGCAGGGTTCTTGTGGTACTATAGGCAAGTGAGGCCAAAACTTTCTCAAAAAGAACTTCTAATTCATACCAGCAAATCAACATATAGGATACTGAGTTGTTTTTTTGTTTGTTTTTTTTAAATTTAAGCAGTAACTCTAATTTATAAAAGTTAAAGTGATACTAAAGTCATAGAAAATACCCAGAGAACATTTAAGTTCCAATAATGTACTGCTTCAGTTTAATCCTTCAAAATAAACAGAGTACAAAAGTACTCCCAGGTCATTGTGTGAATTGATTTTGCTCTATGAAGTTGTGAGCCCTGAGCTGAAGAATACTTATCAAAAATTATTCTTTTGACCTTGGAAGTCCTCATTAAAAATATATACATTTCTCATAGCAATTATGCAGAAGTGCCAGTTCTCTCTTAAAGCTATCCTTAACTTTTGATAATAAGACCATGCCTTCTAACGAAAGAGAATGCTTGCACAGAGAAGGATATTTAGCTAATCCAAAAGTGGTATCAAATTTTTATGGTTCATAAAAATAAGGGATAATTATAATACATATTTATTTCTCCCAAATGAAAATCATTATTCAGTATGTTAAGAAACCATCCTTACTGATGTAGACATATGTGGTATTTAAGGTAATATTTAAATTTATATAAAAAATAGAGTAGATAAACTAACAGTGGATATTTCAAATCACAGACTTTTCAATTATTGTCATAACAGAATACATAATATAATGAACAAGTAAAACCTATTTATTGTGTCTCCTATGTAGCAGACACTGTGTTAACTATTTCATAGCATGGTATTTAACTTGAGTATAAGAAATGGCCACAAGATAAATAACCTTGTACCTATTTTATGAAAGAAGAACCAAAAAAACAACGTACATCTTCCCCAAGGAAACATTGCTTGAAAGCAGAAAATTCAAGATACAGGTTCTATCTGGGGCAACATTCTGCAGGTTTTTTCTATTTCTACTACTGCCTTTCCAACTTTTCATAATTATGAAGACTTTTGTGGTAGCATACATTTTTTTATGAACATATGGTTTTTACACATACAATATTCTTATTTGTAACTCTATTCTTTTTTTACTTAAAAATACTTTGCAGAATTATTTATTTTCCCATAGATTGCCCCATTCTGAAATAATGTTTTAATCTTGGAAACATTAGGTTTTGATCGTTGTTTATAAGGTTTTTACAATCTTGTAATTTCAGGCCAGAGGAATGCTAAAACCATCAAATAAGGTATTTTTGTCTTGACAAAGTATATGGGTCATGCTGATATAGATGTCTACCTCAATCAATATCAGTTTGGCCTGTTGCTTTACAAAGTAAGCCAGCCTTTGTGAAATCTATCTTACTAGGCAATCTATCCAACTGCCAGCTGCAGATGCTTTCATCACTCAATGTGAAACAGCATATTTCTTCTTCTGTAAATGAGTTTGATATTTAAATAATGACAAAGCATTGCTCATCAGTCATACCCATAGTATTTAATTGGAGTATCAATACTCTGTCCCTTGGCATACTCTCTTTATTGCAACAGATAAGAGTAATGAGATTATAATTTGCACTGTTAGAGAAGCACTATGCTTACAAGCCGGTACTGGGGGTGCAATACGTAAAAGATTCTCTCATTATCTTTGGTGCACAGAAAACTCTGGAAGTATCACTAGGTTTGCTTTGTCACTATCTTTGACTGAAAAGGTTTATTTGCTACATTACTGAACTTATTAAAAATGTTTTGGTTTTATTGATGATATTTTTGATGTTGACATTTCTGTCATGATTTGTATTTCTTTCATGATTTACACTGTTTGGACCTATTAATTGTATTTGATGTGTGTACAATTATTATTCTGCTTGAATTAATTTTTTTTTTATTTGATGATGCCTTGCTGTTATCAAGTGCTGTCAAGTTGGTTTTGATTCATAGTGACCCTGTATAGGGTTTCCAAGGAGTACCTGGAGCGTTTGAACCTCCGACCTTGTAGTTCAAAGCAGTCTTTCAGTGTAGTGCACCAGGACTCCCTGATGATGCCTAACACTATGAAAAAAAATTTTTTCCCACAAAGATAAATTGTACACGTCTGAAATATTCAGACTTTATTTTGGCTTGTTCCCAACCCTTGTAGTTAAATATAATAGTATTTTACTTTGAAAGCTAATTTTCCAATATGTATGTTTTGTTGTTTGTTGTTAAGTGCCGTTGAGTCAATTCTGACTCATAGCAACCCTGTGTAGGGTTTCAGAGGAGAGGCTGGTGAGTTAGAACTACTGACCTTCAAGTTCAAACCAATCTTGTGGTCCAGTGCATCATCCAGCATCGCCATACCAAGACTACCCCAATATGTATGTTATTGTTGTTCTTCAGTGCCATCAAATTGATTCCAACTCATAGTCACCCTGTATAGGGTTTTTGAAGAGTGGATGATAAGTTTAAATCGCCAACCTTCTGGTTGAAACCAACTTTGCAGTCCAGTGCATTAACCTACAATACCACACTAGGACTCCATTATGTATAATGAAATATATTTCACTTTGATCCACAATGCCTGAGAAATGATAAGTTATACAAATATTAAAATAGATACATCATTTGTACCTACAGCTAATAAAGTTAATTCTGATGCATTGCCACTTTTATCTGTAAATTTTTCCTGGAGCAGAAGGCACCTTTTTCTCCCATGGAACAGCAGGTGGGTTTGAACTGCCAACCTTGTAGCTAGTGATCATTGCTTATCCTATTGTAACACCAGGGTTCCTATAGAAATATAGACATTATATAAAATGGAAATATAAGTCTTATTATAGTTCTCAGATACCATTGATATGTTTCTGACACACAGACTTGAATGTGTAACAGAATGAAATGTTGCCCAGTCATGTGCCATTCACATAACAGTAGGTGTACTTGAACCCATTGTTCAGTCAGTATATCTACCCATCTTGTTGAGTGTCTTTATCTGTTTTGCTTACTCTCTACCAAGCATGATATCCTTCTCCAGGATATGATGCCTCCTGATAATGTTCCCAAAGTTAAGTATGGTGAAGCCTCACCATACTTAAGTAAAATTTGGTTATAGGAATATACATCATGATTGTTTTGTTTCCAAACATCTACCATGTCGGTTCCTTAATATATATTAATTCCAACTCATGGAGATCCTTCATAGGGTTTCTAAGGAGTTAAATTGTGGTCCAAACTAACCTTGTGGTCCAGTGCTTTATCCCATATAAATATATATAAAAACTATAAAGACTTGGTGTGGTACTGTGGGTTAATGCTACAAAGTCAGTTTTTATCTTCAAGGTTAGTGGTTCAAGCTCACCAGCCACTTCTTGGAAACCCTATATTATGGTCAGAGCCAACTTGATGGCACTTAGCAAAAACAATCTATATAAGTGCAGTTGAGTTACTTAAGACACATAGCAATCCTGTATAGGGTTTCTGAGGAGTGGCTGATGATTTTAAACTGCCAATCTGTGGTTTACAGTCCAGTGCTGATCCTACAGCATCACAAAATAGAAAACAACAAATGCTATTTATGATGTAGAGAGACTAGAACACTCCTACATTGCTAGTGGGACTATAAAATTGTGCAACTACTGTGGAACATGTAGCGCTTCCTCATAAAGTGGGAAATAGTGATACCATATGACACAGCAATCCCTCTACTTGATATATCTCCCCAAGAAATAATAGCCATTACATGAGTAGATATATGCACACCCATGTTCATCACAGCACTATTCACAATAGCAAAAGTTTGGAGACAGCCTAAATGTCCATCATTGTAAGAATGAATAAACAAACTTGGTGCATACATACAATGGAATACTAAGCAACAATGAATAATAATGATGAATCTGTGAGACATAGATGAACCTGGAGGATATTATGCTGAGTGACATTAGTCAATCACAAAAGGACAAATGTTGTACAACGCTATGCTATTATTGTTAAAACTCAATAAAAGCTTTCCATGCTAGAAGAAACATTCTGTGATGGGGTGGTGGGAAGGAAGGGAGAGTAACTCACTTCCTAGACAGTAGACATGTGTTAAATTGGGTGATAAGGAAGTTAATAAACAACAGAGTTAGATTGGCAGAAGAATGATGAGGACAGGTGAAAAGAGAGGGAGGATAGAAGTAAATACTGGTATGGCTCTGTAGGATAAGCACTGACTGCTAACCACAAGGCCATCAGATCAAACCACCAACCACTCCTCAGAAACCCTACAGAGGGTTGCTATGAGTCAGAACCCACTGAGTGGCACTTAACAACAACAACAACACACAACCCTGCAACAACAGAATTCTACAGGTAGTTATATGGATAGATACATAAATTGAATAGGTATGGGAGAAAGAATGGGAGTATACTCACACATATATTAGGGTTTGACAAGGATATTTCTACTCACATTTGCTGCAAACCCATCTATGAATGTGGTGAGAAATAAAATATTGAAAACTTCTATATTATCAAGCATTTTGAGCAAATGAATTTCTGGGTCTGGGGTCTCAGGACTATAGTCCTGGTGGAACACCATGGTCAATTGGCATAACATAGTCCATAATGGTAATGCTCTCCACCCTACTTTGGTGATTAGTGGCTACTATATTAAAAGTTCATGAGTGGCTATCTAACATGAAATTATTGGTCCCTTCATGAGCATAAGAAAGAAGAGTGTTGAAAATTTTAAGATGCTTGGAATTAGTCCAATGGGACAACAGAACACATGATCATCAGTCTCCACAACTCTGAGACCAGAAGAACTAAATGGTGCCCGGCCACCACTACTGAGTGCTCTGAAAGAGATCACATAAAAAGATCTTGGATAGAATTGGAGAAAAAAAAAAAAAGTCAAAAATCATAAAAAAGACTGAGCTTGCTCTTCAGAAAGAGACTGGAGGAACTTGGGACTATGATCCTAAGCCATACTTCACAAATAGAAAGGAACACACCCTCATAGTCCAATTTTCAACCAAGTGGTAGATAATCATATAAGGAGGCAAAAACACTAGTGAGGTATGTTCACCATGAAATGGTCAACACTTCAATTTCAAAAGGGTAACACTTACATGGGGACAAGATTCAGCGGTGTTAGGAAGGAGGGTAGAATGGAAATAGGAATCAAAAGGAGAAAGTAGGGTAACATTGCATGAAGGAAATTACAATCTTGAGTTGAAACAAAGTGTGTGATATTTTGGAAGTAAAACTGAGAATCTTCTCTGTAACCTTTCATAATAGAAAGTTTTAAAACATGACTTTGGCAAAGTGGGCCAAAAAAATCATGGGATAAGTTGGCCAGTGGTAAATAATGATATATGCACAAACTTGAAAAAACAGGCCTCTGGGATACAGGGATTGAAACATGGTTTGAATGGGTGGTGGTGGTGGTTATGTGCTGTGGAGTCAGTTCCGACTCATAGAGACCCTGTACAGAATTTCCGAGGCTGTAAATCTTTACGGGAGCAGAAAGCTTCATCTTTCTCCTGCAGAACCGCTGGTTTGAATGGGTGAAAGGGGAGAAATAAAGGAGCTCTGGTAGTGTAGTGGTTACAAATTGGACTGCTAACCTCAGAGTCAGCAGTTTGAAACTACCAGCTGTTCCGTGGGAGAAAGATGAGGCTTTCTGCTCCTGTAAAGATTTACAGCCTTGGAAACCCTGTACAAGGTCGCTATGAGTCGGAACCAACTCCACGCCGCATAGCAACAACAACAATGTTAATATGTTTGGCTGTCTTTTGATTCTTGGTTCCCCTTGCATACCATTATAAAATACACACTTGAGGGGGAGAGAAAGGAATAGCCAGAAATATCACCATGAATGATTGTAAGTCCATCTTCTGCCTATAACTGATTGGAATACCTAGAATGGGGCTAGAACTTGCCCAGTGAATGAGGCTTCCTAAGGAGACTCTGCATTGCCTAAGACCATAGGTGGAAACCTGAACCCCATCAAGAATTATCTGAGATGGGAAATTTCCACTTGAAAGGACAAGCAGACCTGCTAGATAGATGAACATGAGATACTTCTTGAAAGAAAGACTAACAGGAAAAAGAAAAAAAAAACAATAATGGCAGTCCGATTGACTACTACAGGAACAAGCAAGTTGCTCTCCCAGGAGACATCAAGGCAAGTGGTCCGGTCCCCTCAGGGCAAATCCCCTTCCAAGACTTAGAGTCAAGAGGGATACATGTGCGTACATGTGCTCTAACTGGTGACCACATTGGTCACCGATAAAGGGAAGTGATGGAAAAACAGCAATGAAGCTGTGAGCTAAGTCCTACCACGTTCAGTAGACAACTGTGAACCCTGGTGGAGACCTGGTTGGCCAGCAGTATGGCAAGACCTGGGGACTCCTGGGCCCAGAGTCAGTGACATAGCCTCAGAAGACTAGAGTGGAGAGTAAAGCATCCATCTGATAAGAAGCAAGGGGATATGCATAAGAGCAGCCACATTTGCAGATAATACACACTTGACATGAGTTCAATAGCTGGATGATCACAACTCAACTAGAAGTAGAAAGAAGAGGGGGAAAAAAAAGAGTGACTGATACAATTTGTTGACCTTGACATACACCTATGGATGCAATAGCTCAACAGAGGGAAAAATTGTTACAACAAGGATCATCCCCACTCCCTAGGTACACAGGGTAGACAGGGATGGGCCACTTGGACATTGGCTACCCAAAATGGGGGAGGGGCTACAAAGTTAAGAAGTAACTGGCTAACAAGCTTTCAAGAAGGAGCCTAGATCCAAAGGGCACAGAGGAAGGTAGAATCTCCACTAAGTAGTATCCAATCTGTCTGGAAAGGGCTGATGAAAGGAGATGGGGATAGGACTCTTATGGTACAATAGTGAGTAATTGCTATCAGGACTGTGAGGGCTGGAATATAAAGGTAGACATTTTGTAGCCAAAGGAGAGGAGTGGTTGACTTTACAGTCCAGGAGCACAGGTCCCTAGGACCGTCAAGGGAGAAAAGTGGTGGGCAGAACCCTACCCAGAGAAACAGTGATGTCAGAGATGGAGGCAGAGACGATGACATGCTAATATGTAGCGGCTGGGGACTCTAGACCCAGTGAGGAAGAGGGGCTGTTGCTGACAACCGAGGGGCAAGCTTGTTGGATATACCCTTTGGTTGTTTGATGATACATGGAGGGAATTGTAATCATGACAATGAAACAATATATGATAGGATGAATGTAAAGCTAATGTTCTCCCATGTAAACTATCACATAATTCACAGTAAAACATTTTTTAAAAATGGCTTTGAGCATATTCCACCTGAATTTAGAGATCTTCAAAAGAACAGATTTCATGCATTAGACATTAATGACCCAATATCAGAAGAGTTGTGGGATGGCATCAATAAAATCATCCATGAAGAAAGAAAAAGGTCATTAAGGAGACAGGAAAGAAAGACGAGACCAAAGTGTATGTCAGAGCAGACAGACCTGGAGCCAGAAAACCAAAAAGAAAGAAAATGCTCAGCATTTCTCAAGCTGAAGAACAGAATAAAAATTTCAAGCCTTAGGGTTCCAGTATTGAGGAATTCTACTCGCAAGATATTGAATGATGCAAGAAGCATCAAAAGAAAAAGAAAAAATACAGTCTCACTTTGCCAAAAAGAATTGATGTTCAACCATTTCAAGAGGAACAATATGATAAAAAACCAATGTATCCCTGATGAAGAGCAACTGGATAAT
>NW_006408568.1:19875967-19886983 GCF_000296735.1 Chrysochloris asiatica
TGTTAATTTTGATTCTTTATTCTTTTTGTTTATCTATGGCCTTAATATTTAATTTAGTATGTGTTTTGGTATTTTTTATGCTTTCTGATTGCTTCCAGGAAGATGTAATCAGGATGTAGATTTCCCTTTTCACTCTTCTTATTGCTTATCTCAGAGTAACTTTCACTGGTGTTGTCTGTTTCCCTGGTATATGGCAGTTGGTATTGGTTCTTGTCTGGGTTTTGATGTTTTATAGAGTATGATTGTAGCTTGGCTATATGACAGCAATTGCTGACACTTCTTGTGTAATATATGGAGAGAAAGAACCCTCAAAGGAAAAAAGGGGAGCATATAACAGCAAGACAGCACCAGCAAAAACAAACAAAAAAAGCAGCAACAACAAAAACTAAACTGAATACTGCAGTCTATAATCATAGAAAAGGGAGAGGAGGGAGAGAAAAAAAAAAAAATCTGTAGCCTAATATGAGTATGACTTCAGTGTTCTCTCTTCAGCTTCTTGCTTTCAAAGCTGGCTGAGAAATTTCAAGATGCCACAGTTGGTTGTTATGCTATACCTCAGGCTTTAATTTAACTTTAGGCCTGTTTTGTTTTTAAAGTCTCTTTCCCTCTCTCCAGCCATGTCCTACCCTTTCCTGTATTAAAAACAAAATAAAAAACAAACAAACAAAAACACATTTAGGGCCTGCTCTTGGGCTGAGTATCTGTGTTGCATGCGTGGCAGAAGAATTCACCAGTGGTGAGGGTGGGGGGTATCCACTTGGTCAGGCTCCACCTCTAGTCACCAGAATGGAGGTGTACAAACAGTGGGCATGCCAATGACCAGATACCAAAAAACAGAAAAAAAGAAAATCAGAGCAAAGCAAAACTAACAAAGTGTATTGTCTACCTTTGCTCCAAGGTTCCCGCAGCATTTTTCCGTGGTGTTTCTGCTCCCCTGCTTGGTCTTGCTTTTGGTCTCACCCGAGATGTTGTCTCCGGGCCTTCAAGCCCGGCAGATTCAAAAGTTCTCAATTTCTTACTTCAGCTTCAAATTTCAGTATCTATAAGCCTTCAAACTTTTAAAATATTCCTATCTCTTTGGTTCTGAGTTTTGGAGCTCTGCCCTGGATCTGCTTTGCCTGATATTCTGTGGTATGGCTGATGGCGAGATTTACTGCACCTCCACCCTAGCTGCCATCAAGCCCCGCCTCTCTTTCTTGTTTTTGGATGTGTGCATTTATCACAATAAATTGTCCTCTCAGCATCACTTTTGCTGTGTCCCAAAGATTTTGATATGTTGTGTTTTCATTCTCATTTGTTTCTAGGAACTTTATGAATTCATGTTTAGTTTCCTCTATTATCCAGTTGCTCTTCAACATGGTATTATTCTGTTTTTATGTATTAAACTTTACTCCCTTGTTCATTCTATTATTGATTTCTAATTTTATGGCATTGTATCTGAAAATATGCCTTGTAGTATTTTGATGTTTGTAAATTTATGGAGGCTTGCTTTGTGGCCTAACACATGGTCAGTTCTGGAGAATGTTCCATGTGCACGGGAAAAGAATGTGTATTGTGTTGCTGTTGAATGTGCACTGGAAAAGAATGTGTAATGTGTTGGGTTGAATGCTCTGTACATGTCTATGATGTCAAGTTGTTTGATTGTGCTGTTTAGTTCCTTTGCAGCTTTGTCGAGTTTCTTTCTGTTTTTTTCTGTCTCTTTTCAAAAGTAGTGTATTAAAATCTCCCATTATAATTGTAGATTTATCTATGTCTTTCTTCAATTCTAGTAGAGTTTACTTCATATATCTTAGTGCTCTTTCATTTGGAGCATAGATGTTAATTATGGTTATGTCATCTTGCTCAATTGACCCTTTAATTATGAGATAATGTCCTTCTTTATCTCTTATTGCTGGTTTTTGCCTTAAAGTTTATTTTATCAGAGATTAGTATTGCCACACTTCATGATTTTATTGCTGTTAGCTTGGTATATTTTTTTCCATCCTCTAACTTTTAGTCTGTTTTTGTCTTTGTGTGTAAGGTTGTCTCTTGCAGGCAGCATATTGAAGTTGTTGTTTTCTTATTCATTCAGCCACTCTCTGTCTTTTCACTGGTGTATTTAATGCATTGACATTCTGTGTAATTATCAATAGGTATGGATTAACTGCTGTCATTATGCTAATTTTTGTGGTGCTGTTTGTTCCTTTGTTGTACATGTTGTCTTGTGCTGAGCTCATGTTTTTTTTGTGATATTTCTTGTTGGTTTCTTCTTAGTGTTAATGTTTCCTTGTTCTGCTTGAATCTACACATTCATGGTAAGTTGTGAAGTATTAATTTACCTTGGGGTTACCCTATAGTCTATTAAGTTTTCCCTGCATTTAAGACAGTCTATTGTATCCTGCAATCCACTTAACCTCCTCATCACTTGGATCTCTGTTCCTATATTTTTCTCTTCTTTGACATTGTTAATATTTTGATCATTTATTGGCCTTACAGGTCCTCTGAATTGATTATAGTAATTTTGTTCTGTTCTGAACTCTGCTGTCTGTTGACTGAGTTCCAGGTGGTATTGCCATGTCTGTCAATCTCTGGTTGTTGTCTGTTCTTGCTGGTTTTCATTTGAAAGAACTCCCTTTAGGATGTTTTGAAGCAATGGATTGGCTTTGACAAAATCTCTTAACTTCCGTTTATCCTGGAATGTTTTGATTGCCTCATTTTATTTGATTGACAGTTTTGCTGGATAGATGATTCTTGGTTAGCTGTTGTTTTTTTGTTTGTTTGTTTTCTTTTAGGGTTTTATATATGTCTCCCCATTGCCTTCTTGCCTGCATGGTTTCTGCTGAGATGTCAGAGCTTAATCTGATTTGTTTGCCTTTATAGGTAACACTTCTCTTTTCCCTGGCTGCTTTTAGGATTCTTTCCTTTTCTTTGATTTTGGATAGCTTGATTATGATATGTCTCAGTGATTTTCTTTTGCGGTCTGTCCTTCCTGGGAATCATTCAGCTTCTTGAATGTTTATCTTCTCATCTTTCAAGATGTTAGGGAAAGTTTCTTCCAGAAGCTCTTCAACTATCTCTTCTGTGGACTTCTTTGATTCTTCCTGTTATGGAATGCCAATAAATCTTAAGTTATTCCTCTTCATATTATCCAGCATGAATCTTAGACTCGCTTCAAATTTATTTATTTATTTATTTATTTTTTGCTTGCTATCTTATCTTAGCAGTATTGAGAGATTTGTCTTCCAGCTCACTGGTTCTGGCTGCATATCTTCCATTCTACTTCTTTGCCCTTTCAATGTATTGTCCATTAGTGATATTGTATTATTAATCATCTGGACTTCTTTTTGAAGGTTTTTGGATTGTTTCCAATGCCATATCTATGTTGTTTGATTGGTCCTGTAGCACTTTACTGATTTTCATTATTTTCCTCCACCCCTTTTCAGAACATTTGAATTAAATTCCCATATCAGTCTTTGGATCAGCCAGGTGGCATCATTGATGGTGTCAAGTGTGGCAGCGGTAGTGAGGTTGGCCCAGGATCGGACATTGTTTCGTTCCGCTGTGCATGGGGTCACTATGAGTCGGTTTCGACTCAATGGCACCTGACAACAACAACAATCATTCTTTGAATTACTTACCAGGCAGATACAGAGTCTGCTCTACTACTGGAAAGTCTGTGTCTGCTTCCAACTCATTTGTCTCAGTTACTTTTTTCTTTTTTTTACATGTATTGAGATCTTTAATTGTGTTTTCTTAGACATTTTCAGTAATGATGTAGGTGTTTAATGCTTAAATGGATGTATGTTGCTTTGTTGTTTAGCTTACTGGGCATCTCCTGGTGGATATGATATGGAGATACACTTCCCTTTTCACATGCAATGCCTAGAAGGTGGTTTGGCTCTTGTCCAGATGATGGAGTATTTCAGGGTATGCTTGTAGCTTGGCTTACGAGCACAGTTGCTGTCTCTTCTTGGGTAATGTAGTAGGAGAAAGCTTCAATCCCTGGGAAAATAGTGAAGCCAAAAGGATCAAAGACAGAAACAATATAAAAGCAGACATGGAAACCACCAATCCAAAACAAAAATATAATTGTGATTGACACTGTCCACTGGTCTTTTCTGTGCAGGCAGGGATAAAGGGTCCCACCCAGGTCAACTTTGGGGCTGGGTCACATAGTCAGACATCATAAGAAGCAGTCTGCAGTTTTCCTCTCTGTGCCATTGGAAAACTGTGGATGCAATGCTGGTCCCTTTTAGGGGTGTGCTCCTGCTTGCCTGAAGGTGTCTGGACTGGGCTGGGCAGTGAGGGTGCAATTGGAGTGAAAAGGAAAGATACACGGCTGCCATATTGATTCAGAAATTGTTGTATTTTGCTTCCACAGTCATCTTTCTCCACAGGTGGGCACAGGAAACTGGCATCCAGAACCTTAAACAAGATCGAAAACTCCACAGCTGTACTGCAAATCGCCCTTTCTCTGCTTTTTCTGAGCTTTAGCAGAGGAGCTTTCACTATCTGTCTCTGCTTATCTGCCCCCAAAACGGAGTCTAGTTTTATATTTTTTTCTTGCGTAGGAAGAAGCAGTTTAGTTTGAAATCTATAAGGTGAAGATATCATGTACTGAAATAAAACTAACTCTCTCTTGGTATATATAAATGTTTAGAGATACACGCAGGTTTCATGAGTCATAATATCAACTTTTATCTAGGCCAGCGTCTATAACAGGTATGACTAGTGTAAATGTTATTCTAGTTTATAAGGTTTTACTAATTCTTTTTAAGGATAATTTATTTTGAAAATTAGGATCTTCATGAATGTTTTTATGTTACACAATTAAACATAATTTTAACACTTAAATCAACATGCCTTGTGTAAACTGTTAGATTACCGTATAGTAATTCTGATCAGACTCAACACCTGATTTGAGTTCTGGCATCTACATAGTGACAAATGAGAAATAATCTCATATTGCATAGTTAAGAAATGGACTGGTAAATGGGTAATTCTATTGAGAGAATTTGTTGACCTAGATAGTCAATATTTTGCAATAGGAAAAAATTGAGTCTCAGAGAAGTTAAATTGATTTTCCCAAATCTACGAAGTTAAAAAGTAGACCTGGAATTGAAGTAAAAAAATCTTCTTTGAGGCACTGGTCATGTCTGGTAGTACAGGTCATCCTGGGCACAAATTATGTAATAAAAGGAACAGTTGTGTTGTACACAGGGTCACCATGGGTCACAGTCATCTCAATGGCACCTACGGACAACAGGAACAGTTGCTAGTGATCCAAATTTTCCACTCTTTTGTTTTATTCAGTTCCACCAGTATCCTAGTTGCATTACTGCTGCTAAGTAAGTCACTTTTAGTGAATATCTGAGATTTACTGCTTTAATGTGAAACAGAATGTTTGTTTCAAAAGTCACCCGTGAAAGAATGACTGATGTGTACTAGCACAATCAAGTCTATGAGCATCTGGAAGTCTGAACTCTTCTTAATTAACATGTGTTTCCCCTGGTATACATGATTTGAGACTGTTCTGTTGTATTGGAGTCAATCTGCACTTTAAACAGTAGCAATTTTTGGAATGAGAACATTAAGAATGATGAATTCTTTGATTCAGAGATAGGCAAGCCCATCAGTGCACTTACTTTTCTTTTCATAAGTGAGAGAAACAGAAGAGTCTCATGCTGCTTATGTATATGTCTGAAATAATTTGCAAATAAATTATAATAGAAATGTTATCTCACTGTGGCTTTCCTCAAAATATGATTCCATAAACATGTGCTATGTTTTCTTAGAATAAAACTGGAGATACTACTCAAGGATTTCAGAGAAAGTACAACTTTCTTAACCTTGTGTGAGATGGAATAAGAAGGAAGGTGTATTCAGGGTAAAGACATTTGGAAATGTTCCTTCTTCTATCATAAAGAACTGCTATTTTAGCTTTTGGTTCTTTTTATTATTTTTTATTGATAAAACTTATGAGAGTTAGAGAGACCCTGGAAATGATTGTAGTACATTAAAATAAATTGGGGAAGCAGGGTTCTGTAATCATCCAAACTTAACTAAAGAGTACTGAAATAATTCTCCTCTCTGCCTTTAACTAAAGAGATAAGCAATTGTCTGTGTTCTTTCTCCTCACCTGCCTCTCAAAATATAGCACATTTTCTCATCACAATTGGATTTCACAGGAAGGGTGTGAAGATAAGTGAGTTACCATTTGTAAAACACTTTAAAGTCAGAGGTGCTATACTTGATGATAGTGAGAAAGAAGAAAGAAAATAGGTGACAACATGCTGAAAAATCTGTCATTGTCCATTTATGGATAACTTCAGGGTGTTTCATGGTAAAATCTTCACCCAAAGGTATTGAGAATCTATTTGCACAAAATACTGTGCTGAGTACTGCATAAGGTATGTTAAAGGCCTTTTTTTTAAATCACTCATTTTAAAACAGCCACAGAGACACAAAGGAACATAAACAAGGTTGTGCTGACATATCCAGAGCACCTGAGAAAAAAATAATGCAGTGTAAAATTAAGAAGCACCCTTTTATCTAGATGATAAATACATCATCTACCCACATAGTTTACTGCAAGATCTTCCATTTCCATGGATATCAAATGGGGTTTTGCTCTTACTACTCTGAGGTCCAAATCTTGAATAATGGTTCCACTACCACATAGTCTTCCCAGTTAAAATGGAGAAGGAAATCCAGGACCTCACTTGTTCTCATTTCCACATGCCCTTCATTAATTTTTGAGCTATCTTTCCCTAAGTCTTTAAAAATATCTTTACTAAATTTTGTTAGTTTTAATAATTTCTTAACTCTGTAATAGCACCCACACTATCCTTTGCCTTCATACCTACCCAGTATCATCCCCAAATTTATAATTTATCCTAACAACTATCACCAAAATTCTATTTGCACATATGCACAAACATGTACCACACAGTTGACATTTTCATTGCACATACTATTTTCTTACAGGTTTAAATCTAGAAATCCTGGCATTGAGGTCCAACCTATTCATTATTTCTTT
This sequence comes from Chrysochloris asiatica, assembly GCF_000296735.1. Lineage (NCBI taxonomy): Eukaryota > Metazoa > Chordata > Mammalia > Afrosoricida > Chrysochloridae > Chrysochloris > Chrysochloris asiatica. The sequence continues at coordinate 19,882,986 of NW_006408568.1, forward strand.
TGCATGCCAGCATTTTCTGTGAAAGTTCAATATATTATATTGAGAATCTCTCTACACTGTTGATTATTAAAAGAATTGTTGTTGTTAAGTGCTGTTGAGTTGGTTCCAATGACCCTGTATAGGGTTTCCACAGAGCAGCTGGTGAGTTTGAACCTCCAACATTGCTGTTCAAACTCACTTTGCAGTCCAGGACATTAACACACAGTGCCAGACCCAGATTCCATAAATAGAATAAAAGGATTGATATAAATATTGTATAAAATAAGTACACCAATCCCTGGAAAATAATCCTATGAGAGTGAGTGAATACTGGACAGTACCACACATGATTTGCAGAAGTCATTTCTTAATACTCCTTGGCCCAGTTTTGATGATAAAAGAATCAGCTTGGTAGTCATGGTCAGATAGGCATAGAGACCAGAGGGTCATCTTGGCAGGCAAACCAAATAGAAAGGTGGTAGTTTATGGTATGGAGGAATTAAAATGGGTAATAGAGTGAGAATGAGCCTTGATGTTACAACAGTTAAACTCACTATATGCTTTATCTTTTGGGTTACCAAATCAGAGAATCATAGTTGTAAATTTATAAACTCTTTAGGTATAGATAGACTATAATATATATATTTAGTGAGATAACATATTCCTAATTTAAATGGACTACTTCTGAATAAAATTTAGAAGGTGTGAGACAAGGTTGTATTCTTTTACCAAACTTATTCAACCTGTATGCTGAGAAAACCATCCAAGAAGCTGGGTTATATGAAGAAAATCATGGCATCAGGATTGAAGGAAGACTCATTAACAACCTGCTATATGCAGATGATACAACCTTGTTTGCTGAAAGTGAAGTGGACTTAAAACATTTACTGATGAAGATCAAAGAGCACAGCTTTTGGTATGGATTGTATCTCAATGTCAAGAAAACAAAAATCCTCACTGCTGGACCAGTAAACAACATTCTTATCAACAAAGAATAGACTGAGGTTGTCAAGGACTTCATTCTTCTTGGATCAACTATCAACACTCATGGAAACAGCAGTCAAGAAATCAAACGATGTATTGCATTGGGCAAATCTGCTGCACAAGACCTTTTTAAAATGTTGAAGAACAAAGATGTCAGCTTAAAGACTAAGGTGTGCCTGACCCAAGCCATGATATTTTCAATAACCTCATATGCTTGCGAAATCTGGATAGTGAATAAGGAAGACTGTAGAAGAATTGATGCTTTTGAGTTATGGTGCTGTAGGAGAATATTGAAAGTACCATGGGTTGCCAAAAGAACCAATAAATCCATTTTGGAAGAAGTGCAACCAGAGTGCTCCTTGGAGTCCAAGATGACCAAACTTTGTCTCTCATACTTCGAACATATTTTCAGGTAAAGTGGAGGGTCCGAGAAAAAGAGAAAGACCCCCAACGAGATGGATTGACCAAGTGGCAGCATCGATGGACTCAAGCATGGCAACAGTAGTGAGGTTGGCCCAGGATGAGGCAGTGTTTCGTTCTGCTGTGCATAAGGTCGCTATGAGTTGGTACCTACTTGATGGCACTTAACAACAACAACTTCTGAATACTGAGTCAGTGAAAAACATATGAAGAGCAGAGGAGCACTGTCAGCACCATAATACTGAATATTGAAGCATGATGAATAAAACAAAAATATTATCAGATATACTGCTAGAGATGAGCCCCTCCAGTTGGAAGAAACTCAAAATATGACTGGGGAAGAGCTGCTTCTGCAAAGGATAGTTGAATGTGATGACATGAATAAAGTAAACTTTTTAGGACATTCATTTGCTTATGGGCAAAATTTGAGATTGGGAGAAGCAGCAGAAAACATCAATTAATAATCAGAACAATGAATATGCAACATGTGAGTTTGGAAAAATTAGAAGTTATAAAAAATGAAATGAAACACAAACATAAATATTGTAGATATTAGTGAGCTGAAATGGACTAGTCCTGGCTATTTTGAATCTGAAATTCACAAGGTTTATTATACTGGAAACAACAAATTGAAGAGCAATGGTGTTGCATTCAATATCATAAAGAACATTTCAAACTATATCTTGAAGTGCAATACTGTCTGTGATAGGAAAATATTCCTATGCCTGCAAAGAGCACCAATTAATACAACTATTATTTAAATTTATACAGTACCCACTAAAGCTAGTGGTGATGAAATTGATTAATTTTACCAATTTCTTCAGTCTGAAATTGATCAAACATGCAATCAAGAGGTGTTGATATTTACTGGAAATTGAAATGCAAAGGTTGAAAACAAAGTGAAAGGATCAGTAGCTGGGAAATATGGCCTTGGTGATAGAAATAATGCTGGAAATTACATGACAAACATTTTTAACACCAATGAATTCTTCATTGCAAATACCTTTTTAAAACAACATAAAAGCTGACTGTATACATGGATAAAATACACAGAAATCAAATTGACTACATCTGTGGAACGTAATGGTGGAAAAGCCCAATATCATCAGCTAAAAGAAGACCAGGAGCAGACTATGAAACAGACCATCAATTGCTCATATGCAAGTGTAGGTTGAAGCTAAAGAAAATTGAAACAAGTCCATAAAAGCCAAAATATGACATTGAACATATACCACCTGAATTTAGGTATAAGCTCAAGAACATATTTGACAAGTTAGACTCTAGTGAACAAAGACCAGAAGAGTTGTGGGATGGCATCAAGAACACCATACAGAAAAAAAGCAAAAGGTTATTAAAAAGATAAGAAACAAGGAAAAGACCAAAATGAGTGTTAGAAGAGACTGTGAAACTTGTTCTCCAGTGTAGAGATGCTAAAGCACATGGAAAATGTAAGGAGGTAAAAAAGTTGAACAGAAATATTCAAAAGACAGCTCAAGAAGTCAAAGTTAAATATTATAATGAAATATGCAAAGATTTGGAAATAGAAAAACAAAAAAGAAGACCAGGCTCAGCCCTTCTCAAACTGAAAGAAAGACACTAAAAACTCAAACCTCGCCTTACAGTTTTGAAGGATTTTATGGTGTGGTGTTGTGGGATGAAGCCCTGGACCACAAGGTTGGTTTGAAGCACAAGGTCAGTGGTTCACACTCACCAGCCGTTCCTTAGAAATCCTGTGTGTTGTTGCTATGAGCTGGAAATGACTTACCAGATCTTAACAACAACAAAAACATGGGCAAAATATTGAATGATACAGAAGGCATCAAATAAAATGAAAGGAATATGCAGAATCACTGCATGGAATATATAAAAAAAAGGTAGATATTTAAGCATTTTAAGAGGCAGCATATGATCAAGAGCCAATGATTCTGAAGGAAGAAGTCCAAGATGCACTGGAAGCACAGGAAAAGAACAAGGCTCCGGGAAATGATAGAATACAAATTGAAATCTCTCAACAAACTGAGGCAGCACTGCAGACACTCACTTATCTATGCCAAGAAAACTGAATGACAACTTTCTGGCCAGCTGATTTGTAGATATCCATATTTATGCCCTTTCCAAAGAGAAGTGACTCCACAAAAATGTGGAAAGCATCAGACAATATCATTAACATCACATGCAAGTAAAATTTTGTTAAAGATAACTCCAAAACAGCTAGGATTCAGGAGAGGTCATGGAACAAGAGATATCATTGCTGACTTCTGACGAATTTTTGTTGAAAGCAGAAAATATCTGAAAGTTGTTTACCTGGGCTTTATTGATCACTCAAAGGCTTTGATTGTGTGGGTCTTGACAAACTATGGACAACATTTAGGGAAGTGAGTATTTATAATGCACTGCTTAATTGTGCTCATGAGGATTCTATACATAGATCAAGAGGCAATCATGCCAATAGAACAAGAGGGCACTGAATGGTTTTAAATTAGGAAAGGTGTGTGCCAGGGTTGTATTCTCTCACTATATTTATTCAATTTGTATGCTGATCAAGTAATCTTAGAGCTGGATTATATGAAAAAGAACATGGTATTGGGATAGGAGGAGGTTTCATTAACAATATG
>NW_006408568.1:19887203-19891258 GCF_000296735.1 Chrysochloris asiatica
ATGGACACAGCTGTCAAAAAATCAAATGACATATTTTGTTAGGCAAATATACTGCGCAAGGCTTCTTTAAAGTTTCAAGAGCTAAGGTGTTAGTTTGAGGACAAAGGTGCACCTATCCCTAACCATGGTATTTCAGTATCCTCATATGTTTGTTTAAATTGGATATTGGACTATGAATAAGGAAGACTGTAGAAACATGATGCATTTGAACTATGGTGCTGGAGGGAGGAGAATATTAAAAATACAATGACTGTGAGAACAAAAAAAAAATCTGTGTTGTAAGTGACACCAGAATGCTCCTTACTAGCCAGCATGGGCGGACCTTCTCTCTCATATTTTGGACATGTTATCAGGAGGGACATGTCCTGATAACTTCAGCTGGTGACTTGTGATTTCTAACTTCAGATCTATTAGCAAAAGTTTGCAATGGGAGGGCTGTGCTCCGTCTTATATTTGTTGTTTCTGTTGTTAGGTAGCCTTGAACCAATTCTGACTCAGAGTGAGCCCATATGACAGAGTAGAACTTCCCCGCAGGATTTTCTTTTCTTTTTTGCTTTTCAGCTTTAACAAACTGAAATTTATTCTTTTACGGTTAGGAATCTAGAAGTCCAAATGCAGATCACTAGCTGAAGGAGAAGACTTTCTCTTTCTGTCTGCTTGGAAGACGGTCCTATTTTCTATCAATGTCTATGGGCAAGGCATTCCTTGGAGATCCTGTGTTTTGACATCAATCTTCCCTGAGTCTAGGTGATCCTCAATGTAGACACCCTGAGTCCAAAGGACACACTCTGCTCCTGGCTCTTCTTTCTTGGTGGTATGAGGTCCATCAGATTTCTGTTCACATGTTTCATCTCTTTTATATCTTAAAAGAGATTGACTCAATATATAACCTGATCCTGTAGATTGTATCCTGTCTCATTAACATAACTCCTTCTAACCCTCTCTCATTAACATCATAAAAAATCAAACCAAACCTAAAATCATGGAACTGATTTCCACTCATAGTGACAATAGGGCAGAGTGGAACTACACTTTGAGATTTCTGAGGCTATAAATCATTAAGGGAGCAGACATATTCATTATATGTTTTCCCTGGAACAGCTGGTGGATTTGAATTGCAAATATTTGAGTTAACAGCAAAGGTCTTAATTCTACTCTAGGACTATGAACCACAGGGTGGGTTGTTCAAACCCATAAAGGGTCACGATGAATCAGAACCAACTTGACAGTACTTAACAACAAACAGCAACAATGCCTGAGTAAAGAGCTTGGTAGTGCCGTGGGCTAGGCCAAGAGTTGCTAGCCAAGAGTTAGCAGTTTAAACCCACTGGGAGCAGTGCTACTTTGTACTATAGAGTCAGTATGGGTCAGAATCCACTTGAGGGCAGAGGTCTGATTTTCTGTTTCGTATGTCTGAGTGAGTGGACCACTTTCTTTCAGTATTGGATCTCTCTGTGTTATTACTGCTGTTTTCAATAAGGCTTTCACCACTAAGGCTATTAAATAAGACTACTAATGGCTGTTCAGTCACTTGATTATATATGCCATGCTTACTGTTTCAACATTCATTGACTTTCTAATTTTATTACTTTATAGATTTTTAATTCTAGCTCTCAACAACTAACACTGGCTAGTAGATAGTGAGTTAAAAGTGTTAAAAGATGCTACTGGCAGTAGTATAGAGATATAATATAAAATCGAATCCCAATCTAATCTCAATGATTTTACTAACTAAATCCAAATTCAGGAATTATAGCTTTTGTGTGTTTTTTGGGGGGAGTTGATGAACTAATATAAGTGATTGTTAAGGTCATATACTACTGTTAAAAGAGTTCTCTGGTTCTTCCTCCTACTTTCCTAGACTCTCGTTCTGAATGTCACATCAGATAAAATAAATATTCATTGCCTCCTAGGCATGGTCTAATAAAAGACGGTCTTATAATTTTGAAAGATAATCAATACTCTGGCATTTGCCAAGATTGATGTTTTACGGAGGTTTAAGACCCAAATAAGTAAACAAATTCTAACATGTGATAAAACCAAAAACCCAACATAATGTCACTGCTAATTCTGACTCACAGCTACTATTTAGGATAATGAACAGCCCCATAGGCTTCCAAGAATGTAAATCTTTACAAAAGCTGACTGCCACATAAACATGCAGTAGAGCAACTGGGGCCTTCAAACTGTCGACCTTTGAGTTAGCAGCTGAGTGCTTAGCCACTGAACCACAAGTTTTCCTTACCAATTTAAGACTTTTTTTTTCTAAAGTGTTCATTTTAATTCATGGTGTATTAGAAAGCTAAACACTACTGAAGACCTCTCAGATTTTGTAGAAGAAAATTATTCCCTTACTTTCTCAATCATTGGAGAAAAGTAGCCTAATAGTGTTAAAAACAAGGTTAAACTAAAGGAGAGTTCAAAAAACAAGTTTTGTTTGTTCTATTAATAGTAAGTCCTATAAAGACATATTGCATTCTTGTGCAGATGGAAATCAGATTGACAAAGATCACTATAGACTTCCTACGAAATACAGTTTGAACATTTTATTTCAACATTGCAGTAAATCTTTTCCATCCTGTCGATGAAAGGAAAACAAAAATCTTTGGGGATTTGTCTGTTTGGACCTCAGCTTGAATAGTTCAGCTTGCCTGTAGACTGTCAGTGCCAAGCTTGTTTTGTTACTGACTTCTACAGAATTAGGGCACAGTAGTGAGAAGCAAGAAACCAAACCCAGCAAAAAATTTTTCAGAGCCAGAGATCACCCATCTCCCTAGATCTTGATTTAAAATGACATTTTGGAGGTTAGCAGGAACAACAGTTATGAAAATCTGAAATTATCAACATTGAAGTTCTAATCATTATCACCACTCTTATCTTTTCTTAACATAATCTTTCTCTTTTTACTAAGAAAAACCAGGAAACAAAGGGAAAAAAGAAAAAACTAAAGAATGTTTTCTCTGTCATTCTCTGCCTGACAATACTAATATATGTATGTGTATGAGAGTATGCAAAGTTGAGTTCCTTCACCCATTCTGGTTTCATGGCTTAGTGACAGTTTTTGTCATCTCATTGAATGCTTTTGGGGCTTCTGTTTCACTCCTCAAATTTCATCAAGAGTGTGAATCCCTAGGGGTATCAGAAAAACTGACGTTCCTGTTAGCAGAATCTGTTGGCTTTTAAATAGTTTCACCTGGTGTCTTAAGAAATCCTTCCAGAAGCCTTCGTTATCCATTTAACAAATCTGTTTGTGGTTATTTGGTGTGGATGCATGCTATGCAGGAAACTGAAGCAGAAAATGATGACCTGTTTATTCCTAGCAAATTCAGATGTGAGAAATAAGCTAAGCAGTGTTTAAGAAAAACTGTCCAAATGGAAGGGCTGTATAAGCTTTTAAGCTCTAAATTGGTGAATTTGTAGCCAATGAAGATGGGAGCTCACAGAGAAGCAGTTTTTTGCAAAAAATTATCACAGCTCCCTTCAAATTTATTCCAGTAAACATTTGACTATATTCCCCAAGCCAAGGTTAGTCCACAGAAACTTTGCTTCTTTACCAAGCTCACCTTCTCAAAGCTCCTAGAGCAAGAGACTAGCAAGGGCCTAACTTAAACAGGCGACGAGTCTTTTGACTGGAATGTTTTATTTAGCATATGAATTATTAACAGCAAAATATACTACTAGGGAAGACTTGGGGATCTCCATGTGACCTAGATGAGTACACATTTGTAGAAAAAAATTGAGGAAGAGAATAGAAAACGAGTGTCTTTGACTTAGACTATCACGGGTATTGTTAATTCGAAGCCAAGACCTCTCTCCAAAAGGCAATGATTATTGGTACGATGTCTGAGAGGATGGAGAGGGAAATTAGTAACCAAAAATAAATAGACAGGAGCAGCTGATCTCATTTTTCAGCGCTTTCCAAGATGAAGTTGCTCTTGTAGCTGTTGTTGTTGTTAATGCTGTTGAATTGGTTCCAATCCATAGCAACTCTATATAGGGTTTCCAAGGAGCTGCTGATGAGTTTGAACTGCTGACCTTGCAGTTCACATGGCTTT
>NW_006408568.1:19891853-19893840 GCF_000296735.1 Chrysochloris asiatica
TCTTTGCTCTAGAATACATTAAAGAGATCTTCACAGCAGATTTGCCTAATGTAAAATGTCATTTGATTTCTTGGCTGATGCTTCCATGAGTGTTGATTGTAGATCTAAAACCAGTGTTTAACAACTTTAATGCTTTCTTCATTTATCATGATGTTATTTATTGGTCCAGTTTTAAGGGTTTTCATTTTTGTTACGTTGAGGTGCAATCTATAGTGAAAGCTGTAGTCTTCATTCTTAATCAGTAAGAATTTTAATTCCTTTTCACTTCCAGTAAGCAATGATGTGTCATCATCATATCACAGTGTTAATGAGACTTTTTCCAAACCTGATAACCTTGTTCTTCATATAATCCATTCTCTAAGATCATTTGCTCAGCACACAATTGAGTAAGTATTGTGAAAAGATACAAACCCAGTACACACCTTTCCTGATTTTAAAGCATTCATTATTCCCTTGTTCTATTTGTTTCTTTGTTTTTAATGTTTTATTGTGAATTATGTAACCATGTGATAGTTTCCATGGGAGATAGTTTACAATATAGTTAGCACACAGCCCCTCTCCTTTTCTGGCTCTAGAGTCCCCAGCCACTCCATCTCTCTACATCATCATCTCTGCCTCCATATCTGGCGTCACTGTTTCTCTGGGTATGTCCTGCACTCTGCTCTTCTCCCTTGATGGTCCCAGGACCTCTGCTCCTGGACTGCAAAGTCAATCACTCCCTCCTATTGCTACAATATGTCTACCTTTACATTTCCAACCCTCACAGTCAGCTCTGATAGCAACTATTCACTATTATACCACAAGATACCTATCTGCATCTCCTTTCATTAACCATGCCCAGATAGATTGGATATTTCTCAGTGGAAATTCTACTTTCCTTCATGCCCTCTGGATCTAGTCTCCCTCTTGAAAACTTGTAAGCCAGTCACTTCTTGCCTTTGTATCCCCCCACCCCAATTTTGGGTAGCCAATGTCCAAGTTGCTTATCACTATCTACTCTGTGTATGGAGGAGCTGGGAATGATCCTTGCTGAAAAGATTTGTTCCCTCTTTTGAGCTACTGCATCCATAGTTGTACATCAAATTGTACCAGATTACTCTTTTTTTTTTTCCCCTCTTCTTTCTTCTTCTAGTTGAGCTCTGATCATCCAGTCATTAAAGTCAGTTCAAGTGGGTATTATCGGCAAGTGTGTGTTCTTATGTATATACCCTCTCTTCTTATAAGTTGGAGGTTTCATGCTCCACTCTAGTCCTCTGTGGCTATGTCACTGACTCTGGGCCCAAGAGTCCTCAGGTCTTTCCGCATTGCTGGCCAACCAGATCTCCACCAGGGTCCACAGGAGTCTATTGACTGTTGTAGGGCTTAGCTCACAGCATCATTGCTGTTTCTATCAAACTTCCCTATATTGGTGGCCAAAGAGGTCACCAATCAGAGTGCATGTCTCCTCGTGTATTCCCATTGAGTTTTAGTCTTGGAAGGGGTTTTGCCCTGAGGGGACCCAAACACTTGCCTTGTTGTCTACTGGGCAAGCAACTTTCTTGTTCTTGTATTAATCATTCGGACTGCCATTGTTGTTTTGTATTTTTCATGCCAGTCTATCTTTCAAGAATTATTTTCTGTTCATCTAGCCACTCCAGGCTGGTCTGCTTGTCCTTTCAAGTGGAAAATTCCCACCTCAGAAGATTCTGGATAGGGTTCAGAATTCCACCTATCATCTTATGTAATGCAGAGGCTCTACAGGAAGCCTCCTTAACTGGGCACATTGTAGCCCCATTTTAGGTATTCCAATCAGTTATATGCAGAAGGCGGACTTACAAGCTTTCTATGGTGGTATATCTGGCTATTCCTTTCTCTCCCCCTCAAATGTCGATTTTATAATGATATGCCAGGGAAACCAAGATTCAAAATACAGCCAAGCATCTTAACATTATTTCTTCCTTTTCCCCATTCCAACCATGTCTCAATCCCAGAATCCCAGAGCCTTGTT
>NW_006408568.1:19918180-19921286 GCF_000296735.1 Chrysochloris asiatica
GGAATGCAGAAATCATCAGATAATCTCTTTGATATCTCAAGTGAGTAAAGTTTTGCTAAAGGTAATACAGAAACGGCTACAATCATACATTGACAGAGAACTTCCAGAGGTTCAAGGTAGATTCAGAAGAGGCCAGGGAACGAGAGATAATCATTGCAGATGTCCGATGGATCTTGGCTGAAAGCAGAGAATATCAGAAAGATGTTTACCTATGCTTATTGACTACGTAAAGGCTTTGAATTGTGTGGATCATGACAAGCTATGAACAACATGGCGAAGTATGAGTATTCCGGAACACTTAATTGTGCTCATGAGGAATCTGTATCTGGACCAAGAGGCAGTTGTCCGAACAGAACATAGGAACATTGAATGGTTTAAAATTAAAAAAGGTGTGCAACAAGGTTGTATTCTTTCACGATACTTAATCAACCCTAATGCTGAGCAAAAAAATTTGAGAAGCTGGGTTCTGTGAAGAAAAATCCATCAGAATTCTCTCTATAACATCCTGTGATATGCAGATGATAAAACCTTGCTCGCTGAAAGTGAAGAGGACTTAAAACACTTACTGATGAGTATCAAAGAACACAGCCTTCGGTATGGATTACATCTCAATGTCCACAGCCTTCGGTATGGATTACATCTCAATGTCAAGAAAACAAAAATCCTTACCCTGTACCAATAAACAATATTCTTATCAATGGAGAAAAGATTGAAGTTGTCAAGGACTTCATTCATCTTGGATCAACTATCAACACTCATGGAAGCAGCAGTCAGGAAATCAAACAATGTATTGCATTAGGCAAATCTGCTGCAAAAGTTTTTTTAAAGTGTTGTAGAGCAAAGATGTCAGTTTAGGGACTAAGGTGCACCTGACACAAGCCATGGTATTTTCAATAACCTCATATGCATGTGAAAGATGCATAGTGAATAAGGAACACTGTAGAAGAATTGATGCTTTTGAATTATGGTGTTGGAGGAGAATATTGAATATGCCATGGCTGCCAAAAAGATCCAATACATGCATTTTGGAAGAATTGCAGCTGGAGTGCTCCTTGGAGGCCAAGATGGCCAAACTTCATCTCTCAAGCTTCAGACATATTGTCAGGAGCAACCAGTCACTTAAGAATGATATCATGTTTTTTAAGATGGAGGGTCACAGAAAAAGAGGAAGACCTCCAGCGAGATTGAATAGCAAAGTGGCAGCATCAATGGTGTCAATCGTGGCAACAATAGTGAGGTTGGCTCAGGATCGGGCAGAGTTTCATTCTTCTGTGCCTTAGGTCACTATGAGTCGGTACCAACTTGATGGTACCTAACAAAAACAACAGTTTCATTCAGCATAATGTCCTAAAGAGTCATCCATATTATGCAGTGGCTTGCAACTTCCCTGTTGTTCTTCAAGGTAGCATAGTATTTCATTATGTGAATGTAACACAGTTTTTTTGTTTTGTTTTGTTTTATGTTTTTATCCATTCTTCAATTGATGGGCACTTAAGCTGTCTCCACCTTTTTGCTGTTGTAAATAGAGCTGCTGCTGTGAACATTAGTGTGCATATATCTACTTGTGTTATGGCTCTTATTTCTTGCGGATAAATACCAAGTAGAGGAATTGCTAGATCATAAAGTATTTCTATTTCATCTTTCTGAGGAAGCGCCAAATTGCTTTCCAGAGTGGTTGGACCATTTTGCAATCCCACCAATGATGTAGGAGGGTCCCAGTCTCTCTGCACCCTTGCCAACATTTATTTTTTTTAACTTTGCTGTTATTGCTAGTGTGATATGATATCTCATTGTTGTTTTGATTTGCATCTCTCCAATGGCCTGTGATCCTGAACATTTCTTCATATGTTTGTTGGCTGCCAAGATCTCCTCCTTGGTGAAGTGTCTATTCATGTCCTGAGCCCATATTTTTATTGGGTTATTTGTCTCCTTGTAGAGGTTTTGTAGTTTCCTATATGTTTTAGTAATGAGTCCATTGTCTGATGTGTCATTGCAAAAGATTTTTTCCCAGTTGGTGGGTTCCCATTTTACTCTTTTGGTGGAGTTTTTTGATGCACTTAAGTTTTTAATTTTTAGTATGTCCCAATCATCTATTTTTACTCCTTTTGTTTGTGTAGTTTACAAAATGTTTGGTAGACAGTGTATACTCTGAATTAGTGCCCTCACATTTGTATCTATATTTTCATTGATAACCTTCATAATTTTGGGATTCATATTTAGATATTTAATGCATGCAGTGTTGTTGTTGGGTTTTTTTTAAATGTTTTATTGTGAGTTATGTGATAGTTTATATGGGAGAACATTAGCTTTACATTCATCCTGTCATATATCATTTCATTGCCATGGTTACAATCCCCTCCATGCATCATCAACCAACCAAAGGGTAAACCCTGCAAGCCTACCCCTCCAGTTGTCAGCACACATCCTTTTCCATCTCTGCGTCTAAAGTCCCCAGCCACTCCATCTCTCCACGTCATTATCTCTGCTTCCATCTCTGGCATCATTGCTTCTCTTGGTAGGGTCCGCAAACCTCTCTTTTCCCTTGATGGTCTCAGGGACCTCCATTCCTAGGCTCCAAAGTTAATCACTCCCCTCCTTGCTACAAAGCATCTACCTTTACATTTACAACCCTCACAATCAGTCCTGATAACAATTATTCACTATTGTATCACAAGAGACCTATCAGCATTTCCTTTCATCAGCCCCACCTAGACAGATTGGATGCTACTCAGTGGAGATTCTACCTTCATCCATGCCCTCTGGATCTAGATACCCTTTTGAAAGCTTGTAAGCCAGTAATTTCTTGTCTTTGTATCCTCCCCAATTTGCATGGCCAATGTCTAAGTTGCCCATCCCTATCTACTCTGTATGGAGGGGATGAGAATGATCCTTGCTGTAAAGATTTGTTCCCTCTTTTGAGCTACTGCATCCATAGGTGCAGGTCAAGTTCATCAAATTGTATCAGATTACTCTTTTTTTTTCCCTCTTTTGTCTTCTTCTAGTTGAACTCTGATCATCCAGTCATTGAATCCAGGTCAAGTAAGTATTATCTGCAAATGTGAGTGTTCTTGTGCATATGCCCTCTCTTCTTATCAGCTGGATGCTT
>NW_006408568.1:19922045-19923182 GCF_000296735.1 Chrysochloris asiatica
CCCATGTAACATACCTAGGCACTCTGTCGAAAATCACTTGGCTGTATGTAGATGCGTTAATTTCTGGATTCTCGATTCTTTTCCATTGATCAATGTATCTTTCATTGTACCAGTACCAGATTGTTTTGACCACTGTAGCCATGTAGTAAATTTTGAAATCAGGGAATGTGAGGCTTCCAACCTTGTTCTTCTTCTTAAGCAGTGCTTTGCTTATTCTGGGTCTCTTTCCTTTCCATATAAAGTTTATAATTGTTTTTTCCATCTCTTTGAAGAATGTCGCTGGAATCTGGATTGGGATTGTACTATATGTTTAAATTGCTTATGGTAGTATTGACATTTTCATGATGTTGAGTCTCCCTATCCAGGAACATGGTATGTTCTTCTACTATGTAAGTCTCTTTTGGCTTCTTGTAGTAGTGTTTTGTAGTTTTCTTTGTATAGGCCCTTTGTTTGTCTGGTTATGTTTATTCCTAAGTATTTTATCCTTTGGGCAGCTATTTAGATGGCATTGCTTGCCTAATGTCCTTTTCAGCACTGTCATTTTTATTATAGAGGAATCCAACTGATTGTTGTATGTTTATCTTATATCCTGTCACTTTGCTGAATCTTCCAATGATGACTAGTAGCTTTTTTACTGAGTCTTTGGGGTTTTCTCTGTATAAAATCATATGGTCTGAGAATAGCGATAGTTTTATTTCCGCTTTGCCTATTTGGATGCCTTTAATTTCTCTATCTTGACATATAGGTCTGGATAAGACTTCCAGCTCAATATTGAATAGGAGTGGTGACAAAGGGAATCCTAGTCTGGTTCCCATTTGCAGAGGGAAGTCTTTTATTTTCTGTCCATTGTGAATGATGTAGGCTGTTGGTATGTATGTATGCTTTTGATTATGTTGAGGAATTTCCCTTCAATTCCTACTGTGTTGATTGTTTTTTTCAGGAATGGATGTTGGATTTTGTCAAATGCCTTTTCTGCATCAATCTATATGATCATGTGGTTCTTTTCCTTTTTCTTATTCATTTGGTGGATTACATTGATTGTTTTTCTAATGTGGAAACATCCTTGCATCCCTTTTATGAAACCCACTTGGTCATGATGTATTACTTTTTGATATGCTGCTGGATTCTGTTGGCTAG
>NW_006408568.1:19923679-19924911 GCF_000296735.1 Chrysochloris asiatica
TCCTCTTGATTCTTTCTACAGTTTTTGTTTTCCATCTCATTAATTTCTGCTCTTTATTATTTCTTCCCTTTTGGTGACTGTAGGTTCCCTCTGTTGGTCAGTTTCTAATTGTTGGAGATGCTGTGTTAATGCGTTAATTTTGGTTCTTTCTTCTTTTTGGATGTGTGCATTTATCACAATAAATTGGCCTCTCACCCCTGCTTTTGCTGTGTCAGATAGATTTTGGTATGTTTTGTTTTTTTCTCATTTGTTTCTAGGCACTTTGTGAATTCATATTTAATTTCTTTTTTTACCCAGTCACTTTTCAACTGGGTGTTGTTCAGTTTCCATGTATTTTACTTTATTTCTTTAGTCTTTTTGTTGTTGATTTCTAGTTTTATAGCATTGTGGTCTGAAAATATGCTTTGTAGTATTTTTCTGTTTGTAAATTTATGGGGGCTCACTTTGTGACCTAACAAATGGTCAGTTCTGGAGAATGTTCCATATGCTGTTGTGTTGAGTGCTCTGTACACATCTATGAGGTCAAGTTGGTTGATTGTGCTGTTTCGTTCCTCTGTAACTTCGTCGAGTATTTTTCTGCTTGTTCTGTCTCTTTTCAAAAGTGACATATTAAAATCTCCTACTATAATTGTTGATTCATCTATTTCTTTCTACATTTCTAGTAGGGATGCTTCATATATCTTGGTATTATTTTATTAGGAGCATAGATATGTATTATGGTTATATCGTCTTGCTCAATTGACCCTTTGATCTTGCGATAGTGGCCTTCTTTATCTCTTATGTTGACCTATGTCTTAAAGTTTACTTTATCAGAGATTAGTATTGCCAGTCTTGCTTGTATATTGTTGCAGTTAGCTTGGTATATTTTTTCCATCCTTTAACTTTTAGTCTGTTTTTGCCTTTGTGTGTAAGTCATATCTCTTGCAGGCAGCATATTGAAATGTCTTGTTTTCTTATCCATTCTGCCTTGCTCTGTCTTCACAGGTGCATTTCATCCATTGACATTTAATGTAATTATTGTAGGTATGAATTAATTGCTGCCATTATGTTGATTTTTGGTAGTGCTGTTTATTCCTTTGTTCTGCATGCCTTCTTGTGCTGAATTTATGTTTTGTGCTATTTCTTGTCATTTTCTTCCTAGTTTTCATGTTTGTTTGTTCTGCTTGGATGTTCATTTTCATGGTAAGGTATGAAGTATTAACTTTCTTTTGGGTTACCCTATAGTCTATTAA
>NW_006408568.1:19928646-19929188 GCF_000296735.1 Chrysochloris asiatica
CCATGGGGAAACTGTGGGCTCAATGCTGGAGTCTTTTGGGCATGCATGCCCTCCCACCTGAAGGCATCTGAGCAGGGCAAAGAAGGTGTGACAGGGAAGAGGAGGAAAAAATGTGTAGAATCCCCCCATACCTCCTTTTGCAAATGTGTGTTTATGTACTAAAGTTTGTTTATCCATTCTTTCTTTGATGGGTATTTAGGCTGTCTTCATCTTCTTGCTATTGTTAATGTGCTATCCATGGTGTACATATGTATACTCCTGTCAAGGTCTTATTTCTTGGTGATCTGTGCCAAATAGAAGTATTACTGAGTCATACATTATTTCTCCACCCCTCATCTCTCAAGTTCATTGTACTGTGGTGGCTTGTGTGTTGAAGTGGTTCTGGAAGCTATGCCATGGGTATTTTAAATACCAGTAGGGTCACCCATGGTGGCTAGGATTCACCCGAGCTTCCAAACAAAGACAGGCTTGAAAGAAGGAGAGAGAGATTACTTCTGAATATTTAGTTACTGAAAAACTTATAAATAGCAGTGGAACATTGT
>NW_006408568.1:19930648-19932738 GCF_000296735.1 Chrysochloris asiatica
ACTCTGAAACTTGCTCTGTAGTGCAGAAATGCTACAGCAAATGGAAGAAGTGAGGATATATAAGGGCTGAATAGAAGATTTTAAAGGTCATCTCGAGAAGACAAAGTTGAAATTTATAACAAAATGTGCAAAAACCTGGAGTTAGAAAACCAAAAGGGAAGACAACGCTCAGTGTTTCTCAAACTGAGGGAACTGAAGAAAAAATTCAAACCCTGACTTGCATTATTGAAGGAGCTCTGGTAGTGTAGTGGTTATGAATCGGGCTGCGAACCACAGGTCAGCAGTTCGAAACTACCAGCTGTTCAACGGGAGAAAGATGAGGCATTCTGCTCCCGTAAAGATTTACAGCCTCAGAAACCCTGCACAGGGTCGCTATGAGTCAGAACTGGCTCCACGGCACACAGCCATGGGCAAAATATTGAATGATATGGGAAACATCAATAGAAGATGGAAGGAATACACAGAGTCATTGTACCACAAAGAAATAGTCAATGTATAAGCAATTCAAGAGATAGCATGTGATCAAGATCCAGTGATCCTGAAGGAAGAAATTTAAGGTGCATTAAAGTCATTGGCAAAGAACAAGTCACTAGGTTTTGATGGTATATGAATTGAAATCTTTCAACAAATTGATGAAGCACTGGAGACATTCGTTCATCTATGGCAAGAAATTTGGAAGATAACTACCTAGCCATCTGACTAGAAGAAATCCATGTTTGTACCCATTTCAAAGAGAGGTGACCCAAAGGAATGTGGAAATCATCAGACAATATCAGTTATTTCACATATGAGTAAACTTTTACTAAAGGTACTACAAAAAGAGCTGCAACTATATATTGACAGAGAAGTTCTAGAGGATCAAGTCAGATTCAGAAGAGAACATGGAATGAGGGGTAAAATTGCTGATGTTGGATGGGTCTTAGCTGAAAGCAGAGTTGACTATGCAAAAACTTTAGATTGTGTGGATCCTAACAAGCTATGGACAACATTGTGAATATAAGTATTCCAGAACGCTTAACTGTGCTTGTGAGGAGCACCCTGTACATAGACCAAGAGGCAGTTGTTTGAACAGAACAAGGAAACACCAAATGATTTAAAATTAGGAAGGGTATGCACCAGGGTTGTGTTATTTTACCACTTATCAATCTGTATGCTGAGCAAATTATCTGAAAAGCCAGTTTATATGAAGAAAAATGTGGCATCAGGATTGGATGAAGACTCATTAATAACCTGAGATATGTGGATGATACAACCTTGATTGCTGAAAGTGAAGAGGTCTTAAAATACTTACTGATGGGTTTTACCTCAATATAAAGAAAACAGAAATCCTCAGCACTTGACCAGTAAGCATCCATATAAATGGAGAAATTATTGAAATTATTAAAGACTTCATTTTTCTAAGATCATCTGTCAACACTTATGGAAGCAGCAGCCAAGAAATCTAATCACATGTTGCATTAGGCAAATCTGCTGCAAAGTGTTGAAGAACATAGATGTTAGTTTGAGTACTAAGGTGCACCTAACCCAAGTCATGGTATTTTCAGTAACTTCATATGCATGAGAAAGTTAGACAGTGAATAAGGAAAACCATAGAATAATTGATGCGTTTGAGTTATGGTGTTGGAGAAGAATATTGAAAGTGCCATGGACTGCCTAAAGAGCAAACGGATCTGTGCTGGAAGAAGTACAGCCAGAGTGCTCCTTGGAAACGAGGATGAACAAACTTGGTTTGTCATACTTTGGACATATTATCAGGAGGAACCAGTCCCTAAGAAAGAATATCATGTTACATAAAGTGGAGGGTCAGAGGAAAAGAGGACGACCCCCCAACAAGATGGATTAGCACAGTGGTGGCAGCATAGATGGGCTTTAGTGTAGTAACTATTGTGAGGTTGGCCCAGGACTGGGTAATATTTTGTTCTGTTGTGCATAGGATTGCTATGAATCACTACTTACTTGATGACACCTAACAACAACAATAACAACATTTCTGTTATCAACTTTTTGAGAAAGTACAATGCCTTTTTCCACAGTGGTAGCACCATTTTACAGTCCCGCAAGCAATAAAGGGGGACCTCAGTCTATCCACA
>NW_006408569.1:0-1176 GCF_000296735.1 Chrysochloris asiatica
CTTGATCCACGTGCCAGGGTGCCAATAGATTCCCTTCCTCACACTTCAAAACCATGTCACATCTGAGGTGGCTTCGTAGTTGAAATAGGCTTTTCTGGAACATTTTCTCCTCTATTTTCTATTAGTCGTTTTTTTTCTCTGGGGTTGATGCCTTCCACATCATGTTATTGAATTTCCTCCAGCTTCTTACTCAAGCCAGCTATTGCTTAGAAGCCATTCCACTCCGTTTGAAGTCTACTCACTTTCTATTCTAATTTGGAAGCTGTGCTTCACATTTTGGACCATTCTCTTACAGTTTACCTTTCCTTGAGATTTTACTTCTCTTTCCTTTAAAAGCATCCTGTGCGGTTAGTCATTTCCTAAAGTCCGTGCAGCTATTGTTCTATGGATGCAATAACTTTTCAAACATTTCAGAGGATTTTCAGATTTTTAAATTCTTTTCTTTTCTGTGAGTTATCAACTTCCTTCGGAGTCGTGTTTCCGTTTAATCTTAAGGCTTTTTGGGTCACATTTCAGGCTTTCTGTAAAGGATGCTTTTTAGCCTCGCATTTAAAAACCAGACAATAGGAAAGCAAACTGACATGAGCTAGCAAGAGTGGTTACTTCCCTCTATCTTGGGTGAGCTGAGGGGTGAGAGTCAGCCATCCTGCAGGGGATCCCCAAATTCCACAAAGTTAGTAGTGGCTCTAAACTTGTACTTGCAGGTTCACGTTGAGCATCACGGATGCCACGACATAAAGTAAGGGATGTTCATGCGCAGCCGCCAGGCCAGGTAGAAGAAGGTGAGCAAAGTGAGCGTGAGCCCCATGCAGAAGGCGCCATATCAGCCGCGGACCGCCACCGAGCGCGACAGCCGCACTGCCAGGCTCTGTAGGGCTGCCGCCACTGCCATAAACCTGGTGTCTCCTCCCAGAGCCCAGGGTTGCCAGCCGACTCCGCAGATGCACCAACCGATGAACTGAGGGATGGCATACACGAGGGCGGGAAGCACATTCGTGGTGGGCGGCAGGGACAGTGCCCTCCTTCCCCAGCAAAGCACCAGCCTGTGGTCGCTGGCGCCCCGCCCTACCTTCCCAGCTCAAGGAATGGGTTTGGATGGGTGGGACTAGGGGAATGGGGCGTGGCCTCGTTCCTAGGATGACTCCTGGAGGGGCGGGGCCTTGGAGGGAGGTCCTA
>NW_006408569.1:2440-4624 GCF_000296735.1 Chrysochloris asiatica
ACCCTGTATAAGGTTTCCGAGGAGCAACTGGTGGGTTTGAACCACCAACCTTGTGATTAGTAATTCAGTGCTTATCCTACAGCACCACACCAGGACTTCTCTACTGAGCATGTTGTTGTTGTTAAGTGCCATTGAGTTGGTTTCAACTTATATCGAACCTGTATAGGGTTTGCAAGGACCAACTGGTGGATTTGAACCACCAACCTTGTGGTTAGCATTCAGTGCTTATCCTCCAGCACCACACCAGGACTCCTCTACTGAGTATGTTGCTAGTGTTTAAGTGCCATGGAATTGGTTTCAATTCCTATGGAATCTGTACAGGGTTTCCAAGGAGCAGCTGGTGGGTTTCAGCTGTTGACTTTTTGGTTAGCAGTCCAGTGCTGATCGTACAGTGCCACACTAAGACCCCTGATGAGCCTAAGGGGAGAGAAATTTTCAGCTCCGTCAGTATCAATTACTATCAATCACACATTTCCCTGTTTCTTTCCTCTGTACCATTTCTCCCAATCCATAACTACTTGTTTCTTTTGATTTTTGCATATCCCATCTCTCTCGAAGGAGCCCTGGTGGCACAGATAGTTAAGTACTTGGTTGTTAACCAAAAGGTTGGCGGTTTGAACCCAATAGCTCCTTGGAGTGCTGATGTGGCACTGTAGGCTAAACACTCAACTACAATGTCGATTCAGACCTCAAGGGCGGTGGTTCAAACCCACCAACTGCTCTTTGGAAACCCTGTACAAGTCACTAAGAGTTGGAATTGACTTGATAGCACTTAACAACAACAACGATGGCTCTTTGGGAGAAAGACCTAGTGATCTGCTGCTGTAAAGATTCCCAAACCCAAACCAAATCCATGGCTGTCAAGTCAGTTCTGACTCATAATGACCCTGACGTTATGAGTCGTTGTATGCAACGACATATCATACCAGGGCTTAATCTCTAAAATGTATAGAAAACTACACCTCTACAAAGAAAAGAAACAAAAAACACAGTTTAAAAATGGGCCCAGGACATGAACAGACACTTCACCAAGGAAGACATTCTGGCAGCAAACAAACATATGAAGAAATGTTCACAATTATTAGCCATTGTTGTTGTTAAGTGCCATTGAGTCAGTTCCGACCCATAGCAACCTTGTATAGGGTTTCCGAGGTACAGCTGGTGGGTTTGAACTGCTGACCGTGTAATTCAAGCAGACCTTCAGACCAGTGCATTATTCTGAAGAGCCACACCAGGATTCCATTTTTGTTGTTGTTGTTAAGTGCCCTTGAGTAGATTCTGACCCATAGCGATCATGTATAGGGTTTCTAAGGAGCAGCTGGTGATCTTGAACATTAGAGAGATGCAAATGAAAGCAACAATGAGATATCATCTCATACCAGCGTTAGTAGCAAAGTTCAAAAGAACAGAAAACAGAAAATGTTAGCAAGGGTGTGGAGAGACTGGGACCCTCCTACACTGCTGGTGGGATTGTAAACTGGTTCAACCACTGTGGAAAATGGTATGGCACTCCCTCAGAAAGTTGGAAATAGAAATACCATTAAGACCCAGCATATGCACACTGATGTTCATTGAAGCACTAGTCACAATAGTTAAAAGATGGAGACAGCCTAAAAGCTCATTAATGGAAGAATGGGGAGGCAAACTTTTGTATGCACAACAGAATACTATGCAACAGGGAAGAATAAAAATAAATCTGTGAAACACCTCATAACATGAATGAACCTGGAAGACACTATGCTGAGTGATATTAATCAATCACAAAAGGGCAAATATTGTATGAGATTACTAATGTAAAACCTTAAGAAAAGGTTTTCATACTCAAAGAAACATTTTTTTATGGTTATCAGGGCTGGGAACTGTCAAGAGGTTGGTTGTTGTTGCTAATTGCCATTGAGCCACTTCCAACTCATAGCAACCCTGTATAGGGTTTCCAAGGTGCAGCTAGTAACTTTGAATCGTTGACCTTGCAGTCCAGTGCTTATCCTACAGCACCATAACAGGCTAGAGGGTAGACACATGGTAACTTGGGTGATGGGGAGGGCAATATACAAGAAGAGGGAGGTTGGCAGAAGAATGATGAAGACAGGTGAAGGCACAAAGGCATGCAAGGATTAAAGAGGATAGAGGTAAATAGTGATGTATACAGAACCTTGAAACAACAATGTTCTGCAGGTAGATACA
>NW_006408569.1:12032-17664 GCF_000296735.1 Chrysochloris asiatica
TAAGAACTGGTGGCCAGGAGCAGACTTGCAGAATGTGCCTTTGGAGATGTAATTTATTATATATGCCTGAGTGAGTTTTTTGTTTGTGTGTTTTTTAAAAAAGCTAAAGTGGATAGAGAGAAATACTTTGAACTGATGGTATATGGAGGGGATTATAATCAATGTAATGAAACAAGATAAATGAATTGTTGAATGTGAAACGGATGATGTGCCCTATAAACTTTCACTCAATCCACAATAAAAACCTTAAATTAAAAAAAAAAAGATATAATATAGTGTACTTCAAGGTATCATTGTCTTACATTAAAGTTTCCCCTTGAATAAATTGATATTACTCAAACTTGTACTCAGAAGAAAATTTGTTAAAATACACAAATGCACTATAAGGCTTAAAATAAAACAACAACTAGGAGTCCTTCTTTAGGATCTAGAAAAAAGACAGTAACTCAAGATAGATGTGTCATTGTTATTAAGCTCCGTAGAGTCAGTTTGGACTCACAGAGACCCTGTATAGAGGATCAACTGGTGGACTTGAGCCACCAAAGGAAGGAAATAATAATGATAAGAGCAGAAATTAATGAAATAGAAAACAAAAACAAAACCCACAACAAATCCCAAAATATTTGAGATTTCTTTACCTTGGTAAAACCATAGTAGGAAGTGTCAAGAAAAAAATCCATATCAGGAATGACAAATCAGATATAATTACATATCTTACAAGCATAAAAAGATTCTAGGCAGAGGGAAAAAAAAAAGAAATCTGGAGGAAAATGAAAAACACTACTTATAGAAATTCTTGTAAGAAGTTATACAAATATGAATTTTAAAAATCCTTTCTCCTCTCCAGATAACCTAGTGAAGGTAGGCTAAAGGAGGACAAAGTACCAGGATTCCCTGGGTACCAGAGTGGAAAAAAACAAACCTACAAAACATGTGAGAAGAACGCCTTGAGGCCCAAACACCAAGGAATCCTGGGGCACTGCCTTCCTTTTTTTTTTTCTCTTTCCTCCTAAACTAGAGGTGCCCTGAACCAAAAGTTCTTGCTGCTTCAGAGATGAAAGTGTTTATTGTGGACTTCATAAAAGACATAGAGTGATTGTATTTCTGGGTTCAATAGTCGAGATAAGAAGAGAGGGAGCAAGGTCACTCATGTATCCGTGAGTTCAAAGTGCCTTTACCTGAACCATTTCTACTTTTGATTTGGGATAGAAATGACCTTGCCTTTTTCTAGGACTTGTGGAAACAGCATCTTAAGGAAGATAGATGGTCATGCCGCCTCATCAGATATTGTTAGGTGTCCTCAGTTCAGACTCATAGTAATCCTGTGTAGGGTGTCGGATGAATGACTGGTGGGTTTGAACCATTGACCCTTGTGGTTGGCAGTCCAGTGCTTACCCTACAGCTCCACACCAGACCCCATCTAGTTGGATGCTGGTAAAGGCCATGTTGACTCCTTCCAGTCCCTACCGAGAGCAGGAATTCCTGTGAGGTACATGGATGCAATCGCATAATAGACTAGTATATTGTGCTGTCGTAAGATAAGTGCTTAACTCAAGGTTGGTTAGAACTGCAAGGTCAGCGGTTCAAACTCACCAGCTGCTCCTTGGAAATCCTATACAGGGTCCCTATGGTTCAGAACCAACTTGACAGCACCTAACAACAACAACAACAAGAATGAGGCAGTTCTGGTGTGGCGCAGCAGGGTAAGCACTGGACTTCAAAACTGCAAGCACTGTGGTTCAAACTCACCAGTTGCTCCTTGGAAACCCTAAACAGGGCTATTAGGGACAGGTTAGGACCCCTGGACCCTAGGCTTCTCTTACCCTGGCTTCATGTCTGCCCCTTTGGCCTGAACCCTCTCTTACTAGACAAGGATAAAGAAAAAGGGAAGACATTTCTAGTCCAACAAGAATAGTAAGATTGAGAGGAACAGCCTGGAGGCAGGGAGAAAAAAATTAGGACCTGAAACCCGATAGAGAAAAGTAATTGGCCGCAAAGAGGAGGAATTTGGCAGACAGCCCATAAAAATAGCACCTAGAACTGACAACTGCAAAAAGCACTCCATTTCCAAGAAGCCTGCATGCACCCTTTTACTAAAAATCAAATGAAGATTTCAACATACCACTCCTTCTAATCAATATGTATTAGCCCACTCTTGGAGGAGACCCCAAACCCTTATAACCTAGTGGACCCCAATCCCACAGTGTCTTCTCCACTTGCAGAGACAGACCCACTTCTCTCTTTGAAGTGAACTTTCGCTTGGACTTAATCCATGCTCCCCAATTCT
Organism: Chrysochloris asiatica; assembly: GCF_000296735.1. Taxonomy (NCBI): domain Eukaryota; kingdom Metazoa; phylum Chordata; class Mammalia; order Afrosoricida; family Chrysochloridae; genus Chrysochloris; species Chrysochloris asiatica. Next base: position 14,320 of record NW_006408569.1, read on the forward strand.
GCCAGGTCTTCTCTACTGTCGAGAAAGACCCATTTCTGTCTTTGAAGTGTACTTTTGCTTTGCAATAAAAAGTTTCTGAGCGAAGGCATATTGTTTGAGTGTGACTGAGAAACGGAGACTCGGTGGGACTAATTCTTTAGACTCCCCCAGAGAGCAAGAGGTCCCAGGGGAAAATGTGACGTGGCCGCTATGAGTATGAAAAGAGTCTAAGACACTAAACAACAGTAACATGAGAACAAGTAGATGGACTGCAACCACACAACCACACCCAAGAACATAGATGAGTCTCACTAATACAATATTGAGCATAAGCCGCCAAGCACAAAAGAGTGATTCTATTTATGTCAGAAGTCCTGATGTGCACTGGATGCTAACCACAATGTTGGCGGTTCAAACCCACCAGCTCCTCCTGGAATACCTGATACAGGGTCGCTAGGAGTTGGATCCAACTCTATGGCACATAACAACAATTTATGTAAAGTTCAAAATTATGCAAAACTAATCTGTTTTGTTAGGAGCTCTGGTAGTGTAGTGGTTACAAATTGGGCTGTTCGGCGGGAGAAAGATGAGGCTTTCTGCTCCCGTAAAGACTTACCGCCTCCGAAACCCTGTACCGGTCGCTATGAGTCAGAACTAACTCCACGGTACATCATGACGAAGAATCTGTTTTGTTAGAAATCAAAATAGTGGTGACTCTCCAATCAAACCAGGCAAAAAAAGAAAAAAGAAGAATAGTAGTGACTTTCAATGAAAGAATTCTCTTTCTTGATGAGTTCAACTTTTGAAAATATATGAACGGTGGTATTTTAAGATCCATTCTCACATTTCTGTGCCGAGCGCCGCTTTCTGGCGGAGACCCAGCTGGGGCTGGAACTTTGGCCGCAGCCAGGACTGGAACCGCAGCCAGGACTGAGGCAGATGAAAATCCCAAAGCCCACCTCACCAAAAGTTCTTGGACCTTGTTCAGCATTCCTGTAAAACTACAAGCAGCTTCGAAAAGGAGCCAATGAGGCCACCCAAACCCCAACAGAGGCATCTTGGCGTTCATGGTGATGGTCGCGGATGTGGAACCGCTGGAGACCATCGTGCACCTCCCGTTGCTGTGCCCTATGCGTTTGTGGGCTCCAAGCAGGCCCTGGGGCAGGTCTGTGGGCTCTCCAGGCCTGTCATCGCCCTGCGCTGTCACCATTAAGGAGGGCTCCCAGCTGAAGCAGCAGATCCAGTTCATTCAGCAGCCCATCAAAAGACTCCGTGTCTAAGCCAGCGACCCTGCCGGCTCACCCGTATCTCCATATCACCATAGCCAATGTCCAAATTGCCCATCCCTGTCTTCTCTGTGTTTACATTTTCTTTAGGTTAATTAAAAAATAAAAATAAAAAAAACGACAAACTGAGTCATAACAGGCATATAGAAATGAGCATGGATTTTTTTTTTTAATGAAGACATTCCTTTATTAGAATGAGTTAGCTCAACATTGGCACGTTGCCTGTGATGTAAGAAGATCCACCTGACCCGCACTATGGCAGGAAGCAGGTGTGAGAGCTCCTGGTGCCGGCACAGAGTGTCCACTGAAGAAATCATTCACAAGGAGGTTTCCTTGCAGGCTCCAGCCAGGTCTCTGTGCCTTTCTTGTAACCCTTCATTCCAGCACCAGTGGACCCTCGACTTCAAGGCCTAGGTTGGCTATCCCAAGCCTACTTACTGAGGCTGCCCTAGAATCCCTCTTTGGTACGCTGGCATCCTGCCACTTTCAGGAGCACGGGTAGGAGCTGGGGAGAGCATCACATCACCAGAGCAAACAGCAAGGTGAAAAAAAGCCTAACCACCTCACTGAGCATAAGTTACTCCCCTAGAGGACAGAGGAACCTCCCCCCCCCCGCCCCCGCCCCACAAACCCCCCCCCCCCCCCCCGCCCCCGCGCCATTACTCAACATTGAGGGAATGGTTCTGTGTGCCAGGCATAAGGGATGCAAGCAGATGGTGTTTACTTCACGCACACCTCATTGTAAGCTTGCACACATTGTAGGGAGCCAGAGGTCAGCAGATGGTAGTTGGAACTCTGCCTTGGTTCAGAGTTCTCTAGGTCAGAGTTCTCTTGGCCCCTGGCTGCCTTTGTTCTGCTGTGGCGCTGTGGGTTAATGTGCCAGACTGCAAAGTTGTTTGAACTGCAAGGTCGGCAGTTCAAGCTCACCAGCTGCTCCTCGGAAACCCTATACAGGGTGGCTATGGGTCGGAACTGACTCGATGGCACTTAACAACACCACACTGCTACTTCCTCCACTGAATACTAGGCTCCTATAAGAAATATATATTTTAAATAGCAGAGAGAAAGACACAGAGAAGGGCAGTGGGAAAACGCCAGCAAAATAAAAATACTATATCAAAATCCAGAAACCACTCAGGACGACAATATCTTACAACAATTAAGAAGTAGCTGAGAACACTACATGCTATCACCGAAGACATATGTTCCAACTTATTGGCAATTAAAGAAATGAAAATGAAATCAACTTGATACCCTTTTGACCTATCAAATACAATGGTTTTCAAATGATAATTAATTCTGGTGGGGGTGTGTATTGTTTTATATTCTACTAGCGGAAGTTGAACTCGAAACATCCTTTCTTCAAAGCAACCTGGAAAATGTTTATGCATTGATTTATTTTCATTTCTACATCTCTAGCCTAAAGTATGAGCACGGAAACAAAGAAATATATACTAGTATACAGCAGTACTTAAAATAGCAAAAGAATCAGAAAAAAATTATTATTGCCCAACTTGGAGCTATTTTGCTATATTATCCAGAGACTGGGATATGCAAGCATTAAAAATCATATGTTGTCAGAAACAGTGATATAGGGTAAAGATGATGGTAAAAATGAGGACACAAAACCCTACCAAATAATAGTTATCTGTAATATGTTGTGTTGTTGTGTGCCGTCAAATCAACATCGACTCACAGTGATCCTATAGGAAAGAATAGAACTGCCTTGCAGTTTATCCTGGAGGCCTGGTGTGGTGCTGTGGGTTGATGTGCTAGACTGCAAAGTTGATTTAAACTGCAAGGTTCGCTATGGGTCAGATCTGACTCAGCAACACTTACCAACAACACAGTTTATCCTATAGCAAGCACTACACCAGGAATCTTATATGTGTGTGTGTGTATCTGGACAGCAAAGTCAGTTTGAACCGCAAGATTGGTGGTTCAAACTCAACAGCAGCTCCTCAGAAACTCTATACAGGGTGGCTATGAATTGGAATCGACTCGACAGCACTTAACAACAACAACAACATATATGTGGTATATATGTATACACTTATCTATCTATCTATCTATCTATCTA
>NW_006408569.1:17764-22092 GCF_000296735.1 Chrysochloris asiatica
GACTGCGAACTTTAAGGTCAGCGATTGGAAATCACCAGCTGCTCCGCGGGAGAAAGATAAGGCTTTCTACTCCCGTAAAGATTTACAGCCTTGGAAACCCTGTACAGGATCGTTATGGGTCGGAACCGACTCAACGGCACTTAACAACAACAACATTGTGAATTATGTGACAGTTTACATGGGAGAACATTAGTTTTACATTCATCTTATCTTATATTGTTTCATTTCCATGGTCACAATCCCCTCCACATGTCACCAATCAATGAAAGGGCGCATTTTATATGCCTGCTTCCACCCTTACCCCCCCACACCCGGTCATCAGTACACAGCCCCTATTCCTCCCTGGGTCCTGAGTTCCCAACTGCTCCATCTCTCCATGCCATCATCTCTGCCTCCATCTCAGAGATCGCTGCCTCTCTGGGTAGGGTTCTGCTCTCCACTCTTCTCCCTTCATGGCTCCAGGGACCTCCGCTCCCTGCCTGCAAAGTCAATCACTCCCCTCCTTGCCACAAAATGCCCACTTTTACATTTACAACCTTCACAATCAGTCCTGGTAACAATTATTCACCCTTGTATCACAAGAGACTTATCCACATTTCCTTTAATCAATCCTGCCTTGACAGATTGGATACTACTCAGTGGAGATTCTACCTTGCTCCATGCCCTCTGGATCTAGGTTCCCTCTTGAAAGCTTGTAAGCCAGTCATTTCTTGCCTTTGTAACCCGCCCCCGCCTCCATTTTGGATAGTCAATGTCCAAGTTGCCCATCCCTGTCTACTCTGTGTATGGAGAGGGTGGGAATGATCCCTACTGTAAAGATTGTTCCTTCTTTTGAGCTACTGCATCCATAGGTGTAGGTCAAGTTTATCTAATTGTATCAGGTTACTCTTGTTTTCCTCTTCTTTCTTCTCTATTTGAGCTCTGATCGCCCAGTCAATGAGGCTAGGTCAAATGGGTATTATCTGCATGTGTGGGTTCACTTGTGGATATGCCCTCTCTTCTTATCCACTGGACACTTTACCCTCCACTCCAGTCGTCCATGGCTATGTCACTGACTCTGGGCCCAAGAGTCCCCAGGTCTTGCCACACTGTTGGCCAACCAGGTCTCCACCTGGCTTCACAGGAGTCTATTGACCATTGTAGAGCTTAGCTCACAGCCTTGTAGCTGTTTTTCCCTCACTTACCCTTGTTGGTGGCGAACGTGTAGTGATCTCTTTTCAAAAGATCACAGGCCTGAAAATTTTATACTCCGTACAAATGGGGTCACATGAGTTGGAATCCACTTGACAGCATCTAACAACAAAAGAAAAAACATAAAAAGAAAATACCATCATTTCTGAGTGTTTTTTTTTTTTTTTTTTGAGATGTGGGATATTAGGTAGCTTTTTATTTTCTTCTATTAGAATCCTGGTGTGATGCAATAAGATAAGCACTGGACGTCAAGGTCAATTTGAATCGCTAAGTCAAACACACCAGCTGCTCCTAGGAAACCCTATAGGGGTCGCCATGAGTCAGAATCGACTAGACAGCACTTAACACAATAACACTGATTTATGGATATGTATTGCCAAACGTTCCCCACATGTGTAATAAGAAAGGCAATCAGGGATGGAGCAGCTTTGCCCCCTCCTGGACCATTCAGTAATTGCTTTTAGTTTGAGGAAGGAGTTAGACTCGGAAGGACAGATACCCCTGTGCTCTTAGCGGTCTTAAAACAGAGAAATATCAACAATAGGAAGAGGAAGATTTTTTCCGGACTCAGTTGGGCATTTGGGCAGGACTTCCACAATCAGAAGGCTAGAGAAAGACAAAACTCAAAAAACCAAACTCAATACCATCGAATTGATTCCGATTCATAGCGAACCTGTATCAAGGTTGTCGTTGTTAAGTGCCGTTGATTCCGACTCATAGCAACCCTGTAAAAGGTTTCCGAGGAGCGGCTGGCGAGTTAGAACCACCGACCTTGCTGTCCAGTGCATTATCCTGCAGCGCCATACCAGGACTACCCTGTACAGATCATGGGAGCAGAAAGTCTCATCTTTCTCTCACGAAGAGGCTGGTGGGTTTGAATTGCCGACCTTGCAGTTTAACAACCTAACCGTAACCCACTACATTGCCAGAGCTCCTTCAAGAGAAGTTACTGGGGGGGAGGGGGCAGAGGGAGGAATAGGCATCATGATATCAGGGTACCATCTCCAATTTCTTCAGCTATTACTACTTCAAGATCCTTGTAAGAACAGGAAAGTATAAAACGTTTCCCACATTCTCTGAGTCGTGTCCTATCTGATCAAAATTTCATGTACCTCCCTCTCACCCTCAATGCACAGTTAGATGGAGTGCGCGTCCCTGATCAGCTCCATTGTGTAGTGGTGGGGTGGAAGGTCCTGGAGCAGCCCCACACCATATATGGGCGATTTTATCAACTGTTTGTATTACTTGTTGTTTTGGTAAGATTATTTTCCTGTATCATTATTAAAAATAATTTAATAAAACAGTTGCCAATGAGTAGATTCCAACACAGGTGAACTCATATATTGTAGACTAGACTTGTTCGCTATGTTGTTATTGTTAAGTGCTGTCGAGTTGATTCCAACCCATAGCAACCCTGTATAGGGTTTCCAAGGAGCAACTGGTGAGCTTGAAGCACCGACCTTGCAGTTCAAACGACTTTGCAGTCTGATGCATTAGCCAACAGCGCCACACCAGAACTCCTATTCTCTACAGGGTTTACTTCAAAATTTTATTGTGTTCCTGTTGTTAAAAATATACACAGCAAAACATATCCCAATTCAACAGTTTCACGTGTACTGTTTAGTGACATTGATGGCTTTATCCCAGTTGCGTAACCATTTTCACTCTCCTTTTCTGACTTGTTCCTCCTGCATTAACATACGCGCTCTGCTTTGTAGGTGTCCTTGTGTGGCGCTGTGGGTTAATGTGTCTTACTGCAAAGCCATTTGAACTGCAAGGTCGGTGGTTCAAGCTCATCAGCGGCTCCTCAGAAACCCTATACAGGGTTGCTATGGGTCGGAATTGACTCAGAGGCACTTCACAACAACAACAACCTATCTAATTTTCTGAGTTGCTGTCGTCAATCTGATCCCATACATGGAGTTTTCAAGGCTGTGAACTTTTGGAAGCAGATCACCAGACCTTTCTTCCATGGTCCCATTGTATGGGTTCAACTTTTAGGTCAATTGTTGTTGTTGTTGTTGTTATGTGCCATCTAGTTGGTACCACCTCATAGGGACCTTATGCACAGCAGAACAAAACACTGCCCCATCCTGGGCCAATCTCATAATTGTTGCCACGCTTGAGTCCATCGATGCTGCCACTTGGCCAATCCATCTCGCTGGGGGTCTTCCTCTTGTTCTCTGACCCTCCACCTTATCAAACATGATATCCTTCTCCAGCGAATGGTCCCTACTGACAATATGGCCGAAGTATGAGAGACGATAGTTGAGTGCAAACCACTTGTGACACCCATGGACTCCTGATGACATATGTAATGTTAATGAAAAGACAATAACTGACCTGGGCTTGCTAACTTAGATTTTTAAAAGTTGCATTTCTCATAGAACTACACAACCATAGCTGTTGGAGTTATCTTCTCTGATAGTCAAGAAATAAATTGCATCTTAATATTTTTCTACAAGGTAACACCTAACTTTATAGCAGTTTTGAATGCTGGGGTCCAAGTTAACAGTAAAAAGTAAGTGAAGCAAACTTATATTCCCCCCCAGAAGATCCTTAGATGGGCTTATGATTCTGAAAAGATACATTTCCAAGTTGTGAATAATTATTGCTAATAAGGTGAATGTTCTAACGGCTTGGTTCATTTTTCCCTTTTCTCTTTCCATAGTTCACTAAAATCTGATTCTACCGTTTCTAAGAATGTGGGAGAAGATTTTTACCAGAGATTAGGATTTGCATTTTAAACAGTTAGAAAGGACACAGATAATTAGCTTACAAACCGATACAGAAACTTTATTTAAAAGATATAATAGGAGAACAAACAAGATGGCAGATCGGGTGGACGAGTAGCAGAGAGCTCCACCAACAACAACACAGAATACCCCACCAAGCAGGCTCAGGGGATCGTCCCAGAACTCTGAACCACATATCAAGGAATACTTAGAAGGTTGGAAGGGTCACAGCTGGGGGAATTTGTGGCAGAAGTAAGAAATCTATTGCTTTCTAGTCTGGGATGCTCGGCTGCTCCAGGAGCCGCCATCTTGGGTGAGGCCACGTGGGGGAAGGATCGAAGTGGCCACAGACGCCTGGCAGAACCGCTGAGATAAAGGTGTGGACATTCTTTTCTTTTGGTA
>NW_006408569.1:22192-22940 GCF_000296735.1 Chrysochloris asiatica
ATATTTACACACGCACATACACACGTGTGTATGGAGAGTGGGAGAGAAAAACATGTTAACAGTTACATAGATTCGGAACTTCTACCACTCACAGGGGGAAGTACGTCTAGGCAAGACAGACAGAACAGGAGCCTTAATCATCCCCTTGAACTTGACGCCACTATTAATACAAAGGGAGGAAAGAGGTTGTATAAAGGTGGATGGTGAATCATCTCAGGGTTGTGTGGTTCTTTGATTTCTCACTCTGAGAAAAGTGAGCAATTGCACAACCATATCTGTGTAAAATACTAGGGAGTTTCAAAAATTCATAGAAAAGTGGAATTAAGAGATAATGGAAAATTTCTACAAACTTTTTAAGGCTCTTGGTATATGTGGTGGTGGTGTACCAGGGAGTGGGTTTCGACTCATAGTGACCCTGTACAGGGTTTCTGAGGCTGTAAATATACCTTTCTCCTGCGGAACCGCTGGTAGTTTTGAACTGCTGACCTTGAGGTTCACAGCCCAATTCATAACCACTACACTACCAGAGCTCCTGGTATATATGTTGTTGTTGTTGTTGTTAAATACCAGAGCTGATTTATTGTTGTTAAGTGCTGATTGTTGTTAAATGCTGTTGAGTCAGTTCTGACGCATAGCGACCCTGTACAGGGTTTCCAAGCTATGGACAACATTGAGAAGTATGAGTATTCCAGAACACTTAATTGTACTTCTAAGAAATCTGTACCTAGACCAAGAAGCAGTTGTTCGA
>NW_006408569.1:24810-25716 GCF_000296735.1 Chrysochloris asiatica
TGGCCCAGGATCGAACATTGTTTCGTTCTGCTGTGCATGGAGTCGCTATGAGTCGGTTCCGACTCGATGGCACCTGACAACAACAACAACAAAAATCTTTACGGGAGCAGAAAGCCTCATCTTTCTCTCGCGGAACAGCTGGTAGTTCCGAACTGCTGACCTTAAGGTTTGCAGCCTGATTTGTAACCACTAGGCTACCAAAGCTCCTTTTAGTATGTAAGGGAAAATATGCCAAAGTAATTGGAATTTACTAAAACACAGAAGTTGCTGCCTCCTACTGGCTTACCCAACAATTGTCTCTTTCCTTGTGAGTAAATAATTCAGTTATCCATGTGGTATACAGAGCTGGCACTGTTGTTGTTATGTGCCATCAAATCAGTTCCAACTCACAGCAACCCTGTATATGTTTCCAAGGAGTGGCTGGGGGGTTCGAACAGCTGAACTTGTGTTTAGCAGTCCTTATCCACAGCATTACACTAGGACTCCAACTAGTAGTTATTGTTGTTGTTAAGGGCCATCAAGTCAGTTTCAATTCATAACAACTCTATATAGGGTTTCTGATGAGCGATTAATGAGTTTGAACCAACCTGTGGTTCAAACTGACCTTTTGGTCCAGTGCGCCATGCTGCAATTTTAATCCCAGAGCCCAAACCAAGAGGATCACCATGTCTGTTTGGAGTCCTGGTGTAGCACTGTAGGATAAGCACTGGCCCGCAAGGTCTGTTTGAACCACAAGGTTGGTGGTTCAATCTCACCAGCAGCTCCTCAGAAATCCTATACAGGGTTGTTGTTGTTAGGTGCCATCGAGTTGGTACCAACTCACAGCGACTTTATGCACAGCAGAACGAAACACTGCCCGATCCTGGGCCAGCCTCACTACTGTTGCCATGCTTGAGCCCATTGATG
>NW_006408569.1:25816-26286 GCF_000296735.1 Chrysochloris asiatica
TGTTAATGAGTCTTCTTCCTCCAATCCTGATGCCACTTTTTTTTTCATATAACCCAGCTTCTTGGATTATTTCTTCAGCATACAGGTTGAATAAGTTTGGTGAAGGAATACAATCCTGTTATACATCTTTCTTAATTTTAAACCGTTCAGTGTTCCCATGTTCTGTTTGAACAACTGCCAGGTCCAGGTACAGATTCCTCATGACCACAATTAAGTGTTCTGGAATTCTCATACTTCGTAATGTTGTCCATAGCTTGTCATGATCCATATAATCAGAAGACTTAGATAGTCAATAAAGCACAGGTAAACACATCTTTCTGGTATTCTCTGCTTTCAGCCAATATCTATCTGATGTCAGCAGATGTCATTCCACATCCTTGTCTGAATCCTTATTAAGCCTGGCTGTCAATGTACTGTTGCGGCCATTTTTGAGTTATCTTTTAGCAAAGTTTTACTTGTATGTGATATTA
>NW_006408569.1:27102-58648 GCF_000296735.1 Chrysochloris asiatica
AATTGATGGTCTGTTCCACATTCTGCCCCTGGCCTTTTTTTGACTGATGTTATGGAGCTTTTCCATCATCTCTTTCTGCAGATATAGTCAATTTGATTTCTCTGTATTCCATCTGGTGTGGTCCATGTGTATAGTCGTCTCTTATGCTGTCTAAAGAAGGTATTTGAAATGAACAACTCATTGACTTTGCAGAATTCTATCAAGGGTAGCTATGACCATATCTGTGGAGTCCTGGCGTGGCATTGTGGGTTTATGCATCAGACTGCAAAGCCACTTGAACTGCAAGGTCGGTGGTTCAAGTTCACTAGCCGCTCCCCAGAAACCCTATACAGGGTTGCTATGGTTTGGAACTGACTCGACAGCACTCAACAACAACAACATGACCATGTCTGTAGGTAAGACACAAAATTTTGAAATTCTAAATGTTCCCTCCTGTTATCATGTGACTACAATTAACTGTTAGCTGTCTTAAGTCAGAAAAAAAAAACACACCAACAACAGAAAGAAGAAAATAGTTTCCAGAATCAGGTTGGCCTTTACAATTAGTGGGCTAAGCATAGAAGGAAAGGGGACCCACTGAGAGTCAAGAAGTAGAATGAATTTGGTGACTGTGGAGAACCAGTAAAAGGTAAGTATGAAAAAGACTTTTGAGTGGAGGAAGACAGTGTTCAGGAGGGAGTGTTTTAGCGTCTGAAATATATGGCATTTGTTCTGCGGAAGTCTTCAGCCAGCTCTTGGAGCCCTAATACCATCTTGCTCCTGACATTAAGTTCAGAGGCCATCCTGAGGACTGTACACACTGCTGACAGCTGATCTGCCAAAGTCTGGGTGGTGGTGGTTATGTGCCATGAAGTCAGTTCCGACTCATAATGACCCTGTACAGGGTTTCCGAGGCTGTAACCTTTATGGGAGCAGAAAGCCTCATCTTTCTCCCGCAGAACAGTTGATAGTTTTGAACTGCTGACCTTGCGGCTTGCAACCTGATTCATAACCACTATGCTTCCAGGGGCACAGCTTTACCATCAGGCAGAGAGTATTTTATAAGTTGATTAAGGCCACTCCCATAGCCAGCTCAGGGACTTCCCTGCGCATGCACCTTAATGGAAATCAGGGTACTGAGGTTACATGGTAATGAATGAGTCATTAACCCAAGGGCCTCGGGCCAATCCTATAATCTTTTCCCCTAGTATCAAAGTAGATGATAGGATTCTGGAATAGTCTGGAAAAATGACATTTAACTGACACAGGCAAGATCGAAGTAACTATCATAAGGGGATGCCAGGCTGCTGTGCCAACTGCAATGCCTGGCCCTGCAGAAACGTGTGGTGAAAGCTAATGAATATGGTATTCTTTGGGACAAGAGAAGTGGACAGCTAACTAAGGCAATATTTGACTTGTATACACTCCCAGGCCCCTCCAAATTTCAAGCTGGGAAGAAAAGGCTGATGTCAGTCATTGTAATGAAGAATCCCAATCCTTCGTTCAATTTCAAGATAAAAGTCAGCTCACATAGCAAAAATAGGGGAGTGACTGACTGCAGTCAGGAGCGGAGGTCCCTCGGACCATCAAGGGAGAAGAGCGGAGTGTGGGACCCTATCCAGAGAAATAGTGATGCCAGAGATGGAGGCAGAGACGATGACATGGAGAGATAGAGCTACTGGGACTCTAAACCCAGAGAGGGAGAGGGGTTGTGTGCTGATGAACGGGGGGTGGGGGCAGGCTTGCAGGGTATACCCTTTGGTTGTTTGATGATGCATGGAGGGGATTGTAACCATGGCGATGAAACGACATACTATAGGATGAATGTAAAACTAATGTTCTCCCATGTAAACTATTATATAATTCACCATAAAATATCAGGGTGTTATGCAGTTTCCTTGCATTAAACTTTATTTCCTTGGTCTTGTTATTGTTGATTTATAGTTTTATGGCATTGTGGTCTGAAAAGATGCTTTATAATATTTTGATGTTTGTAAATTTATGGAGGCTTTCTTTGTGACCTAACACATGGTCAATTCTGGAGAATGTTCCATGTGCACTGGAAAATAATGTGTATTGTGCTGTTGTTGGGTTGAGTGCTCTGCATAAATCCATAAGGTCAAGTTGATTGATTGTGTTGTTCAGTTTCTTTGTGTCTTTTTTGAGTTTCTTTCTGGTTGTTTTGTCCTTTTTAAAAGTGTATTAAAACCTACTATTGCTGTAGAGTTAGTTATGTGTTTCTTTCTTCAATTTTATTAGAGTTTGATTTATGTATTTTGAGGCTCTTTTATTGGGAGCATAGATATTTATTATGGTTATTATGTCTTCTTGTTCATTGACCCTTTAACCATTAACCATGAAATAATGTCCTTTTTTGTCTCTTCTGCTGGTTTTTGCCTTAAAGTTTATTTTGCCAGAGATCAACATTGTCACTCCTGCTTGTTTTGCATTGGAATTACCTTGATATATTTTTTTAAGTCCTTAAATTTTTCATCTATTTCTGTCTTTGTGTGTAAGGTGTATCTCGTGAAGCCAGCATATTGAAAGATCCTACTTTCTTATCTGTTTCTGTCAAATGTGAGAAACAGAGGAATGAGAGAGAGAGTGTGCAGTTCAACAGCAAAGACAGGTTTATTTAAGACAAACCTGAGAGGGATATTCAGACCAGAGTCAGAAGCACTCTCCCGCACAGAGTTTTATGGGGCTTGCTGGGGTAGGGTTTGGGAGGGCCTTGGGGAAATTGAAATTTACAGAAACTTCAGAGTTGTGGCGGTTGGTCTCAAGATGGCCACCACCAGTTTCTCTCATTCCAGCCTTCTATTGATGAGGGAATGGGGGCTTCGCTCTCATTCTGGCTACTTCCTGCTGAGTCGTGGTGCTTTTGGGAGTTGTTTGAAGAGCCTATAGAAGTAGAGCTGTGTTAGGTGATCTTGGGCCTTTGCTCTGAATATGCCTGCTATTCTTTCTGAAAGGAAACACTGAAAAAGGTTGATCAAGCAAGGGAGAAAAAGGAGACCAACTGATATAAGCATAATCAGGGCGAGGAGAGGTGCTAGCCAGGAAAAGTAAAAGGGCAGGGGGAGGTCGGGGTCCAGAAGCAGTGGGTTTGGACTTGAGAAAGTTTTGGGATTGGGTTTGGAGTTTCTTTACTTGGTCCCTGACAGTATCTTTAAGGTTTAATACTGAAGAAAAAAAAAATGGGTGCTAGAGGGAGGAATGAGTGACAGAAGAGTATAGGGGTTGGGACTACTGGAAAAGCAGGACCCACAGCTTGATTAATCCAACAGAGGTCTTGGATGAGTCTATATATCCCTTTGGGTTTTTATACTGGGAGAATAGGAGTGTTGTGTGGGGAATGGGTAGGTATGAGGATGTGGGTTCAGAGAGTCAGGAAATAAAGGGTTGGAGGTCATGGAGATCCTCAGGACTAAGGGGGTATTGAGGGACAGCGATGTGACACATAGGATCCTTTAATGAAAATTTTATAGGGGTGTGGTGATGGGAAATTACAAGAATGTCAGTGTTCCAAGTTATGGGATTAATTCCTGGTGAAGTTTCAAGGGAATTTACACAGGGGCCAGGTGTCTGTGCTAGTAAAAGGTAAGAATGACCGTCTCTTAGAACTTCAAAATGCATTACAGCTCTGAATTTGTGTTAAGATGTCAAGTCCTAAAAGAGGAACAGGGCATTTGGAAATTACCAAAAAAGAATGAAGGATAAATCTCCAAAGGAACAATTGAGGGGTGGTGTTTGTTTAGGAATGGACCGCTATATTCTGTTAGAACTGACAGACTCACCCCAGTATCCAGTAGGAAAGAGATGGTCTTGCCAGATACCATACCAACTACCCTGGTGTCTGAGGCTAGTCACTGTGGGGGCAGAGAAATCCAGGCACCGTCAGTCTTCTGAGAGAGCTAATACAGATTAAAAGTCTTTTGCAGGTGGTTGAGGTTCTAAAGATTGGAGTGAACCTGACCTGGAAGGGCGTCCCTGGTGGGGTCAGTCCATCTTCCAGTGACACCACTGACCATACATTGGGCATGGCTTAGTTGGTGACCTCAGGTTAGGGCACGCTTTTGCCCAGTGTCCAGCCTGCCCACACTGAAAGCACATTCCAGGGACTACTGTGCTAGTTCCTTCTCTGGGCTGGGGCGAGTGTGAGGTAGCAAATGCTAGCATCTGATATTTAATGCGGAGTTGTTTTGCTCTTTGGTTCCTCTGTTCCTCGTCTCGGTTGCTAAAACCTCAAAGGCTGCTTTTAGAAGATCTCCTTGTGGGGTTTGAGGACCTTTTTCTAGCTTTTGTAATCTCCTTCTAATGTCGGGTGCAGACTGGGAAATAAACTGCAAATGAAGGAAAGTTTGGCCTTCTCTTGATTCTGGGTTCATGTTGGTATATTTTATCATGGCCTCTGAAAGGTGGAAAAGAAAAAATGCTGGATTTTCATCAGGATCTTGGGTAACCTCACATAATTTATCATAACTGGCAGCCTTATGGGCGTTTTTATCCATCCCACTTATAAAACAATCAATCATGTGATCCCTTTTTTGAGTGCCTTCACTTCCATGTTTGTAATTCCAATTAGGCTCTCTGAGAGGGATGGCATCTGCCACTTCAGGGTGACGGATGGGATCCTGCTCATGGAGGGCATCAGCATGGGCCTCTGCCTCTCTCCATATGAGTTCCCTTTCTTCTGGGGTCAAGGTAGCATTTAAAATAACACAAATATCATTCCACGTTAAACTAAAAGACTGGGTTATCCGCAGGAACTCTTTGCGGAACTTGACAGGGTTTTCAGAAAAGGATCCTAAGCGTTCTTCTACCTGGGAAAGTTTGAACACAGAAAAAGGAATATGCACTCCGGTGGGGTCATCAACCCCAGCTACTTCCCTCAAGGGGAGTATAGTTGGTGCTGTATTCCGGGATCATGTGACTGGTGGCAAGGAAGGAAGATCTTCCAGAAGGGTAAAGGGAAGAGGAGGAGGGGGAAGAGGCGTGGAGGAACCAGGGGACGGGGGAGAGGGGTATAAGGCTGAGGCAGGAAGTGGCATAACAGGTGGGAAGTAAGCAACAGCTGGTGCAATTGGTGGGTGAGGTGCAACAACTGGCATAATAGGTGAGGGAGGAACAGCAGGAGGTTGATGGAAGTATGGGGAAGGCTCTCTGATCCATCACCAGCATTTTTTCTTTCTCTTTCCTGCCTCTTTTTCTTCCCCTCAAGTCCATTCAGCTGTTTCTCCTAGTGAGGACTAGTTCAGGGCTGGCCAGGCCCAATTTAGAAGAGACTGCTAGTGACAGTTCTTTCTGTTGTCTCTCTCCCCCTCCCTCCCCACCTTCGATTATGCACCCCGCTGCAGGATCCATGCTCTGGACCTTCCCTGGGATGTCTATTCAAACAAGTCTTGCCTCTGGTCACCAGAGAGGAAATTAGTAGAAAGTGAAAAAGAAAAGAAGAAATAATAATAATTACACCTTTGTCTTTGTAAGTTGCTGTCAGGCTTCTGCAATGAAAATGCTCTCTTCCAGTAGCATGTAAGTATCAGCAAAATTGTCAGCAGTGAGTATCCAGAAACCATACTTCAGGTGAGACAGTGGGTCAAAGTCAGTTAATACTTAGGAAAATAGAATCAGAGATAGTTCTGATCAATTTTATCATGTAACTATTTAAGCTCAGTATATGATAACTTTAAAAAAATTTTCATGAGTTCATGGATGAGAGGTAGACTGCTCCACCACTTGTCTGTCAGTTTGTCATACTGTGGTGGTTTGTGTGTTGTTGCGATGTTAGAAACTATTCTATTAGTTTTTTTTTTGGTTTGTTTGCGCATCAATATTTTATATACCAGCACAGTCACTGATGGTGGACTGGTCTCAGCAGAGCTTCCAGAATAGAAAGAAGAGAGGCAGATCACTTCTGAAAAATTAACCACTGAAGAAAACCTTCCTAATAACTGGAATATTGTCTGATAGAGAGTCCTGGTGTTGTGCTGTGGGATAAGTAGTGGACTGCAAGGTTGGTTTGAGCCGTAGGTTGGTGGTTCAAATTCACCAGCTACTCCTTGGAAACACTATACAGGCTCACTATGAGTTTGAACCAACTCAATGACACATAAGAACTACAATAACATTGCCTGATACAGTGCCAGCAGATTGGAAGGCACTCAAAATACAACTGGGGAAGAGCTGCCTCCTCAATGTAGAGTTAACCTTAATGATGTGAGTGGAACAAAACTTTCAGGACTTTCATTTGCTGATGGGGCACACAACTTGAAATGAGAAAACACAGCTGTAAATATCCACTAATAATCAGGACATGGAATGTATGAAGTATGAATCTAAGAAAATTAAAAGTCGTCAAAAACCAAATGGAATGCAGAAAGATCAATATCCTAGATGTTGTTGTGTGTCATCAAGTTGGTTCTGATTCTTAGAGATCTTGTATGGGGTTTCCAAGAGCTTTGAACTTCCAATCTTGCGGTTAGTAGTCAAATGCTTATTCTGCAGCACCACCCCAGAGCTCATCTTAGGCATAGTAAACTGAAATAGACTAATATTATCCATTTTGAAATGGACAAATAGTTTACTATGCCAGGAACGACAAATTGAAATCATTCATCATCAAAAAGAGCATTTCCATGTAAAGGTAGACGTTTTATAGCAAGGAGGGGAGTGATTAATTTTCCAGTCTAGGAGCGGAGGTCCCTAGGACCATCAAGGGAGAAGAATGGAGAGTGGGACCCTACCCAGAGAAGCAGTGATGCCTGAAATGGAGGCAGAGATGATGATGTGGAGCGATGGAGCAGCTGGAGACTTTAGATCCAGAGAGGGACAGCAACTGTGTGCTGAAGACCTGCAGGGTACGGGGGAAGGATTGCAGGGTATACCCTTTGGTTAGTTGATGATGCATGGAGGGGATTGTAACCATGGCAATGAGATGATATATGATAGAATGAATGTAAAACTAATGTTCTCCCATGTAAACTATCACATAATTCACAATAAAACATTTAAAAATAATAATAACATTTATACAGAGCTGAGCACATTAGAGAAGCAGTTGTATTTATCATTTTATTTCATCCTAATTAGAAAATCATTGTTGCTGTTGTTGGTAACTGCCATAGAGTTGATTTTGATTCATAACGACCCTGTCTAGGTTTCCAAGGCTGTAAATCTTTGCAAAAGCAGAAAGCCTCCTTTCTTCTGTGGAACAGCTAATAGGCTCAAACTACCAGTCCTGGTGTGGTGCTGTGGTCTAATGCGTCAGACTGTAAAGTCCTTTAAACTGCAATGTCGGTGGTTCAAGCTCACCAGCTGCTCCTTGGAAACCCTATACAGGGTTGCTATGGGTCGGAATAGACTTGACAATAACAACCAACCCTGCGGTTTATAGTTCAGTGCTTATCCTATGGAGCTACTGTACTTCAATAGGAAAATAGAATGCTAACTAAATGTGCACTGTCTATTAAATAACAAATAAAATGAATAACTGAAAAAAAAAAAAAAGCATTTCCAGATCTATCTTGAAGAACAGGGTTGTTTGTGATAAGACAATATCCATACACCTACAAAGAAGACCAGTTAATACCACTATTATTCAAATTTATGCAACAGCCACTAACGCCAATGATGAAGAAATTGAAGAATTCTACCAACTTCTTCAATCTGAAATTGATCAAACATGTAATCAAGATGCACTGATCTCTACTGGTGATTGGAATGCAGAGGTTGGAAACAAAGAGAAAGGATCAGTAGTTGGAAAATACGGTCTAGGTGATAGAAATGATCCTGGAGATCACATGATAGATTTTTTTTTTACTTTTTATTGTAAATTGAGTGAAGGTTTACAGAGCAGATCATCAGTTATACTTCATGATAGAATTTTGCAAAGCCAACTTATTCATTGCAAATAACTTTTAACAACACAAATGGCAACTGTACACATGGATCTCAGTATGTGGAGTACACAGGAGTCAAACTAAATGCATTTGAGGAAAGGGACGATGGAGAAGCCATATCATCAGCCAAAACAAGACCAGTGGCCAGCTGAAGAACAGACCACCAATGCTCATATTCAAGTTTAGGTTGAAACTGAAGAAAATTCAAGCAAGTCTACATCCACAAAGCCAAAATATGACCTTCAGTATGCTGTTGTTGTTAAATGCTATTGAGTCACTTCCAACTCATAGTTACCCTGTATAGGGTTTCTGAGGAGGGGTTGGTGAATTTAAACTGTCAACCTTGTAGTTCAAACTGACCTTGAGGTCGAGTGCTTATCCTATGGCACCATACCAGGAGTATACCCCATCTAAATTTAGAGACCATCTCAAGAACAAATATGACTCATTAGACACTTATTACCGAAGACCAGAGGAGTTGTGAGATGGCATTGAGAACATTATACATGAGGAAAGCAAAAGTTCATTAAAAAGACAGGAAAGAAGAAAAATACTAAAATAGATGTCATAAGACTCTCTGAAACTTGCTCTTAGATTTAGAGAAGTTGAAGTGACTGGAAGAAATTATGAAGTAAAAGAGGCAAACAGAAATTTTCAAAGGGCAGCTCGAGGTGACAAAATCAAGTATTAGAATGAAATGTACAAAGGCCTGGAATCAGAAAACCAAAAGGGAAGAACAAGCTCAGCATTTCTCAAGCCGAAAGAACTAAGGAAAAATGTCAAGTTATGGATTATTATATTGAAGGATGTTGTTATTAAGTTGGTTCCAATCCACAACGACCTTGTGTAGAGTTTTCAACGAGTGGCTGGTGGGCTTGAACTGCTGATCTTGTGCTTCAAACTGACCTTGAGGTCCAGCTCATTATCTTGCAGTGCCACACATACTATGGGCAAAATATTAAATGATGCAGAAAGCATCAAAAGAAGATTGAAGTAATACACAGAGTCACTATAACAAAAAGTATTGGTTGATGTTTAACCATTTCAAGAAGTAGCATATGATCAAGAACTGATGGTCCTGAAAGAAGATGTGCAAACTGCACTGAAGGCATTGGCAAACAAGGCTCCAGGAATTGACTGAATACAAATGGAATTGTTTCAACAAACTGATGCAGCACTGGGGATGCTCACTCATCTATGCCAAGAAATTTGGAAAACAGCTACCTAGCCAGCCTATTGAAAAACATTATTTGCACGAATTCCAATAAAGGTCAACCATCAGAATGGAGTCCTAGGGTGGCACTGTAGGATAAGTGCTGGACTGAGAGGTTGGTTTGAACTGCAAGGTTGGTGGTTCACACTCATCAGCCACTCCTCAGAAACCCTACACAGGGTTGCTATGAGTTGGAACTGACTCGATGGCACTTAACAACAACAATATGTGGAAATCATCTAACAATATCATTAATATCACATAAAATTAAGTTTTTTGTTGTTGTTGTTTTTTAAGTTTTTATTACTAATTGAGTGATTAGTTTACATGGGGGAACATTAGTTTTACATTCATTGTTTCATTGCAATGAAATCTCCTCTGTGCATCATTATTCAACAATATTTGCTTCTATTCCCTCTGGTTTTTTTTTTTTTTTTTGGCGGGGGGGGAGGTATACAGAAAACAAAGTTTTGGTGAAGATAATTCAAAATTTGTTACAGCAGTACATTGATGGGATTGTTGTTGTTGTTAGGTGCCTTCAAGTCGGTTCTGACTCAGCAACTCATAGCACAACCAAACAAGACTGGTTGTGAGGATGGTCCTGTGCCATCCTCACAATTGTTGAGCTTGAGCCCATTGCTGCTGCCACTGTGTCAATCCATCTCGTTGAGTGTGTGTGGGGGGGGTCTTCCTCTTATTCATTGACCCTCCACTTTACCAAGCATAATGTCCTTCTCCAGGGACTGGCCCCTGTCCAAAGTATGATACATGAAATCTCACCATCCTTGCCTCCAAGGAGCATTCTGGTTGTACCTCTTCCAACACAGACCTGTTTGTTCTTCTGGCAGTCCATGGTACTTTCACTATTCTTCTCCAACACCATAATTCAAATGCATCAATTCTTCTACAATCCAATTTTCACATGCATATGAGGCCATTGAAAATATCATGGCTTCGGTCAGGCACACCATAGTCCTCAAACTGGTGTCTTGAACCAGTTTGCTCTTGAACACTTTAAAGAGTTCTTGTGCAGCAGATTTGCCTAATGCACTATGTCATTTGATTTCTTGAGTGCTGCTTCCATGAGTGCTGATTGTAGATCCAAGAAAAATGCAATCTTTGACAACTTCAATCTTTTCTCCGTTTATCATGATGTCATTTATTGGGCCAGTTGGGAAAATTTTTGTTTTATTTACACTGAAGTGCAATCTGTAGTCTTTGATTTTCATCAGCAAGTATTTTAAATCCTATTCACTTTCAGCAAGCAAGGTTGTATTATCTGAATATCACAGGTTGTTAATAATGCCATGCTATAAGGAGCTCTGATAGGGTAGTGGTTACGAATCAGTCTGCAAACCTTAAGGTCAGCAATTCGAAACTACCAGGTATTCCTCGGGAGAAAGATGAGGCTTTCTGCTCCTATAAAGATTTACAGCCTCAGAAACCCTGTCCAGGGTCTCTATGAGTCGGAACCAACTCCACGGCACATAACCACCACCACCACAGTACTTCGTATAATCCAGTTTCTCAGATTATTTGTTCAGCATACACACTGAATAAGACTACAAACCTGGAACAAACCTTTCATAATTTCAACCATTCAGCATCCCCATGTTCTGTTCAAATGACTGTCTCTTGGTCGATGTACAGGTTCCTCATGAGCACAATCAAGTTTTCTGTAATATTCATTCTTCACAATGTTATCCATCATAGCTTGTCATGATCCATACAGTTGAAATCTTTTGCAATAAAGTACAAGTAAACATCTTTCTTCTACTCTCTGTTTTCAGTCAAGATCCATCTGACATCAGCAATGAAATCCCTAGTTCAATGTCCTCTTCGTAATCCAGCTTGTGTTTCTGGCAGTTCCCTGTCAATACATCTGTTTTGAATTATCTTCAGCAAAATTTTACTTTCATGTGATATTAATGCTATCGTTCTATGTCTTCCACATTTTGTTGCATCATCTCTCTTTGAAATGGGTACAAATATGGATCTCTTCCAATTAGTTGACCTTCCAAATTTCTTGCCATAGACAAGTGAGTGCCTCCAGTGCTGCATTAGTTTGTTGAAACATTTCAATTAGTATTCCATCAATTCTTGGAGGCTTGTTTTTTGCCAATGTCTTCAGTACAGCTTGGACTTGTTCCTTCAGTACCATCAGTTCTTGATCTTAGGATACCTACCTCTCAAAATGGTTGAACATCCATCAGTTCTTTTTGATACAGCGACAATGTGTATATCCTTCCATCTTCTTTTGATGTTTTCTGCATCATTTAACATTTTGCCCATGTTGTTGCTGTTGTTAGGTGCCATCGAGTTGGTACCGACCCATAGCGACCTTATGCACAGCAGAATGAAACACTGCCCGATCCTGGGCTAACCTCACTACTGTTGCCACTCTTGAGTCCATCGATGCTGCCACTTAGCCAATCCATCTCGTTAGGGGTCTTCCTCTTTTTCTCTGACCCTCCACCTTACCAAACATGATATCCTTCTCCAGTGACTGGTCCCTCCTGACACTATGTCTGAAGTATGAAAGACAAAGTTTAGCCAATTTGGCCTCCAAGGAGTATTCTGGCTGCACTTCTTCCAGAACAGATTTATTGGTTCTTTTGGCAGCCCATGGCACTTTCAATATTCTCCTCCAACACCATAACTCAAAAGTATCAATTCTTCTATGGTCTTCCTTATTCACTGTCCAGCTTTCACATGTATATGAGGTTATTGAAAATACCATGGCTTGGGTCAGGCACACCTTAGTCCTTAAGCTGACATTTTTGCTCTTCAACACTTTAAAAAGGTCTTGTGCAGCAGATTTGGCTAATGCAATATGCTGTTTGATTTCTTGACTTGCTGCTTCTGTGAGTGTTGATAGTTGATCCAAGAAGAATGAAGTCCTTGAAAACTTCAATTTTTTTCTCCATTGCTGTTTTCGCTGAATGCTGTTTATTGGTCCAGTGGTGAGGACTTCTGTTTTCTTTACAATAAGATGCAATCCATATTGAAGGCTGTGCTCTTTGATCTATTCATCAGTAAATGTTTTAAGGAGAGTTGTGGTATGACATCAAGAACATCATACAGGAAGAAAGCAAAAGGCCATTAAATTTTGCCCATAGAATCCTTCAATATTGCAGTCAAGTCTTGGATTTTTTCTTCAGTTTCCTCAGTTTGAGAAATGATGAGCATGTTCTTCCCTTTTTGTCTTCTAACTCCAGGTCTTTGCACATTTCTAACTGCTCTTTGAAATTTTCTGTTCAACTCTTTGATTTCCTCATGTCTTCCATTCACTTTAGCATCTATGCATGGGAGAGTAAGTTTCAGAGTTTCCTCTGACATCCATCTTAGTCTTTTCTTTCTTTCCTGTCATTTAATGGCATTTTGCTTTCTTCCTGTCTGATGTTCTTGATGTCCTTAGTGTCTAATGCATCAAATGTGTTCTTGAGATGGTCTCTAAATTCTGGTGGGATATATTCAAGGTTATATTTTGGCTCTCGTGAACTTGTTTTAATTTTATTCATCTTCAGCCTGGACTTGGCATATGAACAATTGATGATCTGTTCCGAAGCTGTCCCCCAGCCTTGCTTTGGCTGATGACATGGAGTTTTTCCACTGTCTTATCAGAGATGTGGTCAATTTGATTCCTGTGTATTCCATCTGGTGAGGTCCATTTTGTGTTGTTTAAAAGAGGTATTTGCAATGAATAAATCATAGGTCTTGAAAATTCTATAATGCGATCTCCAGCATCATTTCTGTCACCAAGGTTGTATTTTCCAACTACTGATCCTTCCTCTGTGTTTCTAGCCTTCACATTGCAATCACCAATAATTATCGATACATCTTGATTGCATGTTTGATTAATTTCAGACTGAAGGAGTTGCTAGAGTTCTTCAGTTTCATCATCATTTGCTTTAATGATGCATAAATTGAACAGTGGTGTTAACTGTTGGTGCATAAATTGAACAGTGGTATTAACTGTTGTTAATACCTTGTTGTTGTTAAGTGCCATTGAATGGGTTCTGACCCATAGTGACCCTGTCACAGTCACCTATTATGGGTTGAATTGTGCCCCCCAAAAGATACATTGAAGTCCTATCCTGTGAACTAGACCTTGTTTGGAAATGGGGTCTTTGCAGATGCTATCAGTTAAGTTCATATGATGTCATAATGGGATAGAATGGGCCCAAATCCCACTTGAGTGATGTCCTTATAAAAGAGGAGAACAGACAGAGAGTCTCAGAGGAGGGGCAACCTTGTGAAGATGAATCTGGGCTGTATGGAGAGATTCTACTCCCTACAGCTTGCCACTGGTATCTGTGGCTGCTGGTATGGCACCACCAATGTCAGCACTGCCGAGGTTTTTATTTCTGCAGGCCTCTAGGAATAGGAAAGAGCCTGGGCTAAGTGCTGGTCTGCTGACAGAAAGGTCGGCAGTTTGAACTCACCAGCTATAAAGATTTGTAGCCTTGGATAGGTCAACTCTGTCCTATAGGGTCGCTATGAGTCAGAATTGACTTGAGGGCAGTGGGTTTGGGTCTAGGAAAGGGAAGACCTACTTCAGTGTGCCTGACAAGGGCCCCTGAGAGGTTAGAATTGGAGTAAGGTGGAGAATCCCTCCAGAGATACCTGAGTTACTAACCCTGAGAAAGCCTGAGCCAGACTCTGATTCACATTTCAAGTCCTGTCTGTCATCTGCACAGAGGACATGTGAAATAAAGCAGAAGAAAGGGCCTTAGTTTTTGTTTACTCATAATTAATAACCTTACGAGAGCAACAAATAAGGCCTTAATTATGGACTGTGCCTCCCTGTTTCAGTCAGACACTTCTCAATAGTTTACTTAAATACCGTAAGCTCTCAAGGATTGATACTTTAGCAAAGGAGGCCCTACCCAGGGTTTTGAAATTGCAGTGATAGAGGGAAACATCT
Organism: Chrysochloris asiatica; assembly: GCF_000296735.1. Classification (NCBI taxonomy): domain Eukaryota; kingdom Metazoa; phylum Chordata; class Mammalia; order Afrosoricida; family Chrysochloridae; genus Chrysochloris; species Chrysochloris asiatica. Next base: position 41,120 of record NW_006408569.1, read on the forward strand.
ATCTTGCCCTTTCTCTGCTGAATGGCTGGCTGACTGGCTTAATCTGTGGTGCTGAAGGATAAGCGCTGGACTGCTAATTGCAAAATTGGTGATTCAAACCTACAGCAGCTCCTTGGAAACCCCATACGAGGTCGTTATGAGTCGGAACCAACGCGATCAACAACTACCACATCAATCTTGTTATGGTTAGCTGCCAGTGAGTTGGTACTGACTCACAGCAACTCTATGAACAACAGAATGGAACACAACCAGGTCCTGGGCCAACCTCACAATTATTGCCACGCCTGAGCCCATTGTTGTTGCCACTGTGTCAGTCCATCTCACTGTTTGTTCTTCTGGCTAGGACTATGTAAATATGAGTATGAGGTGCTTGTGGCCCATCAAGAGGATTGGATAGCTTGCTAATAATGTAAATAAGGTGTATGGAACCCAAACATGGGGATTGTTCCATTTTGCCATCCCACTAGGCTTAAAATGAGCTACCCAGAGGCAGAAAGAGAATCACACTAACCTCAAGAAAGAAGAACCAGGAATGGAGTGCATCCTTTGGGCCCATGATCCCTGCACTGAACCTCTTCCATCCAAGAGACAGAACTGTGACATCGCAGATGCCAAGAGACAGTGAGAAGCAGCAGCAGAGAAATGGTGGTAGCAGATGCAGCAAAACCAAGAGCCTGCCACGCACAAGACAGAGTATGGGGCTTTCTGGCCCACTGAATAAGACAGTGGAAGGTCTTCAGGCAGGAGATTTACTGGTGGAGGGAGGAGCATCCAGGTATTTGTAGGGGAGCTAGGTTTGCTAGAGTTGAGCACCTTTGGACTGAGGCTTACTGGTAGAATAGGGTACCCCTGGGCAAGTAATTGGAAAAACTGAAAGAGATTTGTTAACACTTGCCTGAGCAGGGCAGAGGCCTGCCTGAGGGTCCTTACAAGGTGCACAAGAATACCCAAAGTTGCAGATGGTACCCATTTGACCTAACCTCGATGAATTGATAATCAGAACTCAACTTTGTTGTTGGTGTTGTTGTTGTTCGAGTCCGTACCGACTCATAGCGACTTTATGAGGAGAAGAGGCTATTCTGATTGAAGAACTGTATCCTGAGGTGTTTCTGATCCTGAAATATAATCTATTACTTCCCTAATAAATAAATCCTTTGATTATGAGTATTGTCTATGAGTTGTCTGTGGGCATTGCAATGACATCTCGAACCTAGTAGAGAAGTAGAGAGTGCCGTGGGAGGGTTGGTCGGTGTCAGAATTGGTAAAAAAAAAAAAAAAAAAGGTTGGAAACATTTCTAACCTCCACCTCATAAGAATCAGTTTTGGGCTGCTGATCTTGATCATCTTCCCCACTGGTAAAGTTAAAAGAGGTCAGATGCTTCCTATATGTCATTTTACAGATATATACAGCTAACTACAAGGTTGGCAGTTCAAACCCACTAACCAATCCTAGGGCACCCTACACAGGGCCTCTATGAGTCAGAATCAACTTGATGGCAGTGCATTGTTTTTGTTTTTGCTTTTTTAACTTTTTATTGTGAACGGAGTGAAGGTTTATAGACAACATCATCTGTTTTACATTCAACAGATCATATACTTTTGTTTCATCTCAATGACTGTAATCCCTTCCATGCAACAATAGTTAACAGCATTTACCTCTGTTCACTTAAACCACTGCACTCCTCCCTGTTTCATCTCAATTCCCTTCATAGAACAATAGTCACCCTACTTCCTTCCTGTGGATGGACTTACTTCTGTTCCACGGATCTATGTATCTTCCTTTTTTATTTTCTCAAGCTTTTATTGTGAGGTTTACATGGGAGAACATCAGCTTTACACTCATCCTATTGTATTTCATTTCATTGCAATGATTACAATCCCCTCCATGCATCATCAAATAAACAAAGGGTACACCACACAGGCCTGTTTGTTTTTAAATAGAAGATGATGTCAAAAAATATCAATATATATTTTTAACTGAGCAAAAAGAAAGTTACAGAACAATGTTGTTGTTGTTGTCAGGTGCCATCGAGTCGGAACTGACTCATAGCAACCCCATGCACAGCAGAACGAAACAATGTCCGATCCTGGGCCAACCTCACTACCACTGCCACACTTGACACCATCAATGATGCCACCTGGCTGATCCATCTCATTGGGGGTCTTCCTCTTTTTCTCTGACCCTCCACCTTACCCAGCATGACATCCTTCTCTAGCGACTGTTCCCTCCTAACAATGTGTCCAAAGTACGAGAGACGAAGCTTAGCCATCCTGGCCTCTAAGGAGCACTCTGGCTGCATTTCTTCCAAAAGAGATCTATTGGTTCTTTTGGCAGTCCATGACACTTTTAGTATTCTCCTCCTGTGATTAAAATAATCTGTATGTGAGCATGAATACTTACATCTGTCCCCCACCAATTAACACTTATATATATGTCGAAGGTTTCTGTTAAAAACCACCATTAAGGTATCGAGTGATAGGGTGAATAGTCTTCCCAAAGATGCACACATCCGAATCCTCAGAACCTTTGAATATATTACTTGGCAAGGGGAGTTAAGATTGTAGATGGAGTTAAGGTTGCTGATCGGATGATCTTGAGATGGGGAGATTTTACTGGATTATCCAGGTGGGTCCAATGTAATTGAAATGGTCCTTACAAGGTGCACAAGAATACCCAAAGTTGCAGATAGTACCCATTTGACCTAACCTCAATGAATTGATAATCAGAACTCGACTTTGTTGTTGTTGTTGTTGTTATAGCAACCTTATGCACTCATAGCAACCTTATGCACAGCAGAACGAAACACTGCCCAACTGCCCAGCCCTGGGCCAACCTTTTGAATAGCAGAGAACTCGACTAGAAGAAGATTAAAAAAAAAGAACAAAACAATTTTTGATAAAGGAAATGAGGATAAATTGCCACAATTTGATGAACCTGACCTCTACTCATGGAGATAGTAACTCTAAACACCAACAGAGAGGAAAGCAGTCTTCACATCAAGTATCAATGCTATCCCCTCTGTACACAGGGTGGATAGAGATGAGCAACTCAGACATTGGCTACCTAAAATGTTGTTGTTGTTGTTAAGTGCTTCAAGTCAATTCCGACCCATAAAGACCCTACATAGGGTTTCCAAGGAGCAGCTGGTGATCTTGAACCACCGATCTTTGCAGTTCAAATGACTTTGCAGTCTGACGCATTAGCCCACAGTGCCACACCAGGACTCCTAAAATGAGGGGGCGATAAAAGCATGATGTGACTGGTTTACAAGGTTTCAACGGTGAGTTTAGTTTAAGAGTGGTGGTGGGGGGAAGATAGAGTCCTGAATAGTTTTCATCTTGTCTAGATGGGTCTGGTGAAAGAAGATGGGGATAAAATTCTTATGATTCAATAGTGAGTAATTGTTATTATGACTAATTGCGACTGTCACAACTGTAAAGGTAGAAGTTTTGTAACAAAAAGGGGGGCACAGTTAATCTTACAGTCCAGAAACAAAGGACCCTAGGACCATCAAGGGAAAAGAGCACAAGCGGAATGCGAGACCTTATCCAGAGAAGCAGTGATGCCAGAGATGGAGACAGAGATGGGGACATGGAGAAAGGGAGCAGCTGAGGACTCTAGATTCATGGGAAGAGAGGCAGGAGGCAGGAGGCAGACTTGCAGAATGTGCCCTTTGGTGGTGTAAATTAGTATATATGCCTGCATGCTAAAAACAAAAACAAACAAAAAAAAGTCTTAAGTGAATAGAGAGAAATACTGTTAACTGATGGTACATGGAGGGGATTATAATCATTGTAATGAAAAAAGGTGCATGATTTGTTGAATGTGAAACTGATGGTCTGCCCTGTAAACTTTCACTCAATCCACAATAAAAAACCTTTTTTTTAAAAAAGAAAAAGAAATGGTCCTTTCAAGGGAAAGAAGGGGGTCAGAATCAGAGAAATTTGAAGATGTTATGCTACTGGCTTCAAAGATGGAGGAAGGGACCATAAGTCAGGGAATGCATATGGCCATCAGAAGCTTGGAAGGGAAATGGAACGGATTTTCCCCCAAAAGAAATTCAACGCTGCCAGCCACCTTGAATTTAGCCCAGTTGAACCCATTTCAGACTTCTGACCTGGAGAACAGTAAAACAGTAAATCTGTGTTGTTTGAAGATATGATGGTTGCGGCCATTTGTTACAGCAGCCAGTGGCGTCACTAGAGGTGTGGGATATGTATAAGCACACACCCCCATGCCACTGTCAGAAGGGTGTCATCAAAATGACCTCAGGGTCCCCAGCGACCATGGAGGGCAGGCCAGAGCCACAAGGATAGGGACGGCCAAGCAGTAGCGTTACTAGAGTAGCGTCACCTAGTGCAGAAACTCATTAGCCCACTCCCTAAACCCACCATCAGGGGCCCTGGCATTGGGTAGAGAGGAGGGTCTGCCCCTTGGCAATGAGAGAGGAAAGGAGCTGTGGGAGACCACCGGGGCAGGACTGCTCATCACAGCACTGGGGCCTGCCAGTGGACCAGGCCAGACCACTCCACCCACAGAGGGAGTGACAGGCTGCCCGTGTTCATGGGAAAGGGGTGGAATACCATGAATTACTGTACTGGGTGGCACCAAATCTGAGCCACTGATAGCAGCAATAGGAAATGAATACAAATAGGAATGAAGGTAAAAAGATATACTGGAATACTTTGATAAAGTTTTCAATTTACACCCTTCTTGTGAGACTAGAGAGTCTTGGTGTGGCGCTAAAGGATAAACACTGAGCTGCTGATTACAAGGTCTGTGGTTCAAACCCATCAGCAGCTCCTCCAAAACCCCATTCAGGGTCACTATAGGTCAGAACCAACTCCAGGGGACACAACAACACTAACAAAAGACTAAGAAACAAACTCATGGAATTCAGGAACTAAGGTACGGCCTTAGACAAGACTTTTGTCAAAGCTTTAGCGTCTGGAGGGAGAGAGGGGCTCTCAGTGGATGGGGCTCCAAGCTCACCTAACCCTATTTCAGCTGAGGCATTTCCATTTTCAGTTGTTCTTTTCATTGGACTTTGGTGGCTACAAAAGGTTTGAGCATCACTGGTCTAGTAAACACCCACCATTTTACAGATGGAGACTTTAAAGCCAAAGAGATAAAGGGCTTTGATTTTCTGCTGTTCCTTAAAATCAAAACAGCACTGTAGGACAAGCACTGGACTTTAAGATCAGTTTGAACAACAAGTTCAGCGGTTCAAGCCCACCAGGTGCTCCTCAAAAACTCTACACAGGATCGTTATGAGTTGGAACCGACTCGACGACACTTAACAACATATCGAAAATTCTTTAAAATCTTTTTTTCCCCCACAATTAAGAAGGGATATTTGATAGAGGAGAGTTGGAATGGCAATTAATGATTCAGTGATGCAAGTTTTTTGTTTGTTTTTAGGAGGTAAGAACACTGTCCTAGAAATTGGAGACATGCTAATCGGCTCTCTGCTGTTGGTAAAACCACTTCATTATTGCTGTTGTTGTTGTTAAGTGCTGTCGAGTCCATTGTGACTCATAATGACTCTTTACAGGGTTTCCGAGGAGCAGCTGGTAAGTTTGAACTGCCGATCTTGTGGTCCAGTGCTTATCTTACTGTGCCACACCAGGATTCTTTTACTATTATTTGTTGTTGTTGTTAAGTACCGTGGAGTCGGTTCCTACTCATAGTGACCCTGGGTTTCTGAGGCTGTAAATCTTTACAGGAGCAGAACGCCTCATCTTTCTCCTGTGGAACCACTGGTAGTTTCAAACTGCTGACCTTGAGGTTGGCAGCTCGATTTGTAACCACTATGGATTGGCCAGGTGGCATCATTGATGGACTCAAGTGTGGCTGCGGTAGTGAGGTTGGCCCAGGATCGGACATTGTTTCATTCTGCTGTGCATGGGATCGCTATGAGTTGGTTCCAACTCAATGGCACCTGACAACAACAACATGGTACCAGAGCTAGGAACTGTGAAAACCTTTGTTAACTGTTAATTGTAAACTTTTGTTCCCTCCTAAAATCTCATGTATGTCAAGAGATATAATTAAAGGTCTTATGCCTGTTTTGGAGTTCTGGTGAGGCACTGAGGGTTAATGCGCCAGACTGCAAAGCCGTTTGAACTGCAAGGTCAGTGGTTCAAGCTCACCAGCTGCTCCTTGGAAACCCTATACAGGGTTGCTATGGATATGAATTGACTCGACAGCACTTAACAACAACAACAATGCCTGTTTTGGAGTTCTGGTGTGGTGCTGTAGGATAGGCATGGGACTGCTAACTGCCAGGTCTGTAGTCACTATGAGTCAGAACAGACTTCACAGCACTTAACAACAATAACATCTGTTTTAGACTGTTCCTGGGAATACAGTGTGGTACCTGCCTGCTGTGATTCTGAAACTCCCCCCACCCCATACCTCTGCAAAATTGGAAGATAAAAACAAGCCTTCCTCTTGTGATGCTGCCCTCCATTTCCCTTTTTTTATTGATAGTTAACTTACATTAATATGTGCAAATCGGTATGTTGTTGTTGTTCCGTGCCGTGGAGTCGGTTCTGACTTATAGTGGTTTCCAGGGCTTTAAATCTTTATAGGAGCAGAAAGCCTCATCTTTTTTCCATGGAACGGCTGGTGGTTTTGAACTGCTGACCTTGCGGCTCACAGCCCGATTTGTAACCACTACGCTACCAGAGTAAGTTTACAGATTTTTTTTTTTTTTGCATATATATATATATATACTGGAACTACCAACCAGATCAAGATATAGACCATTTCAAGTACCAAGGAAGGCTGTCTTGTGCCCCAAACATAACCACCGTTTGGACTTCCTGTTCTTGAATGTCATATAAATGGAATTTGATTCATTCTTCCTGTCCTTGAATATATCATATAAATGGAATTAGAGACTTGTATTCTTGTATGAAGGCAATTTTTGTTGTTGTTCCATAATTGTTGTTAGATTGTTAGGTGTAGTTGAGTCAATTCTGACCCATATCAACCCAATGCACAACAGAAGGAAACACCACTTGGTCCTACGCCATCCTCACACTTGAGCTTATTGTTACTGGCACTGTGCCAATCCATCTCTGTGGGGGTCTCCCTCTTCTTCTCTGACCCTCCACTTTACCAAGTGTGATGTCCTTCTCCGGGAATTGGTCCCTCCTGATGACATGTTTGAAGTATGAGAGACGAAGTCTGGCCATCCTGGCTTCTAAAGAGCATTCTGGTTGCACTTCTTTCAATACAGATTTGTTGGTTCTTCTGGTAGTCTATGGTACCTTTAATATTCTCCTCCAGCAACATAACGTAAATGCATAAATTCTTCTACAGTCGTCCTTATTTATTGTCCAACTTTCACATGCATATGAGATTATTGAAAATACCACAGCTTGGGTCAGTCTCACCTTAGTCCTCAAACTGGCATCTTTGCTCTTAAACACTTTAGAAAGATCATATGCAGCAGATTTGCCTAATGCAATATGATGTTTGATTTCTTGATTGCTGCTTCCATGAGTGTTGATGATTGATCCGAGCAAAATGAAGTCTTTGACAGCTTCAATCTTTTCTCCATTTATGTGGATATTGTTTACTGGTCCAATGGTGAGGATTTTTGTTTTCTTTACATTGAGATACAATCCATACCAAAGGCTGAGCTCTTTGATATTGATCAAGGTGTCTAGCAGGGTTGAATTTCTTTTAGGGGAAAAATCCATTCCATTGCCCTTCCAAGCTTCTGGCAGCCACATGCATTCCCTGAGTCATTCTATGAGTCCTGCATTACTCTGACACCACAAGAAAAAAATATTGTAGATTAATATTCCTGATAAATATTGATCCAAAAATCTCTAACCAAGTATTAGTAAATATCTGCTCAATCCAACAGCATCTTAAAGGAATACAACACCACAACCTAGTGGTTCAACATAGGAAAATCAATCAATCTTTAAAACAATTAGTTCTTCAGGTCATCTGTGACTAGAGATAGGTTTATTTCTTTCCAGTTTGGATGTCTTTTGTTTCTTTTTATTACCTAATTGCTCTGGCTAGAACATCCAGTACAGTTTTGAGAAGAAGTAGCCAAATAGGTCATCCTTGTTTTATTTCTGATTTTAAGGGGAAAGCTTTCAATCATTCACCACTAAGTGTGTTTTTCGTAGATGCCTTTTATCGGGTTGAGAAAGTACATGTATTCTTAGTTTATTGAATATAATAAACTTTTATCATGAAAGACTGTTGGAATTTTCCCTTCATTCTATAGGATCGCTATGCGTCAGAATCAACTCAGCGCCAGTTAACAACAGCATCTACTCATAGAGACCTTGTATAGTGTTTCCAAGGAGCAGTTGGTGTGTTTGAACTGCCAACCTTGTGGTTAGCAGTCCAGTGATTATCCAACAGTACCACACCAAGAGTCACATGATCATCTTAATAGAGGCAAAATAAATAAACAAATGAAAATCATCTGACAAAATCCAATAATCTGTCATGATTAAAATACTTAACATTGAAAAGCTTTCTCTTTAAAATCAGCAACAAGACAAACATACCCTATTTTGTCACTTCTAGTTAAAATTGGGAGTCCTGGTATGGTGCTGTAGGATAAGCACTGGATTGTCAACCACAAGGTAGGCGGTTCAAACCTACCAGCCACTGCTTGGAAACCCTATGCAGGGTTGCTATGAGTCAGAACCGACTCAATAACACTTAATAACAACAACAAATTCAAAGTTGTAGGAGCATTGGTGGCACAGTGGCTTAAGCATTGGTCTGTCAACTAACAGGTGGTTCGAACCTGGCCGCTCCATGGGAGAAAAATGATGCTGTCTGCTTCTGTACAGATTTACAGTCTTGAAACCCTTATGGGGCAGTTCTCCTTCGTTCAGTAGGATCACTAAGAGTCCAAACTGACTCGATGGCAGTGGGTTTGGGCTTTCTGTTTTCAATTAAAATTTGTACTGGATGTTCTAGCTAGTGCAATTAGGCAATACAAAAATTAGGCATCCAAACTGGAAAGAAAGGAACAAATCTATATCTATCCTCAGATGACATGATCTTTTACATAGAAAACTAAAAATCCGCACACAAAACTATTAGAGGGAATAAACAAGTTTAGCAAAGATGCAGGGTACAAGATCCAACATACAAAAATCTATTGTTTTCCTATACACTACATTCAACCACCCACCTATGGCCATTGAATTGATTTTGGCACACTGCAACCCTGTAGGACAAAGTAGAACTACCTTGTAGGGTTCCCAAGGCTGTAAATCGTTACAGAAGCAAACTGCCACAGCTTTCTCCAGCAGAGCAATTCATGGGTTCTTCAAACCACTGACCTTTCACTTTGCAACTGAGCACTTTAACCACTGCGCCACTGGGAGCCTTTCTAGACAAGAGCAATGAACAATTAGAAAAACAAAATTAAGAAAACAATTTCATCTATCATAGTATGAAAAAGAATAAAATGCTTCAGAATAAAATTAACCAAGAAAGTTCAAGGCTTATATACTGAAAAGAATAAAATAGACAGAGTCCTGGTGTGGCGCTGTAGAATAAGCACCGAACTGCTAAGCACAAGGTTGGCGGTTCAAACCCATCAGCTGCTCCTTGGAAACCCTATACAAGGTCGTTATGAATCAGAACTGACTGGACAGAACTTAAGAGCAACAACAACTAATCAAAAAGTTGACAGTTTGAAACCACCTCTCAAGGAGCTCTGGTAACGTAGTGGTTCCGAATCGGGCTGCAAAGCACAAGGTCAGCAGTTCGAAACTACCAGCTCTTCCGCGGGACGAAGATGAGGCGTTCTGCTCCCGTAAAGATTGACAGCCTGGGAAACCCTGTGCAGGCTTGCTATGAATCGGAACCGACTCCACGGCACACAGCTGCCACCAGCACCAGAGATTCCTCAGAAGAAAGACCTGGCAATCTACTTCTGAAAATTCAGCCAATGAAAACCCCATGGATTATGCTGAGCTAAGAAAGTCTGTCACAAAAGGACAAATACTGTATGATCTCACTTAAATGAAATAAGCAAATGCACAGAAACGCTGTAAGATAAGCCCTGGACCACAAGATCAGTTTGAACTGCAAGGTCGGCGGTTCAAATCCACCAGCCACACTCCTCAGAAATCCTATACAGGGTCGCTATGAGTCAGGACTGACTCGATGGCACTTAACAACAACACCAGTGATAGGAGGAAGGAGAAAGGGTGGAATTTTTGCTTAGAGGATATTGAATTCATGTTAATGGGGGGAGAATCATTTGGAAAAGGATAGCAAAAAAGCTGTACACCATGAAGAATAGTCAATGCCACTGAATTGCACAAGTGGAAATAGATGAACTGGTGAAAGTTTTCTTACGTATATTTGCACCACAAAAAAAGAGAAAGAGAAAGAAAGAGGGGGTGGGGGAGAAAGAAAGAAAGAAAATGAAGATGAAGGTGCAATACCTGGGAGAAAAAGTCCCTTCCTCTTTCCTGTTGTTGTTGTTGCTGTTAGGTGTTGTTAAGTTGCTTCCGACCCATAGCAACACTATGCACAACAGAATGAAACACTGCCTGGTCCTGTGTCTACACTGTGCCAATCCATCCTGTTGGGGGTCTTTTTTGTTGTTGTTGTTGACCCTCCACTTTACCAAGTATGATATCCTTTTCCAGGGACTTGACAACATGTCCAAAATATGACAAACAAAGTCTGGCCATCATGGCTTCTAAGGAGCACTCTGACTGTACTTCTTCCAACACAGATTTGTTTGTTCTTATGTTCTTCTCCAACACCATAACTCAAATGCATTAATTCTTCTGCAGTCTTTCTTAGTCATTGTCCAACTTTCACAGGCATATGAGGCAATTAAAAATACCATGGCTTGGGTCAGATTCACCTTAGTCCTCAAACTGCGTTTTTGCTCTAGAACACTTTAATGAGGTCTTATGAGATCTGAGCCTTCACGAACTGACAGGCAAGTGGTAGTTCCTGAGTATAGGAAGCAGTATTTGTAAACACCTCTCATCCCATAAATTTCCTTGAAGGGGCTCTAGGAGAGAGATTGAGAGATCTGAGCCTTCACAGCAGATCCGGGGGGGGGGGGAGATGGAAAGAAAGATACACCCAGGAGTAAAGTACACAAAGAATAAAATCCTCCTTGTTATGGGAGTGTGGGGAAGGCGTTCTGAACTGACCTCTCTATCCACTACCCAAAGGGAAACCTCTTTATTCGGGGTACCCATCTGCGTATACTGATTCCTGATGTGGCACTGTAAGATAAACACTAGACCTCAAGGTCAGTTTGAATCGAGGTCATCAACCACAAAAAGCTGCATATACAGAGGCTGAAGTCAGGAAAGGGCTTTGTGTTAATAGCACAATACAAAGACAAAGTTAGTTCTTCGATTCTTCAAACTCTTACAGACATAAACATAAATGATCAACCAAACAACACTGAGTATTTGAGAATCAGAAAATGAAAGGATTTTCTTTAATAAAGGTGATGGATAAATTTAGTAACAAATCAGGGCGAGCAATATGATGAACGTCAGTTGATGCCACCAAACTATTCATCATATTGAAGAATGTTGAAATCATATACTTTGTTACATAAATATTTACCATAATTTTAAAAACAACAGACTATTAAAAGATATTCATTTAGCATCCCCTGAAAGATTAGAAACATATACTGTACACAAACCAGAGAGAGTAGGCGCATTGCCCAAGGTTACCTAGTGCATTCACAAGGAAAGTGGCCTTGCAATTATTACAGTAAAGATAATAGAAATAGTTGATACTTGTTAAGTGCCATCGAGTTGGTTACGACCCATAGTGACCCTGTGCATATAGGGTTACCAAGGAGCAGCTGATGAGCTTAAACCATTCAAACCAACTTTGCAGTCTAGCGCATTAACCCACAGTGCCACATTCGTTGTTGTTACGTACTGTCAAGTCAGTTCTGACCCAGAGCAACCCTATAGAGGGTTTCCGAAGAGCAACTGGTGAGCTTGAATCACTGACCTTGTAGTTCAAACCGACTTTGCAGTCCCGCGCATTAACCCACAGCTCCACATTGTTGTTGTTAGGTGCCATTGAGTCTGTACCGACTCATAGCGACCTTATGCACAGCAGAACGAAACACTGCCTGATCCTGGGCCAACCTCACTACTGTTGCCACGCTTGAGTCCATCGATGCTGCCACTTGGCCAATCCATCTCATTCGGGGTCTTCCTCTTTTTCTCTGACCCTCCACCTTACCAAACATGATATCCTTCTCCAGCAACTGGTCCTTCCTGACAATATGTCCGAAGTATGAGAGACGAAGTTTGGCCATCTTGGCCTCCAAGGAGCACTCTGGCTGCGCTTCTTTCAAAACGGATCGATTGGTTCTTTTGACAGCCCATGGCACTTTCAATATTCTCCTCCAACACCATAACTCAAAAACATCAGTTCTTCTACATTGGTGGTGGTGGCTGTGTACCGTGGAGTCGGTTCCTACTCATAGTGACCCTGTACAGGGTTTCCGAGGCTGTAAATCTTTACAGGAGCAGAATGCCTCATCTTTCTCCTGTGGAACAGCTGGTAGTTTTGAACTGCTGACCTTGCAGTTCACAGCCCGTTTCGTAACCACTATGCTACCAGAGCTCCTTTCTTCTACATTACTGAAGGCTAAATTACCTCATTTAATCCTATAACAACAACCTCAGGTGAGGTAGACTCGTTATGTTGTTGTTACGTGCCATCAAGTCAGTTCTGACTCTTGGCAACCTTGTATAGGGTTTCCAAGGAGTGACTGGTGAGTCTGAACCACCAACCTTGTGGTTCAAACAGACCTTGAGAACGCGTGTTTATCCTATGGTGCCACACCAGGACTCCTGGCCCATTATAAGCCTCATTTTATACATGGAGAAACCAAGACATTCAAGACACTAAGAGTCTAAATATAAATGCTTGGAATGAGGTCCACTGTCTATATATTGTTGTTAGGTGCAGTTGAGTCTGTATTGACTCATAGCGACCTTATGCACAATCGAACGAAACACTGCCTGGGTCCTGCTCCAGCTTCACTAGCGTTGCTATGCTTGAGCCCATTGCTGCTGCCACTGTGCCAATCCATCTCGTTGTCTATCTATAAAGAGTTAATCATTCCAATAACAAATTCTAGTAAGTTCATTTGTCAGGTTATTTACAGCAACTCATAAAGCCTACATGTTCAAGCATGCATGCATTTCACCCACTGCCAAATCAGCCCCTTTCTTTGATGTTTATTTGACAATCATGAATGCTTCAAAATGTCCAGAATGTTTCCTCCTTAGAGCACAATAAAAGGAGCAAGGAACATTCTTCGTAAAGCCTGCTTAATAGTGGATTATAATTTAATAAAACATCTATGGTTCCTTTGGTCTACCTTACTTTTCTGTAAAGTAAGCATCATTTCTTTTTCCATGCTATACTTGTAAATACAATATAACCTTTTGAAGAAAGAGAGAGAAAAAAAGAAGAATTTAACAAGTCACTTATAATTCTTCTGCTCTAACCCACTATTTTTCATTTCTGGGAAGCTCTCTTCAGTGATTATTTAGCTGCGTCCAAACTTTTCAGTTCATCTACTCACTGTACAGGTTTTTACTGAACCATTCGATGAAATAGGCATTCATTGTTCTAGGGACTGGCATACCACCACCATTACTGCCAATGACTCCATTTTGACTGATACAGGGTTTCTAAGACTATAAATCTTGACAGGAGCAGACAGCCTCATCTTTCTCCTAGGAAGTGCCTAGTGGATTTGAACTACTGACCTTGTGATAAGTCAAAGTTCCAGCCCTAGTTTCAATCCCTTTTATCCCCTCTCATCCTCCTTTTTGTTTTCTTCTGGTTTAACATTAGGTCTTAAGTATTTTTTCCATTTATTTGCACCCTGTGGAAGAATGAGAATGGAAAGAATGAAATGGACTCTGTGATCAGAGGGAATTTCTAAGGTATTAAAAACTGAGGATGGTAACACTTTGGCTCACGTACTTTGGACATGTTACCAGGAGGGATCAGTCCCTGGAGAAGGGCATCATGCTTGGTAAAGTAGAGGGTCAGGGAAAACAAGGAAGACCCCCAACGAGATGGATTGGATAGTGGCAGCAGCAATGGGCTCAAGCATACCAACGATTATGAGGTTGGCCCAGGACTGGACAGTGTTTCGTTCTGTTGCGCATAGGCTCGCTATGGGTTGGAACTGACTCAATGACACTTAGTAACAAAACATTGTGTACTGCTGGTGGGAGAGATTTGAAGGTAATAAATAGTGACTGTTTCTCGAACACCCCCTTTGTGAGTGGAGCTGTCTAAATGATGTACACATCTCATACTTTAAGCTTTACTACAAACCCTACGCAATTGGAACAATGAAACTGAGGTTTAGTGAGGTGGCGATGATGGTTGTGTGCTGTGGAGTCAGTTCCTACTCACAGCAACCCTATAGAGGGTTTCTGCGGCTGTAAATCTTTATGGGAGCAGAAAGCCTCATCTTTCTCCTGAGCAACGACATGGAGTCTAACTACTGACCTTGCAGTTTGCAGCCTTACTTGTAATCAACTCACTGTGCTACCAGGCTTCTTTTTTGGAAGGGTGGGACACAAATATTTGATCACTAGGCTGCTAACCGAAGAAAGGCTGACAGATTAAGTTTACCTAGAGGTGCCATGGGATAAAGGCCTGCCAATCTATTAAAACAACAACAACAAAACCCTAGTCAATGAAAACTTTTTGGAGCACAGAGCTAGTCTATATACATGGGATCACCATGAGCCGGAATCAACTTGATGGCAATTGTGTTTTGTTTTTTAAGTAAATTGAAAGGCCAGAATTGGAATCTAAGTCTGTTTTTATTCCAAATACTTTCTTTTACTCTTGGAAAGAGTGAGGCTCTCCAGCCTTTCTATATAGAGCTTTGATTTTGTTGTATTTCTTAATTTGAGAGAGGAAAGAGTGAGACAAACATTCAGAACCACTTTTACTTACTATCATAGCTACGTTCAGGTTTAGAAGGAGATGAAAGTAGTTTGAAAGGAGACAACATGCAATGTAGAGGACACACCAGACATAGGACCTTTCTTTTTTATTTCTCTCTCCTCACCTCAAGGACTGTCACTGTGCCATTTCTGTTTGGAGAAACAACTGGAAAAAAATGGTACAGACTCTATTAACAATGGCATCAAAACACAAACTAGATGGAACAGTCAAGGAATTCCAAAGACCCGCAGCTTTGTTGCATACGTGCACCAGTGACCCAAGGGAGGTCGAGGTCACCTTGAACCCTGAAAGACCTGGATCATTAATAAAAATTTCAGTCTTCACAGCTCTATAAAGTACTTTTCCAAAATGAGCCATGTGTGGACACTTTGGAAAAGTCCTTCAGAACCTCAGTGCTGACCTAAATTATTTTTATTGTAATATTACTGTAGTATATGCGAACATAAACTTTAACACAAACTCCTATACTTCTTATAGCTGTCAAACAATAACCAAAAACCCGGATGGTTTTGCTTATGAAGTGCAAACAGAACTACAAAACCAGTAGAATTCATATCACTTATATTGATTTAATCTAATGGAATGCAAAGCTGATGATCTTATCTGTAAGCCTTCACTCGATTCACAAGAAAAAGTAAAATAAATAAATAAACAATATCACTTTTCCCAGTGTGAATATTGATTAGTAAATGCATAATGAAAACACTTCCTCTGAATGAACTGTGCTATTATTTAACTTAATTTCGAGCAAATACATCATTTATATGTTAGATCTACTTGTTCTTTTATCTTAGATCCAAGACAACGAAAATAGAGCTCTTTGATACTGTTGTGATTATAAACAGACATGTAAATTAAGATGCTAAAATTGCACGATAGTATTTAGTTATAAAAGTCCCTGGGTGGCATGAATGGTTTGCTCTCAATCTATTCTCTGTTAACCTAAAGATTGGCAGTTCAAGCCCACCCAGTCATACCACAGAAGAAAGGCCTGGCGATCCACTCCTATAAAGGTGATAGGCAAGAAAATCCTATGGAGCAGTTCTACTCTGTAACACACAGAGTAACCAAGAGTTGAAACCAACTCAAGAGCAATTGGTTTTTACTTGGTTATAAGATAGCACGTCCCCTGATTACAATTCCAGGAGATAATAGTTTCAGAAGCATAAGCAATTTGAGCATAGGCTTTGGAATCTGACAGATTTGAATTTGTATCTTGGCTTTGGTTCTTTCACTTTTTAGCTGTGGGAGCTTAGACAGGTTATTTAACCTCTCTGTTCCTCAGATAAAGAACTCTGGTGGTGTAGTGGCTTACACATTGGGCTGCTAACCACAGGGTCAGTAGCTCGACCTCACCAGCTAGCTATTCCATGGGAGAAAGATGAGGCTCCCATAAAGATTTACAGCTTCCGAATTCCAAAGGGGCATTGCTACTCTGTCCAATCGAGTCAGTATGAGTTGGAATTGATTCTGTAACAGTGGATTTGGGATTCCTCAGATTTTTTCCTCTGTAAAATAGGGGTGATAATGATATTACTTTAATTTTGCCAGCAGAAACAGGCACCAGGCCCCATTTTCTGACATGCATGATCTTTAATCCTTAAACTGGAGAGAAATTAGAAGTCACTCTGTTACTTCAGACCTTCTTTGTAATTTGAGAACCACACAGAGTTAGGCAAGTGGAGAAATGACGTTTCTCGTCTCTCCCATTATCTGCACGTACAGAAATGAACCAGGTTCATATTTGAGGCCGAACTGGAAACTGTGAATCGAGCCATAGAAGGGAAACTGTTGGCAAGGTCAGTAACTAGACAACGGAGGATAAGTTGTATCCATGCCACAAGACAGCTGTTTTTATCTGAAGTCCACCAATAAGGTCTTGTTTTTTTTGTTTTGTTTTGTTTTTGTTTCCTGGCCTGGCTTGGATCTCTTGATTCCTGAGGCCCCCAAGGTTGAAAATAGCCCAGCCACCTGCCAATGGTTGGTGTATTTTTAGGACCAGCAGGATTGGAAACAGGGCTCTGTGCGCCTGGAACTTGAGCCAGGCTGCTGGGTGGGTCTCTTACCTCCAGTAAGCTCCTAGAACCTGGGCTGCTGGGCCAAGTCCAGTAGCCAGTAATGGGAGAGAGGGGTTTCCAAGAGAAGCAGGTTGGAATAGCGGAAGAACGAGTAGAAAGTCACTGCTTTTGGTGTGGCGCTGTGGACTGCAAAGTCGGTGGTTCAAGTTCACCAGCAGCTCCTCGGAAACCCTATACAGGGTCACTGTGGGCCGGAACCTACTCGACGGCACTTAACAACAGTGGATATTTGGGTAAAGCATATAGGAAGGTTGCATAAACAGTAAGTCATCAATTGTCACTGGGTCAATTCCAATTCATAGTGACCCTACAGGACACAGCCGCTCCGCGGGAGAAAGATGAGGTGTTCTGCTCCCGTAAAGATTTACAGCCTCGGAAACCCTGTACAGGGTCGCTATGGGTCAGAACCGACTCGACAGCACTTAACAACTACAG
>NW_006408569.1:58748-60470 GCF_000296735.1 Chrysochloris asiatica
GAACCGACTCGACAGCACTTAACAACTACAGGACACAGTAGGGTTTCCAAGGCTAGAAACTTTACGGAAGCAAATTGCCACATCTTTGTCCAGTGGAGTAGGTAGGTGATGGATTTGGTTAGTAGCTGAGCTCTTAGCCACTGCTTCACCAGGGCTCCTTGCATAAAGGGTAGGGCCCCATAACAAGCAGAAATCAACAGAACTAGTCCCCCCACCTTTTTTTTTTTTTAAATAAGCGTAGTTAAAAATGATTTTGTTATCTTCTACCAGTCTCTGAAGCCAAAAGTCCAATACACTTGAAGTTGTCCCAAAGCCATGTATTTGTCAAATTGTTGTTAATTGCTGTCAAGTCAGTTCCAACTCATAGAAACCTTATATAGGATTCTGAGTTGCTGCTGGTGAGCAGCTCACCGACTTTGCAGTGAATTTGAACTGCAGATCTTGCGGTTAACAGTCCAGTACTGATCTTAGAGCTCCACATCAGATGAACTCAAAGGTTTTGTTCTCTCCTTCTTCCTATTTCCATCCCAATCAAGAGAAAAATGAATTCTTGCTTCACTGGTGGTCTCACACTCCCCTCTAAGTGTTTGATCAAGGATATTCTTCCAAACCAACACATCATTCCTCCTTAGGAAAATGAACATGCTCTTCTTCATATAGCCTAACTTCTCAGATTAGTTGCTCAGTATGGAGACAGAATAAGTATGGTGAAAGAATACAACCCTGATACACCTTTTCTGATTTTAACCCACACAGTATCCCTCTGATGGGCTCAAATGATTGCCTCTTGGTCTATGCACGGATTCTCTACGAGCACAATTAAGTGTTCTAGAATTCCCATTCTTCTCAATGTTATCCATAATTTGTCATGAATCACACAGTTGAATGCTTTGCATAATAAATAAAACACACGTACACATCTTTCTGGTAGTCTCTGCTTTCAGCCCAGATACATCTAACAGCAACAATTACAGTCCTCATTCCACACCCTCTTCTAGATCTGGCTCATATTTCTGGCAGTACCTTGTTCATATACTGCAGATTTTTGCTTATGTGTGATATTAATGATAGTGTTTGATAACTTCCACATTCTGTTGGGTCACCTTTATTTGCAATCGGACACAAATATGGAACTCTTCCAGTAAGTTGGCCAGGTAGCTGTTGTCCAAATTTCTTGACAAAGGTAAATGAGCACTTCCAGTGTTATCTCTATTTGCTTGGAAACATTGCAGTTTGTATTACATTGGTTCCTGGAACCTTGTCTTGCTCCAATGCCTTCAGTGTGGTTTGCATTTCTTCCTTCAGTACCACTGGTTCTTGATCATATGCTATCTCCTGAAATGGTTGAATGTCCATCAATTTTTCTTGGTACAGTGACTCGATTCCCTCTACTTCTTTTAATGTTTCCTGTATTGTTAATTATTTTGCCCATAGAATCCTTTATTATTTCAAATCAAGCCTTGAATTTTTTCTTCAGTTCTTTCAGCTTAAGAAATGCAAAACATGTTCTGCCCTTTCGGTTATCAAATTCCAGTACTTTGTACATTTCATTATAATACTTTAGTTTGTCTTTTCAAGCTGACTTTTGAATTTTTTTGTTCAGTTCTTTTATTTCCTCATTTTCCCCATTTGCTTTAGCTACTCTAGATTCAACAGCAAGTTTCAGAGTCTTTTCTGACATCCATTTTAGTCTTTTCTTTCTTTCCTGTCTTTTTCCTTTTT
>NW_006408569.1:62193-63771 GCF_000296735.1 Chrysochloris asiatica
GGCTCAGGAGTCCCCAAGTCTCACCATACTTTGGACCAAACATCCCTTCCTCTTCTCTCTCTCACCTCTATTTCCTGCCTTTTTGAAAATGACTTTTTGCTTTTTTGATGTATGATGTTGTGTATGTCATCCATACTGGTCTGGTTTACAGCCATTAGTGTTAAATGCATCAAATCTATTCTTGATGTTGTTGCTGTTTAGTGCCATTGAGTCGTTCTTGACTCCTAGTGACTCTGTATAGGGTTTCTGAGGAGTGGCTGGTGGGTTTGAATTTCCAACCTTGTATTTAGCTGTCCTGTGCTTAACCTACAATGCTAAACCAGGACTATTACACCCAAGAAAATCTAGTTGAAATAAAATTTAAAATTTTAATTTGAGACTTGAAGGATGAATACAGGAAAATTGGGTGTCGGTGTGTGAGAGGGAGGGGTGATGGGTCTGGGAGAGAGCAATGCAGACAGAGAGAATAGTGTGCAAAGATACTGACAGGAAATTCAGAAAAATCTTGCTTGGGTGGAGTTCAGAGAGCAAAGGAGAGAGTATCAGGGAACTTATATTCTAGTGGGCTTAGACAGAAAATAAGCAAGTCAAAATAAAATATATAGAAATTTGTTGTGTGCTGTTAAGTCGGTCCTGACTCATAGCAACCCTGTATAGGGTTTCTGAAGCTGTAAATCTTTCTCCTGTGGAGTGGCTGGTGGACACTGGTGGATTTGAACTCCTGACCTTTCAGTTAACAGCACAATTCATAATCAACTATGCCACCAGCGCTAGTGTAGACTGTTGTTAAGTGCCATGGAGTCAGTTCTGACTCATAACGACTCTGTATAGAGTTTCCAAGGAGAGGTTGGTGGCTTTTGAACTTGTGATTAACATCCAATGTGTATCCTACAGTGCTATACCAGGACTCCTAAAGAATGCTAGAAGGTGGGCTTCTGGAAAGATTGTGGATTAGGCAGATAACAAACACGAGAAACAACAAAGGTATGAGAAACCAAATGAAACAGACTCAGATGGAAATTCTGGAACTCTGAAATTCAGAGGAACAGTTAGAAAAGTGGAGTGAGTGCCTGCTGGGAGGAGAAGCTGAGCAGGGATGATGAGAGAGGGAGACTGGGGAACGGATGGCCAGACGTAACGTGACCATCTTATGAGCAGCTTTGGCAACAGAGCAGATTCCAATAAGCCACAGGAAAGGTTCAGTTTCTTATTTTCCTCCATACTTTCCTGAAGACCAAAAGTGTGACCAGCTCCAACCTTCATCCATCCCCAGCTCAGACCCTGCTCTCTGGGAATTCAGAGCCACATGGTGGGGAACCATGCCACTGTGAGATGAGGCTGGCTGCACTGCTTTGGTGCCTGGACTCAGTAAGGCTCAGCACCAGACCTACAGAACCCACAGAACCACCAAAGCAACATTTCATCGGTCACCTTGCGGCCAGCCCACCACTCATCTGTCAGTTTGTCCCACTGTGTTTGCTTGCATGTTACTATGATGCCAAAAGCTATGTCACCGATATTTTGAATGCTGACACAGTCACTCATGGTAGACAGGTTTCAGTTGAAGTTCCATACTAA
>NW_006408569.1:67551-69238 GCF_000296735.1 Chrysochloris asiatica
CTATTAAAAATTCAGAAGATTAATTCTATGGTTTCAGAAATGGATAGTACATTGAAAGGGCAAAAGGGTATATTCAAAGCAATGAAAGCTTGATTTAGTGAGCTTCAAGAAAATCTATCAATACTAGTATGCAAGAACAATCTGAAAAAAAAAAAAATCCAAAGCAAGCCTAAGAGTTATGTGGAACACCATGAATAAGTACAACATATTGTTGTTGTTGTTAAATACAACATATAGGTGGTCAGAATTCCAGAACAGGAAGAAAAAATAAAAAGCATTGATAAAATTGTCAAAGAATTGTTAGAAGAAAACATCCCTAACATCATGATAGGTGAGAAGAGAAGCTTACAAGAAGCTGAACAAACTCCAAACATGATACATCCCAAAAGAAAATCACCAAGACACATCATAATCAAACTTTCCAAAATGAAAGATAAGCGAAGAATCCAAGAGCAGCTTGGGGAAATCGAAAAGTTACCTACAGTAACAAGAAGAAAGAACCAATAAAACTAAGCTCGGACCTGTCAGCAGAAATCATGCAGGCAAGAAAGCAATGGGATGAGATATAAAACTCTGAAAGAAAAAAAAAAAATTGCTGACCAAGAACTCTATACCCAGCAAGGCTATTCCTCATATATGATAGTGAAATTAGGATGTTTCCTGATAAACAAAAATTAAAGGAATTTGTACAAACCAGACCAACTTTACAAAAAATGTTAAAGGGTTTTCTTTGGACTGAGAACCCAACCACACATGACAACACCACCCAGAACTCAATCTAGATATACAAGTATTTGAAGTAAGAAAAGCAAACCTAAAAGACTGAAAATAGGGAACCAAATATATCAATTTATAATGAAGTCAATTACAAAGCAAAACGAAGGAATAGTGTAGATACAGAACTTCCAAATGGCAAGGAAGTCAAATAGATTTCAAAATAAAACAGATTGTTTTAAATAGGGAAAAAATTAGTAAATCACAGGGTAGCTTCATAGAAAATTAAAACACCTACACATCAAAATATAAAAAGAGGAAAATCAAAGATTTTGTAAACATTAACACAACAGAAATAAAGATGAAACGAAAACCCACAAACAAAATGAACTCAGCACAGAAGAATATGTGGAACAAATAAACCAGCAGCACCACACAGACACACAGAAAGCACAGCAAAATGACAGCGTTCAAGTCATATCTATTGAGAATTACACTGAATGTAAATGGATTGAATGAATCAGCCAAGAGACAGAGAGAGCAGGATGGATAAGAAAACAGAACCCTTCAATATGCTGTCTAAAAGAGACACATCAAAAAGATGGAGACAGCCTAAATTTCCATCAATAGAAGAATGGTTAAACAAACATTTGTACCTACACACAATGGAATATTACACAATGTTGAAGAATAATGATAAATCTTCGGAACACTTCACAACTTGGATGAACCTGGAGGGCATTATGATGCGAGAAATTAGTCAATCACAAATTGTATTTGACAAATATTGTAAAAAGTTAAGAAACTATGTTCTCAATAAAAGAAACCATCTATGATGGTTATTGGGGGGAGAGAGAGGGAAATTATTCATGGGCTACAGAGGGTTGTTGTTGTTGTTGTCAGGTGCCATCGAGTCGGAACCGACTCATAGCGACCCCATGCACAGCAGAACGAAACAATGTTCGATCCTGGG
>NW_006408569.1:69808-83104 GCF_000296735.1 Chrysochloris asiatica
ATCTTCATAAGTAAATGTTTCAAGTCCTCTTCACTCTCAGCGATCAAGGTCGTATCATCTGCATATCGCAGGTTGTTAATGAGTCTTCCTCCACATTTTAACATGGGTTACAGGGTAGGCAATTATACAAGAGGAAAGTTAGGAGAGTAAAGATGAAGGTAGTGGGAGACACAGGGAGAAATTCAATAGCTAAAGTGAATACAGGGGGTGGGTGGGGATTGCAGCCATATAATGAAGCAAAGTGTATCATTTGTTGAATGTAAAATTGATGATCCAAAATAAATAAATAAATAAAACTGGTGATCTGCTCTGTAAACCTTCACTCAATGCACAATAAAAAGTTTAAAAACAAAGAGAGAGAGAGAGAGAGAGAGAACATGCTAGAAAGGTGATAATTTAAAACAAATCCAAACCCTTTGCCATCTAATTGATTTGGCTCATGGTCAAATCTAATTGATTTGGCTCATGGTCAAATGCAGTGTCCTTTGCTGTAATCTTAACAGAAGCAGATTGCCAGGACATTCTTCATGGTGCCATAGGGTAGGTTCAACTCACCAACCTTTAATTTAGTGCTGTTGTTAAGTTCTGTTGAGTCTGTTCTGACTCATAGTGACCCTGTATAGGGTTTCCAAGGAGCAGCTCATGAGTTTGAACTGCCTACCTTGTAGTTCAAACCAACCTAGCAGTCCAGTGCTTTATCCCACAGCAACACACCAGTACTTTAGCAATCAGGTACAAACTGCTTATGTTGTCCAGGGACCTAGGAGGTGAAAAGTGCTATAGAAAAAGGGAAATGTAGGGCAGACTAGGGATATTGGGAATATGGAGTGTGTATTTGAAGGTACAGGTAGGGGTAAAAACAGAAAGAAGAAGTTATAGGCTTTCTTCTTTATCCTGGGGGCAACGAAATGCTATTGAAGAGTACTAAAAAGAAGTGAGACATATTTGCTTTTGAGAAAGATCATTCTGGTTGATTATAGGAACTAGAATAAAGGTTGGTGGAGGAGGGTAGGAGGATATTGCAATAGCCCAGGTGATAGGAAATTGAATCAATAGGATTTACTGATTGATTGAGTGAGTAGGATGAGGAAATTGGATGAAACAAGGATGACTCCTAGGATTTTGTCTTGCATAACAGAATCGATGGCAGTGTCATTCACTTGGATAAGATACACTAAAAGAGAAGCAGATTTGACAAACATTAGTGGTGGTGGTGGTTGTGTGCCGTGGAGTCTGTTCTGACTCATAGGGGCCCTGTATAGGGTTTGCGAGGCTGTAAATCTTTACAGGAGGTGAAAGCCTCATCTGTCTCCTGCAGAATGGCTGGTAGTTTTGAACTGTTGAGCTTGAGGTTAGCAGTAAATATTAACACAACAGAAATGAAAAAAATGAAAGGGAAACCCACAAACAAAATGAACTCAGTGCAGAAATAGATGTGGAACAAAGCAACTAGCAGCACCACACACACACACACACACACACACAAACCCACAGAAAAATGACAGCAGTCAATTCATATCTATCTATAATTACACTAAATATAAATGGATTAAATGCACCAGTCAAGAGATAGATAGTAGCAGAATGGTTAAGAAAACAGGATCCTTCAATATGCTGTCCATAAACGACACATCTAAACAATGGAGACAGCCTGAATGCCCATTAATGGAAGAAACAAACTTTGTTGAATACACACAATGGAACACTATGCAACGTTGAAGACTAATGATGCATTTGCAAAATACCTCACAACATGAATCAACCTGAAAGACCTTATGCTGAGTGAAATTGTTGTTGTTGTTAGGTGTCATTGAGTCGGTACTGACTCATAGCAACCTTATGCACAGCAGAACAAAACATTGCCTGATCCTGGGCCAACCTCACTACTGTTGCCACGCTTGAGTCCATCAATGCTACCACTTGACCAATCCATCTTGCTGGGGGCCTTCCTCTTTTTCTCTGACCCTCCACCCTACCAACCATGATATCCTTCTCCAGTGACTGGTCCCTCTTGACAATATGTCCAAAGTATGAGAGACGAAGTTTGGCCATCCTGGCCTCCAAGGAGCACTCTGGCTGAACTTCTTCCAAAACAGATCTATTGGTTATTTTGGCAGCCCATGGCTCTTTAAATATTCTCCTCCAACACCATACATAACTCAAAAGCATCAATTCTTCTACGGTCTTCCTTATTCACTGTCCAGCTTTCATATGCATATGAGGTTATTGAAAATGCCATGGCTTGGGTCAGGCGCACCTTAGTCCTCAAGCTGACACCTTTGCTCTTCATCACTTTAAAAAGGTCTTGTGCAGCAGATTTGCCTAATGCAATGTGTTATTTGACTTCTTGATTGTTGCTTCCGTGAGTGTTGATAGTTGATTCAAGAAGAATGAATTCCTTGACAACTTCAATCCTTTCTCCGGTGATAAGAATATTGTTTATTGGTCCAGTGGTGAGGATTTTTTTTTTTTTCTTGACGTTGAGATGTAATCCATACCGAAGGCTGTGCTCTTTGATTTTCATCAGTAAATGTTTTAAGTCCTCTTCACTTTCAGCAAGCAAGGTTGTGTCATCTGCATTTTGCAGGTTGTTAATGAGTCTTCCTCCAATCCAACTGTGAAATTAGTCAATCACAAAAGGACAAGTATTGTATGAGACCAATGTTATAAAATGTTAACGAAAGATTTTCTTGATAGAAGAAACAGTCTATGATGGTTCCCAGAGGTGGGATGGAAGAGGGAAAATCATTCATGGGCTAG
Source organism: Chrysochloris asiatica (assembly GCF_000296735.1). Lineage (NCBI taxonomy): Eukaryota > Metazoa > Chordata > Mammalia > Afrosoricida > Chrysochloridae > Chrysochloris > Chrysochloris asiatica. Next base: position 72,569 of record NW_006408569.1, read on the forward strand.
TGGGTTAACATGGTTAATGTGGGGCAGGCAATATACAATAAGAGAGAGGTTGACAGAGGAAAAATGAAGGTAGATAGTGACTCAGGGGTGGGGGAGCAATAGTTAAAGTGAATAGAAATAAATACTCTTAATAGTCGGAAACCCTGTACAGGGTCGCTATGGGTCGGACCCGACTCGATGGAACTTAACAACAACAACAACAATAGTTGGTACATTGAGGGATTGTAATCATTGTAATGAAGGAAAGTATATGATTTGTTGAATGTGAAGTTAATGATCTGCTCTGTAAACCTTCACTCAATTAACAATTAAATGTTTAAAAAAACACAAAACCTTCAGCCAATCCTACTCAACCAACACACAGTATGAATACCACCACCACGACCTCCACTATCAGGCTCGTAACCTGTCCCAACCTCTTCTCCTATATCTTGCCCACGACTTCCTCTCCCTTTTGTATTGTTAGCTACTTTCTCATACATTTCTCCTCCCCATCATCATTCATAGATGCTCAGTACTTTTATATCTTTAGAACAACTGTCCTTGACCCCACTTCTCCCTCCCAGCTATCATTTAAAAAATTTCCTCCTTCATAATTAAACTCCCCAAAGAATTGTCTAGTCTCACTGCCTTCATGTTTTTCCTTTCCACTCATTTCTGAATCTACCTTAATCTTTATTCCACTTCTGCCATTCCACTGAAATCTTTTTAAATGGTCAGCAAAACCTTCATGTTCTTACATCTAATGGACATTTAAAAAAATTTTTTCAGCTGTCAGCTGTTCTCTTGAATTGAAAGATTTACTTCATTCATTTATGATAAATCTGTTTGCCGAATACTTTTTGGCATAGCCATAATTTTTTTGTCAGTCATTTTTTCTGGTAAAAATGGAGTTTCATGGAAGGACCAGCTAGTACTATTTACCACTTAATGGAACAACTTTTTTTTTTTTTTTTAAAGACAACCATCATACTTTGTTATGCAGAAAAAAAATGCTTTATGTCTACCTCTTCTTTTGTCACACAGAACATTAAAAAGACATGTACTCAAGGGTTGAGGTTTAATAAACATAAAGTTTTTAGGCATTCATCTAGTAATATAGATTTTTTTTTCTCTTCAAATGTATGTCAATAAACAAATACAACTCCTAGTACAGTTTGTGTCATGGTCTTGATTTGTGCCACTGCATCAGCATTTTCACCCCTTTAGTGAAAATTAGATTTTGCTCCATCGGAAAAAAATGTCCACACAGAAATAAAAGGCAAATAATGACTACTACTAAAATATTCTATACACTCTATACTCGGTTCTGACTCGATGGCACCTGACAACAACAACAACTACTACTACTAAAATATTCTACCTCTCTTCTGTCAGCTTGTCCTACTGTAGTCACTTCAGTGTTGTTATGATGCTGGAAGCTATGCCACCAGTATTTTAAATGCCAGCAGGGTCACCCATGGTGGACAGGTTTCAGCTGAGCTTCCAGATGAAGACAGACTGGGAAGAAGGAGAGGCCGACTACTTCTGAACGTTTGCTTTTGTTATTAAGTGTCTCAGAGTCGGTTCCGACTCATAGTGTCCCTGGTGAGACTTCATCTCTCATACTTTGGGCGTGTTATCAGAAGGGACAAAACATAACAACAGTTGTGAAGATGGCACAGGCCAATTACCTCATATGCATGTGAAAATTCGACAGTGAACAAGGAAGACAGTAGAAGAATCGATGCATTTGAATTATAGTGCAGAAGAATATTGAAAGTACCATGGACTGCCAGAGAATCAGCAAATCTGTCTTGGAAGAAATGTAGCCAGAGTGCTCCTTATAAACCAGACTTTGCCTCCATTTCCTTGGACATATTATCAGGAGGATCAACAAAAAAGAGACATCCACCCCTCCCACCCCCGCCAATGAGTTCAGTTAACACAGTGGCAGCAGTAATGGACGGAAACAAATCAACTGTTGTGAGGATGGCACAGGAGCGGGCAGTGTTTCACTCTGTTGTGCAAAAGGGTCAATAGGAATTGGAACCTAACGGCAACAACAAAATCTGCGTCCGTTTTGCTGGGTCATGATATCAGTGATTTGGCAGTTATGCAATGACTTAATTTATGTGATGATCTCTCATTATGAGATCTGATGTGATAAAGCAGCAAGAGGATTAAGAGTAGGATGTAAGACCCTTAATTCCGTCATATCCCTGATCCAAAGTCAAGGGAGTTTCCCTTGGATGTGGCTTGCAATTCCTTTTACTTAAAAGAGATATGAACAGAGATGAGAAAGAAGAATCAGGGGAGGAGTGTGTCCTTCGAAACTAGAATCTTGTAGATCCAGTGAAAGGCTGATGCCAAGACACATGGATATCTTTAAGGAATGCTAGGCCTACAGATGCTGAAAGGACACAAGGACCTTTCTCCAGAGTCGGTGCTCTTAATTCGGACTTTAAGGGTCCTAAACTGTGAGAGAATAAATTTCTGTTTGTTAAGGACATCCGCTTGTGGTAATTCTGTTCTACGTAATTCTCCACCTTACCAAACATGCTATCATTCTCTAACGACTGGTCCCTCCTGACAATATGTCCAAAGTATGAGAGACGAAATCTGGCCAACCTGGCCTCCAGGGAGCACTCTGGCTGCATTTCTTCCAACATGGATCTGTTGGTTCTTTTGGCAACTCATGGCACTTTCAATATTCTCCTCCAACACCATAACTCAAATGCACAAATTCTTCTACGGTCTTCCTTATTCATTGTCCAGCTTTCACATGCATATGAGGTTATTGAAAATGCCATGGCTTGGGTCAGGCGCACCTTAGTCCTCAAGCTGACATTTTTGCTCTTCAACACTAAAAAAATTCTTGGGCAGCAGATTTGCCTAATGCAATATGTTGTTTGATTTCTTAACTACTGCTTCCATGAGTGTTGGTAGGTGATACAAGAAGAATGAAGTCCTTGACAACTTCAATCTTTTCTCCGTTGATAAGAATGTTGTCTATTGGTCCAGTGGTGATGAGTTTTGTTTTCTTTACACTGAGATGCAAGCCAATGCTCTTCATCAGTAAATATTTTAAGCCCTCTTCACTTTCAGCAAGCAAGGTTGTATCATCTGCATATCGCAGGTTGTTAATGAGTCTTCCTCCAATCCTGAAGCCACGTTTTTCTTCATATGATCCAGCTTCTTGGATTATTTGCTCAGCATACAGGTTGAATAAGTTTGATGAAGGAATAACAATCCTGTCGTACACCTTACTTAATTTTAAACCATTCAGTGTTCCCATGTTCTGTTCGAACAACTGCCTCTTGGTCCATGTACAGATTCCTCATGAGCACAATTAAGTGTTCAGGAATACTCATACCTTGTGATGTTGTCCATAGCTTGTCATGATCCACACAATTGAAGGCCTTTGCATAGTCAATAAAGTATAGGTAAACATCTTTCAGGTATTCTCTGATTTCAGCCAAGATCCATCGGACATCTGCAATGACATCCCTCGTTCCATGTTCTCATCTGAATCCAGCTTGAACCTCTGGAAGTTCTCTGTGAATGTATGCTTGCAGCCATTTCTGTATTACCTTTAGTAAAACTTTACTCGTGTGGGATATCAAAGATATTGTCCGATGATTTTCGCATTCCGTTGGGTCACCTCTCTTTGGAATGGGTACAAATAGGAATTTCTTCCAATCAGTCAGCCAGATAGTTGTCTTCCAAATTTCTTGGCATAGGTGAGTGAGTGCCTCCTGTGCTGCCTCACTTTCTTGAAAGATTTCAATTTTATTCCATCAATTCCTGGTGCCTTGTTCTTTGTCAATTCCTTCAATGCACCTTGGACATTCAGTATCTTTGGCTCTTGATCATATGCTACCTCTTGAAATGGTTGAACACCAACCATTTCCTTTTGGTAGAGTGACACTGTGTATTCCTTCCATCTTCTTTTGATGCTTTCTGCATCATTCAATCATTTGCCCAGAGAATCCGCCAATAATTCAAGTCGAGGCTTGAATTTTTTCTTCAGTTCCCCCAGCTTGAGAAATGCTGAGCGTGTTCTTCCGTTTTGGTTTTCTGAGTCCAGATCTTTGCACATTTTGTTGTAATATTTGACTTTGTCTTTTTGAGCTGACCTTTGTAATTTTCAGTTCAGCTCTTGTACCTCCTTATTTCTTCCATTTACTTTGGCATCTCTATGCTGGAGAGCAAGTTTCGTTGTCTCTTCTGACATCCATTTTGATCTTTTCCTTCTTTCTTGTCTTCTTAATGACCTCTTGCTTCCTTCCTGTATGATGTTCTTGATGCCATCCCACAACTTTTCTGGTCTTCAGTCTTTAGTGTTTAATGTATCAAATGTGTTCTTCAGATGATCTCCAAATTCAGGTGGGATATATTCAAGGTAATATTTTAGCTCTCGTGGTCTTGTTTTCATTTTCTTGAGCTTCAGTTTGTATTTGCATGTGAGCAATTGATGGTCTGTTTTACAATCTGCCCCTAGCCTTGCTTTGACTGATGATATAGAGATTTTCCATCGTCTCTTTTCTGCAGATGTAGTCAATTTGATTTCTATGTATTCCATCTGGTGAGGATGGTGTATAGTTGTATCTTATGCTGTTTAAAAAAGGTGTTCGAAATGAACAAATCATTGGTTCTGCAGAATTCTATCATATGATCTACAGCATAATTTCTATCACCAAAGCCATATTTTCCAACTACAGATCCTTTTTCTTTGTTTCCAACATTTGCATTCCAATCACCAGTAATGACCAGTACATCTTGATTGCATGTTTGATTCATTTCAGATTGAAGAAGTTAGTAGAATTCTTCTGTTTCGTCCTCATTGGCTTTAGTGGTTGGTGCATAAATTTGAATAATAGTGGTATTAACTGGGATTACCTGTAGGTGCATGGATATTATCCTATCATAGACAGCATTGTATCTCATGACTGATCTGGGTATGTTCTTTTTGACAATGATTGTAACACCATTCCTCTTCAATTTGTGATTACCAGCATAGTAAACCATGTGATAGTCAGATTCAGAATGGCCAATACCAGTCCATTTCAGCTCACTAATGCCTAAGATAGCAATGTTTATGTGTTCCATTTCATTTTTGACAACTTACAATTTTCCCAGATTCATACTTTGTACATTCCATGTTCCGATTTTCGATGGATGTTTACAGCTGTTTCTCTTCATTTTGAGTTGTGCCCCATCAGCAAATGTGCCCCACAAGCTTTACTCCATTCGCATTATCATGGTCAACTCTACTTTGAGGAGGCAGCTCTTCTCCAGTTGCATTCTGAGCGCCTTCCAACCCGAGGGGCTCATTTTCCGGCACTATATCTGACAGTGTTTTTCTGCTATTCATAAGGTTTTCAGTGACTAAATATTCAGAAATAGTTCGTCACTCCTTCTTCCTAGTCTGTCATCGTCTGAAAGCTCATGTGAAACCTGTCCACCATGGGTGACCCTGCTGGTATTTTAAATATCCATGACATACCTACCACAGTACGACAAACTGACAGATAAGAGGCAAATTTGCCCATGGTCACAGACAGCTAGTAAGTAAGTGTCAAAGGTGAGGTTTTACTCTATTCCATGTTCTTAACCATGAAGTGCAATATAGTATTCCTGCCTCCTACAGTGAACATTTGGAAAAATACTTCCAACTAGATTATAGGGCTGGTCACTTTTGAAGTACAAAATCATATGGGCTGAAGTGAAGTATAATTATATACAAGCTTGGCCTTAAGTATGTGTTATTGCAGGATCATCCTGCCATGTCTTACTCATCATCACCATTGAAATTATCTCTGCCTCTCTGATGAAAGATTACCAGATGTTCTGTGGCGTGCCTGTTTACTCAAAACAACAACAGCACACCAGGTATATTAGCTCCATCTGCCTTCCAAGTTTGCCCATGAAGAAAGTAAATAAGTTATACAACTTAGATATGTCATGAAATTTTAGTGCTGCTTTTGGCATGGTCTCATGCCAAAAGTCTTATTATAGTTTTATGCTGTAAATATAAATACATCTCATTGAGCACCCACCAGATAGAAAATTCGATTATTCTGGTGGGCCTGCCATATGAGAAAAACCAAGGAGCTAAATCTGATGAATAGAGCCACAGGGAATGATAGGCTTTGGAAAGGAACAGAGTGAAAGAGTGGGAACAGTGGAATAACTCAGGGCAAGATGTAGGACCCCCACCACGACCCTTCACATTGTCAGCAAATTTCTCAAATTTAGAAAATGCTAAGTATTTCTGGATTTCTCATGGAGAATGGCAGAAGAATTCATTGGAATTCGAGGTGAGATAAAACCAAAATGGCATTAACAAATGTCTGGAGGATTCTGAGAGAGGAGGTGGAATTGTGGTTGAGGCCAAACCTAACTAAATCTGGGAGGTGACCCAAGCCTGTGTCCAAATCAAATCTTGGAGGTGACCCAAACCTGTATCATTTTAGTTAGTATGGACTCCCCTTGAATTTTTAAAAACAAAGTTCACTAGTCTCAGTGGTCTTTGTTTATTTTCATCATGTATTAGTGTCTTAATAATTATTAACATGTACCTTGTGTGTCCTTTACAAGTATATATTATTCCAGTAGTGTATCCCATTTCCCATGCTTTTTCAATTAAATCACACTACTTCACACATCACATCCATAGTTGCCTTTTCTTGTCACATAGAATCCTTGACCTCTCTTTTCTCTGAATTCTTTGCCTTTGAGGCTGGCTCCTGGTTTTGGTCAACTTTTTCCAGCATGGTGAATAGAGCCTTGTGAAACAGTGTTGTAACCTGACAGGTGCAAAGAATCCTGGTGCCCTGGTTGCCACAGCAGAAGGGAAAATCACCCTTGGCTCTGCCCACAAGCTCACTAAGTCATAGGCCCCTCTTGGTGCCCCAGCGTTCATCCCAAGCTCGTCATAAACATCCCCACTGTTTACAAAAGAAAACAAAATGATTCCTCCATTGCATCCTCGACATTTAGCAGGCAAGTCCACAAGTGTTGTGGACTAACTGGTAATTTAGTAATTTAAAAAAGATAGTATTGCATCATGCATAGAAAGTTTACACAGAAAACTAGGTTTCATTTAGTCCTTTTTATTTAATTACATCTGGACGGCAGGTTGATGGGAAAGAGCACTACGGAACAATTTCTCTGTGATCTGATCCTATAAATGAGGGCTGAAGAAAGTCTCTAGTTCCAGGCCCTTGAAAAGCAACCTTACTGTACAGACAGGCAAACATTGAGGTCCAGGAAGGAGGAAGGATTGGCCTTAGGTCATTCAGCTAGTTGGTGGGACCATGGGAATCAGTTCCTACTTGATTCCAGGTAATCGAGACATCTCTATTCTGCATTGCCACCAAATAACTACAATTATGATTCCTAGGACTTAATTCCGCCCCCCCCCCAATGGGTTATGGCAAGAATGAACAAGTTCCGGTCAAAGACTATCAAAATGAGTCCATGGAATATGTCTGGATCATCTAGAATTAAGGTAAAATCTATGTAGATTTCCACCACCTATCTTTCAGTTTGTCCTACTGCGGTGACTTGCATGTTGCTATGATGCTGGACGCTATGCCACTGGTCTATCAAATACCAGAAGCCTCGCCCATGGTCAAAAGGTTTCAGTGGAACTCCCAGACTAAGACAGACTAGGAACAAAGGCCTGGAGATTACTTCCAAAACTTACCAAATGAAAATGTATGGATCACAATAGAATATAGACAAATATAGTGCTGGAAGATGAGACCCTGAGGTTGGAAGGCACAAAAACAGACTCAAGTGTACCAAGGAGAGTGCAGATGGGGCAGGACAAAGCAACATTTCTTCCTTTATGCATAAGGTCATCATGAATTGCAGCTGACTCAATGGTTACTTGTAACCACAAGAACAAGTATGCCTGGATTTGCCATGCGTCTCTACTGTCAGGACAAGACTACGTTGCTGATGTTCAATCATGTTTGTAGTCACATCTTTCAGTCCTAGCTCTTGCCTCAAGGTAATGGGAAAACACAGCAATATTCTACAATCCTCTCATAAGGGCCTTCTCAAAGTGAACTCAGCCTAAAAGCAGCACAACCATGTTGATGTATCTCATAAACATTATGCTAAGTAAAAGCAGCCGGACACAAAAGGTATGATTTAAACAAAATATGAATCCAACGAGACAGAAGACAGATTGGTGGTTGCCAGAGGCTGGGGGAGGTAGGAATGAGAAGTAACTGCATTTCCTCTGGGGTGGGGGCTTGTTGTTGTTAAGTGCCGTCGAGTTGGTTCCGACCCATAGCAACCCTGAACAGGTTTTCCGAAGCTGCAAATCTTTATGGGAGCAGAAAGCCTCATCTTTCTCCCATGGAGCAGCTGGTAGTTTTATACTGCTGACCTTGCGTTTCACAGCCTGATTCGTAACCACTATGTTACCAGAGCTCCTGGGGGGTGGGGAAACTGAAAATATTTTGGAACTAGATAGAGGTGGTGGATTTCTGGTGTGGCGCTGTTGGATAAGCACTGGACTACTAACCATAATGTTGGTGGCTCAAACCCACGAGCTGCTCGTTGGAAATCTCACAGAGGATCATCATGAGTTTGAACTGATTAGATGGCACTTAACAACAACAACAGATAAAGGTGGTGATTACACAGCATTGTGAATATTCTAAATGTCACTGAATTGTTCACTTTAAAATGGTTCATTTTATGTTATGTAAATTTCATATTAATAAATAAAAGCAGCACACCTATTGGAGGAGAATATTGAAAGTGCCATGGGCTGCCAAAAGAACCAACAGATCTGTGATGGAAGAAGTGCAGCCAGAGTGCTCCTTGGGGGCCAAGATGGCCAAACTTTGTCTCTCATACTGCGGACATATTGTCAGGAGGGACCAGTCGCTGGAGTCATGTTTAGTAAGGTGGAGGGTCAGAGAAAAAGAGGAAGACCCCCAGCAAGATGGATTGGCAAAGTGGCAGCATCAATGGGCTAAAGCAGGGCAACAATAGTGAGGTTGGCCCAGGATCGGGCAGTGTTTCGTTCTGCTGTGCATAAGGTCACTATGAGTTGCTACTGACTCGATGACACCTAACAACAACAACCTATATTGCCTTCCCCATCACCCATGTCAACTTGCCTCTACCCTCTAGCCTGTGAATAATTTTCTCTTCCCTCCCACCCTTGGTAACCATCATAGAAAGCTTTTTCTAGCTAGAAAACCGTAACTTTCTACAACATTGAAGACCATTCATTCTTCAACAAAAATTTGCTAAAGGATCACTCTTTGCAAGACACAAGGCTAGGGCATGAAGATAAAGAGATGAACCTTTTGCTGTCACTGTCCTCAATGATCTCATAGGCAAAGTGGGTGAGCCAATAGAGTAAACATACAATTTCACAGGTCAGTTCAACATCTTGTTGTTAGTTGCTGCTGAATTGGCCCCAAACTATGGCGACATTACAACCGAATGCACCATCTTCATGATCATCGGTCTGTTTGAATCCATCTTTTGGCTATTGTGCAATGCCTTCCAACTTATGGGGCTCATCTTTCAGCATTGTATTGGGCAGTATTCTGTTGTGAACCATAGTGTTTCCATTGACTAATTTGCAAAAGTTGATCACGACATTGTTCTTCCTAGTCTGGAAGTGGGTGGCCCTGCTGGTATTTGAACTACTGATGGCATAACTTCCAGCAGCACAAACAACCACAACAGTAAGACAAACTAACAAATGGGAGTGGTGGCAGTTCAACATAAGCACCTATGACATTCTAGGAACAATACTAGGCCCTGAGGATGCAAAGATAGATAAGGTCAGGTCAGGCTCTCACCACCTAAGAGACAAACAGGAAAACCATGAGAATCCAGTATTTAACTGCTATGAGAGACAAGCAGGGGAAAGGGGTGCTGGTTCAAGCCATTGTATTGTTGTTGTTGTGTGCCTCCAGTCTGTTCAAACTCATAGTGACAGAGTAGAATTGCTCCACAGGGTTTTCTAGGCTGATCTCTTTGTGGAGGCATATTACCAGGTCTTTTTCCCACAGAGCTTCTGGGTATACTTGAACCACCAACCTTTGGGTTAGGAGCTAAGCCCTTAACTGTTGGACCACTAAACCAAAAAATCAACCCCGTGAGGGGAGGGAGGGAAAGGTGGAGCACAGGATAAGGAATAGACACAGGATAGTTTGGGTGCTGGGGATGGGGGAAATAAGCAAGAAGGGGGAGGGGAAGCGAAGAACAAGATGGATAAGAGAACAATTAGGCAGTTTTGCATGGGCTAAGTGGGACAGAGGTAAAGAATGATGGATGCACAACCTTGAAACAACAGGGATTGAGGCATGGTTGGAATGGGCAAAAGGGGGAAACAATGTTAAGATGTTTGGCTGTCTTTTGAATCTTGGTTTCCCTGGCATACCATTATAAAATAGACACTTGAAGGGGAGAGAAAGGAATAGACGGAAATATCACCATAGAAAGTTTGTAAGTCCGTTTTTTCTGCCTATAACTGATTGGAATACTTAAAATGGGGCTACAACATGCCTA
>NW_006408569.1:89554-93288 GCF_000296735.1 Chrysochloris asiatica
ATCTCTCATACTTTGGCCAAATTGTCAGGAGGGACCAGTCACTGGAGAAGGATAGCATGTTTGGTAAGTTGGAGGGTCAGAGAAAAAGAGGAAGACCCCCAACGAGATGGATTGACCAGGTGGCAGCATCGATGGACTCAAGCAGTAGTGAGGTTGACCCAGGATCTGTCAGTGTTTCGTTCTGCTGTGCATAAGGTCGCTATGGATCGGTACCGACTTGATGGCACCTAACAACAACAAGTAGCGTAGTGGATTGGGAGTGTGGTGGATATCCACAAGGTCAGCAGTTTGAATTCACCAGCTGCTCTATGGGAGAGAGATGAGGCTTTCTGCTCCCATAACGATTTATAGCCTGGCAAAGGTCGTTTTGAGTTGGAACCCACTTGATGGGACACAGCCACTACCACCACCACTTTTCTGCTTTAAACACAGTTTTAGGTGGAAACTATCATGTGTACACCTTAACAAAGAAGTAGACTGTTAGTATTGCTCTGATACTTGTTTCAGAATACCTTGTGGTATTCTGAAAGGAGCCCTGGTAGTGTAGAGGGTTATGTGGTGGGCTGCTAATTGCTAAGTCAGCAGCTCTAATTCACCAACCGCTTTGTGGGAGAAAGATGAGGCTTTCTGCTCCAATAAAGATTTACAGAGTTCTGGTCTGCCGCTGTGGGTTAATGCGCTGGACTGTAAGGTCGGTGGTTCAAGCTCACCAGCTGTTCCTTGGAGACTCTATACAGGGTCACTATGGGTCAGAACCGACTGGATGGCATGCAGCAGCAGCACGTTTTTGGAGACCCTTGTCCTACATATACTGATTTATTCTTTAAGGCCCTCAGGTGCCTGATATATAATTAAAGAGGCTTTGTTTGAATCTCTAATAGCTCCTTTAGCTCTCAAATTCCATAAAACAATGTCATTTAAAAATCTATGTGACAAAAATGTACTGCATCTCAACAATCGGTACATGTCCAGTTCATTGATTGCAGTCTTCATGTTGTATTAACCTTTTCCTAGTCCTTCCACCACCATTGCCATAAACTAAATGTCCCCCAGGCAAAAAAAACTCCTCTTCCATCCCTGCTAACCACTGGTAATCTTTCATTTGTATATATCTGCTCATTTCATATAAGTGAGAACATATAATTTAAGCTTTTGTGAATGACTTCATTTCCTCAGCATGATGTTTCCAAGGTTCACCACTGCGGTGGCATCCGTTAGCACTTTATTTCTCTTCATGGCTGAGTAGTATTCCATTGGAGTCATGATGGGATGCTGTAAGATAAACACTGTAAAGTCAGTGGTTCAAATCCACCAGCTGCTCCTCAGAAGCTCTATTCAGGGTCACTGTGAGTTGGAAATGACTTGACAACAACAATAACAGCAACAGTATTTCATTTTGTGTCTATAGATCACATTTTGATGGCCATTTCGGTTGTTTCCATCTTTTGGCTATTGTACAAAGTGCTGTGATGAACATCGGTAGGCAGGCTTTCATTTATGTTCCTTCCTTTGCTTCTTCTTGGTCTGTATCTAGGACTGGGATTGCTGGGTCATATGGTAAAATAATGTTGTTGTTTTATTATTGGAAACAATTCTTGAACAAAATGAATTAGTCAAATAAACCAAGATAATGGTTTAACCTAAAAGAACAACCAGAAAATAAGAGGTATCCAGAGTCCTGGTATGGTGCTGTAGGATAAACACTGCACTGCTAACCATAATGTTGCTGGTTCAAGCCTACCAGCCGCTTCTCAGAAACTCTTATTACATGGTCATTATGCATCGGAAGTGACTCAATGGCACATAACGACAACAGAGTTGTAATAGAAATAGGAATTGTATGCAGCAATGTCCTTACTAGGTAAATTGGTGGTGGTGGTCATGTGCCGTGGAGTCAGTTCCGACTTATAGCGACCTTGTATAGGGTTTCCGAGGCTGTAAATCTTTATGGGAGCAGAAAGCCTCATCTTTCTCCCACAGAACTGCTAGTAGTTTCAGACTGCTGGCCGTAAGAATAGCAACCCAAATCACAACCGCTATGTTACCACTAGGTAAATTGTTGTTGTTGTTCAGTGTGTCAAGTCGTTTCTGACCCATAGTGACCCTGTATAGGGTTTCCAAGGAGCAGCTGGTGAGCTTCAACTGCCGACCTTGCGATTCAAACTGACTTTGCATTTGCAGTCCAGTTCATTAACCCACAGATTCCTGTACATACCCCTCTCTGCCCTTCATCAGGAAGTTGAAGACTGCCTCAGCTAAATCCTGCCTTCAAAAAATTGGAAGTACAAAGAAAAATGAGAATTAGCACTCTCCCTGACTAGGTAGATTTTCAGAGCACTGCACGAGATCTGATTCTCATCCTAACCTTTTCCGGAATTAAATGGATTCTGGGGCTAGTGGACTGCTCACCATAAGGTCGGTAATCAAACTCATCAGCTGCTCCTGTACAAATTGTCAGATTTGGAAACCCTGTGGAATGGTTCAGCTCTGTACTGTAGGTTCAGAATCTACTGGATAAAGGTGTTTTGTTTTTCTAATGTTTTAAAAGCAATGAATGATGAAGTCCTGGTATGGCGCTATAGGAGAAGCACTGGACTGCTAACTGCATGGTTGGTTGTTCAAACTTACCGGCTGCTCTTTGGAAACCCTATACAGGGTTGTTATGGATCAGAACCCACTCGAGAGCACTTACCAACAATGATAACGTTTCCAAAACAAATCCACTGCCATTGAGTCAATTCGGACTCATGGCGGCCCTATATAAGGTTTCCTTGTAGAGCTTATCCTATAGCACCACCAGAATGAAAAGGGAAAAACTCTAGCCAAGGTCATACCTGAGCAACACTTTGGTTAGATCAACAGAATTAATGTCTGGGTATTAGCCTTTCAGGGTGTGATGTTTAATTTTGTCAGCACACCCAGAAATTACCAGTTGTGACTCACAGTAACCAGACTCACAGGAGTTCATTAATATGCATGCCAATTTACTAATTTATAGTGAGAACTAGAACCTCCAAGCAGATCAGAAGACTTGTTCTTAGCAAGATGGGAATCCTTCGAGATTGCTCTTGACCTCCCCTTTTTGACTGTCTTATAGATCATTTATTTCTCCAAACAGCCTAGCTAGCAGTTGATACATTTGATAAGACTACAGCTTTCTTGTATATGAAAATCTCTTTGGTCACACTTTTTGTCTGGATATATCACCTTATTGAACATGAGTCACTTGTAAACCATCTCTATCTAAAATCTGTTTCCATTCCTACTGCCTTAGTCTAGGTCCTTGTCAGCAATTCTGCCACATTCACTCAGTAGATTAAAAAAAAAAAAAAAAAATTACTGCAACTACTTTGGTGTTGTGTCCTGGTGTGGTGCTGTGGGATAATGCACTGAACCACAAGGTCATTTGAATCTCAAGGTTGGCAGTTCAAACCCACCAGCCACTCCTTGGAAACCCAATATTGGCTCAGAACTGACTTGACAGCATTAACACCCACCTCTGGTGTCAGATGCTGTGCTCAGTTGCTCTAGTCTAAAAAACAGTCTCCTACTTCAAATTTGTTTTGAGCAGTTCCTTGCTTAAAACCTAATTTTCCTATTGCCGACAGCAGTGATTCTCAAAGTTTTTGCTTACACCAGAATCCCCTGGAGGGTTTGTTAAATCTTCGAAAGCTGAGCCTCTTTCCCAGATTTTCTGTTTCTGGAGGGCACTGGTGGTGGTGGTGGTGATGTGC
>NW_006408569.1:93388-102105 GCF_000296735.1 Chrysochloris asiatica
AGTGAAGGAGGCTTCCTGTGGAGCCTCTGCATTACATAAGACCATAGGTGGAATCCTGAATAGCATCCAGAATCTTCTGAGGTGGGAAATTTCCACTTGAAAGGACAAGCAGACCAGCCTGGAGCAGCTATAAGAACAGAAGATACATCTTGAAAGAAAGACCGACAGGAAAAATACAAGACAGTAATGGCAGTCCGACTGACTACTACAAGAACAAGCAAGTTGCTGGTGCAGGAGACAACAAGGCAAGTGGTTGTGTCCCCTCAGGAAAAAACCCCTTCCAAGACTAGAACTCAGTGGGAATACACAAGCAGGCATGCACTCTGACTGGTGGCCACGTTGGTCACCGATAAGGGGAAGTGAGGTAAAAACAACAATGAAGCTGCAAGCTAAGTCCTACCACATTCAATAGATTCCTGTGAACCCAGGTGGAGACCTGGTTGGCCAGCAGTGTGGCAAGACCTGGGGACTCCTGGGCCCAGAGTCAGTGACATAGCCACAGAGGACTAGAGTGGAAAGTGAAGCATCCAGCTGATAAGATAGGGCATATGCACAAGAACACCCACACTTGCAGATAATACCCACTTGACCTGGCTTCAATAGCTGGATGATTAGAACTCAACTAGAAGAAGAAGGGGCGGGGGGGGGAGAAGAGTAATCTGATACAATTTGATGAACTCAGAGGAAGAAAATGTGGCAGTCTGCTTCCATAAATATTTACAGCCTTGGAAACCCTATGGGGTGATTCTACTCCATCCTATAGGATCACCATGAGTTGGTCCATTTGAAGGCAGTGGGTTTGGGTAGGGCCTAGTGATGTTTTTGTTTTATAAGTTTTTATTGTGAATTGAGTAATGATAGTTTGCATGGGAGAACAGCCGCTTTACATTCATCCTATCGTATTTCATTTCATTTCAATCCCCTCCATGAGTCATCATTCCTTGTTTTTTGGATGTACACTGAAGCACTCGGGAATATATAACCATTCAAATAACCAAAGGGTACACCCTGCAAGCCTGCCCCTGGCCGTTAGCACACAGCCCCTCTCCCTCCCTGAGTTCAGTGTCCTCAGCCACTTCACCTCTCCACGCCATTGTCTCTGCCATTTCTGGTGTCACTGCTTCTCTGGGTAAGGTCCCGCACTTTGCTCTTCTCCCTTGATGGTCTCAGGGTCCTCCACTCCTGGACTTCAAGGTCAACCAGTCCCCTCCTTTTGTTACAAAACGTCTACCTTTACATTTGCAGTACTCACAATCAGTCCTGATAGCAATTTTTCACTATTGAACCACAAGAGTCTTATCCCCATCTCCTTTTACTAGTCCAGTCCAGACAGGCTGAAAACCACTCAGTGGAGATTCTACCTTCCCCTGCACTCTCTGGAACTAGGCTCCCCCCTCCCCTTTTGGGTAGCCAATGTCTAAGTTGCCCATCCCTGTCTACCCTGTGTACTGAGGGGGTGGGAATGATCCTCGCTGTAAAGATTTGTTCCCTCTTTTGAGCTACTACGTCCATAAATATAGGTCAAGTTCATTAAATTGTAGCAGAGTACTCTTTTTCCCCTCTTCTTTCTTCCTCTAGTCGAGTTCTGATCATCTAGCCATTGAATCCAGGTCAAGTGGATACTATCTGCAAGTGTGGGTGTTCTCCCCTCACTTCATATCATCTGGACGCTTCACTCTCCACTCTAGTCCTCTGTGGCTATGTCCCTGTCCCTGGGCCCAGGAGTCCCCAGGTCTCGCCATACTGCTGGCCAACCAGGTCTCAACTCGGGATGACAGTAGTCTAGTGAATGTGGTGGGACTTAGCTCACAATTTCTTTGCTGTTTTTCCCCCACTTCCTCCTACTCATCGATAGACCAATGTGGTCCTTGGTGATGTTATTAACAAGAGTTCCAGGTGATTCTTATCCTCAGGCAAATTTGGGAAACCAAAGTCCCTAGGAATTAACAATAAAGGTTTTTATTCACATTGGGAAATCTCAGACACACACATTTAAACCCTAGAGTAAAAATGCAATAAAATAGATGTCATTTTTGAAGAGCATCCTATAGCTTGCATCATCACATATACCGTGTACATTATCATGTTAGTTGCTATTGAGTTGGCTCTAATTCATGGCCACCTTATGTATTACTGAATAAATCATTGTCCAGTTACACAATTGTCATGACTGTTGTTCCTTCCAAATTTGTGGACTCATCTTCCAACACTATGGTTGCTGGTTATGTGCCGTGGAGTCGGTTTCAACTCATAGCGACCCTGTACAAGGTTTCTGAGGCTGTAAATCTTTACGGGAGCAGAAAGCCTTATCTTCCTCCTGTGGAACAGCTGGTAGTTTCGAACTGCTGACCTTGCGGCTTGCAGCCCGATTCGTAACCGCTACGCTACCAGCACTATACTGGACACTATTTTGTGTGATCCATAAGATTTTCCTTGGAAGACTGTCAGAAGTTTTTCAAAAACCTACCCCTCATGGGTGACCTTGCTGATATTTGCAATACCAGAGACATAGCTTCCAGTCTCATAGTAACACACAAGCCACTATAGTATGACGAATTGATGACCGAGTGGTGGTACCACACTTTTGTTGTTAGGTGTCCTGGAGTCAGTTCCAAATCATAGCAACCTTATGTACAACAGAATGAAACACTTCCCAGTCCAGCAGTGTTGTTGTGCCACTGTGTCAATCCGTCTAATTGAGGGTCTTCCTCTTTTTCATTGATTCTGTACTTTACCAAGCATGATGTCCTTCTCCATGGACTGGCCCCTCTAATGACATGTCCAAAGTCTGAGAGACAAATTTTCTCTATCCTTGCTTCTCAGGAAAATTCTGGCTGTACTTCTTCTAGGACAGATGTGTTTGATCTTTTGACAGTCTATAGAATAGTCAATATTCTTCATCACCATAATTCAAATGCATCAGTTCTTCTGTGGTCTTCCTTATCTACTGGTCCAGCTTTCACGTGTATGTGAAATGATTGAAAATACCATGGTGTACCTTAGTCTTCAAAGTAACAAGTTTCCCCCCCCTTTAACACTGCAAAGAGGTCTGTTTCAGCACACTTGCCCACTGTAATATGCTGTTTGGCTTGTGGCTATTGCTTCAATAGGTAGCGATTGTGATCCAAGTACAAATAAGTCCTTGACAATGTCAATAATTTCTCTGTTTATTACAATATTGTGTATTGGTCTGATTGTGAAGATTTTTGTTGTTGTTTTCTTTATGCTACTTCTCATACTGAAGGCTGTAGTCTTTGATCTTCATCAGCAAGTGGTTCAAGTTCTTTTCACTTTCAGCAAGCAAGGTCGCATCATTTGTGATATGTAGACTCTTAATGAATGATTCTTCCTCCAATCCTGATATTGCATTCTTCTTCACATAGTCATGCTTCCTAGATTATTTGCTCAGCATACAAATTGAATAAGTATGGTGAAAGGATACACTAACGCACACCCTTCTTAATTTTAAACCATGCAGCATCCCCTTTAAACCACGCAGTATCTCCTTGTCCTGTTCTAATAACTGCTTCTTGATCTATGTACATGTTCCACTAAAGCACAATTTAAGTGTGCTGGAATTCCCATTTTTCGCAATGTTATCCATTAGTTTGCTACAACCCACGCAGTTAAATGCCTTTTCTAAGTCAATAAAGCACAGGTAAACATCTTTCCGTTAACCTCTGCTTTTAGTCAAGATCCATCTGAGCTCAGTGTTAGAACCTCTAACAGCCTGGGGAAGTAGGCAGGTCAAGGATTCTTGTCCTTGTTTTAGAGATGAGGAAACACCACCATCAGAGGGTAGGTTATAATATAATTGAAAATAAAACAAATATGCATGAAAGCACATATGAACAACACAAAGCAAGATGTCCACAATTGCAAAAGAACACTTTTTATAACAGACGTATACATCTAAAAGGATGTGGAGAACAAAGGTAACCTGAGGTAAACAGAAGCCAAAGGTCTCCCACAGGTAAGAGCCATGTCTGCATTTGGAAACTCAGTCCATGCCACGAACTCTTTCTACACTGGATTCTCATGTGAGCTGTACCAGTTATATTTTCCACAACCACATATTGTGCCACAAACCAGTCTGACCTGCAAGGGAAGAGTACAAGGTCTGGTACTTTTGCAATGCTCTGCTGCCTAACTAGTTTGTGTTTGCAAAAACAACACGTGCCCAGGTCAAGATAGAGATGTCCTAGTGAAGGGAGGGTGGTTGCAAGAGGCCTGGCCTAGGTTCCTTTCCCTTCTATTTAGAATCTCCAATGCAGCGGAGAGAAATGCTTTAATTTCATTGCATCAAGTTGCTTTGCTGTCTTTTCTGAGTCAGGCACTGTACTAGGAGCTATGGGATGACTTTGAGGTATTCATAGTCTAGGTAGGAGAGGAAGGAAGACATAGACACAAGTAATGATTACCTAAGTCAGGAAGAATTGCCTAGCAGAATAAGCAACATTGTGTGGTGATGGGTCAGGAGTAGCTGGTTCTCATAGACGACCCTGGAAGGTTTATTGGATGAAGTGCTATTTCCACTAGGCCTTGAAGGATAGGTAGGTACTGCACAGACAAAAAAGGGCATAATAAATTCAGGAAATCTCTAAGCAAAGACATCCAAGGCCTGAGCCTACTAACTTATTGGTAGTCCATTGCTTGGATAGGGCTGTTGTTGTTGCTAATTGCCCAGTGATCCCATGTGCAATGGGATGAGATGCTGCTTAGTCCTACTGTTATGAATATACTCATTGTGATCCATAGGGTTTTTTATTGGCTGATTTTCTGAAATACATAGCCAGGCCTTTCTTCCTACTCCATCTTAGGCTGGCATCTCTGCTGAAACCTGTTCAGCATCAGAGCAATGCACAAACCACCATTGACACGAGGTAGATAGGGCAACCGGGGAGAATTTTGGGGGCCTTATCGTGTGGCGCTGTGAGTTAATGAGCCAGACTGCAAAGCCATTTGAACTACAAGCTCGGTGGTTCAAGTTCACCAGTCGCTCCTTGGAAATCCTATGCAGGGTCGCTATGGGTCAGAACCGACTCGACGGCACTTAACAACAACATACTCTGGCAAAGGAACTCTGGTAGTGTAGTGGTTACGAATAGGGCTGCAAACCGCAAGGTCAGCAGTTCGAGACTACCAGCTGTTCCGCGGGAGAAAGATAAGGCTTTCTGCTCCCGTAAAGATTTACAGCCTCGGAAACCCTGTACAGGGTCTCTATGAGTCGGAACCGACTCCACGGCATATAACAGCAACAACAACATACTCTGGCAGCGTAGTGGTTACGAATCGGGCTTCTAACCTTAAGGTCAGCAGTTCGAAACTACCAGCCGTTCCGCGGGAGAAAGATGAAGCGTTCTGCTCCCATAAAGATTTACAGCCTCGGAAACCCTATACAGGGTCGCTATGAGTCGGAACCGACTCTACGGTACTCAACAAGAACAACATACTTGTAGGGAGGGATTCGGTGGATGCTGCGCTTTACTTTTCCTTTCTGAACATCATCATTACATTTTGAAAATTCTAGCTGTAAGGGGTCTTCAAGGGAACTATGAAAATTACTAACAGGGCAATCTCCTTTTAAGGGGAAATATTTGGGGCAGTCGGGGCTGGTTGAGCTCCCTTCCACAAATGGCCAGTTTACTGGGCTAGAGTATTGGGTGCATCAGGCAAGGATTAGTGAGATAAAGATTGATACTGCGGGGACATTGAAAGGTTTTCAGTAAAGCAGTAGTAATAAGGTCACGTACCCATCTTGGCTAGACCCCTCGCTGCTCTCTGAGAGATGGGTTAGACATAGACAAAAGTGGAAGAAGAGAGTCCAACCATCAGGAGGCTGCTGCATCAGTCCAAGAAGACAAAAGTTGTTGCTGTTGTTAAATCAGTTGCAAGTCAGTTCCGACTCATAGCGACCCTGTATAGGGTTTCTAAGGAGCGGCTGGTGGGTTTGAACCTCCATCCTTACTGCTCAAACCGACCTTGAGGTGGACCAAAACAGTCTGAGGCGCAGAGGATGGAGCGGAGGAGGTGATCAAGGCAAGTGTCAAGGGTAAATCAACTAGCCTTGGTTACTCATTGGATGAGTGTTTGTCTGTATGGGATTAGGGAGTGAGATAGGGGAGGAGTCAAAGGACGCCGCTTTACCAAGTGCAGAGAGAGGGCCTTTTGTAGGAGTCTCTAGTCTCCTTGAGGAAAGCGCATAGGGGAGCGGAGATCTGAGGATAGTGAAACAAGAAGTTGGAAGCTCATAGAAGGAAGAACCCCCAAAAGCCAGGTGGCAACCACGAGGCCCCTCCCTGGCCCCACCCCCAGCTCCACCCCTTCCCCCTCTTCCCTCTGCAGCTCATCCTCTTGGGCTGAGAGCGGTGGCATTTGAGTCCTCCGGTATCCCAGCAGGCAGTGCAGCCTAGAGAAGCTGACAAAGGAGCGGAGGAGCAGTCGCAGCTGCTTTCCGAGGAGTCGGTGTTGCCAAGGTGAGAATCCCCCACCGTCCAGTCACCCACTTCCTCCGACTTGGGGCAGACGTGGAAGTTACGTGGCCGACAGACCCGCGGCCAGGGCGGCCGGGTCCCCGCTGGCGCGCGCTGACAACACCCCGCGCGGCGGCGGCCAGGGACACTAGCAGAGGGGTCCTGGCTGCCCAAGTCTGCGAGTCCGCGGCCGCCGCTGTGCCCGGCTGCCGGCTGGGGTGGGGCTCGCCCCGGCTCCGGTTCCTCTGGGCGGTTGCGCCGGAGTTCGGTTGCCCTGGGATCCAGCTCCGGGGACAACTCTCTGGCGGACATTGCGAGCAGGGCTGGGGGAGGGAGGTTGCCTGCCTGTTCGGGGTGACACCGTCCTCGCCCTTCCTCCTTCGCCCTCCAGTCCAGCCGATCCCCCCAGCGAGCGACTGGAAGGGACCTGGCAGGGCAGGAGTGAGCGCCCTGGATGGCTCAGGCGGCTCAGTGCTCTGCTTGGAGGGGAGAGGAAAGTGGGGTACAGAGGCAGGGGGTCCGGCGAGCGTCTTCCTGGTAGATTGGGGTGGGGGTCAAGGGGCTGACAGTGGGTGTGTGGCCTGTATTCTCGTAACTCCCCGAACCTCAGCACTGATCCTGCTGGTTGCACCAGCTACTCGCTGTAAACAGGCTCACATGACCGGTTTAGCATGGAGCCGGCCCGTGTTGGGCAGAGGGCTGGGAAGCTGGGCCCCAGTCAGCTCGCTGGAGTTCAAGTCCTGAGTCAGGTCGTTTCAGACGCCTCCCCCAGCCCTTCTGTTCTCTGCGGTCTCACCTTTCCTTCAAAGACCTGCCATCTGTTTTCCCCGGACTGAAGTAGCATTTCTGTCCCAGGAGACTCGGAGGAACCTCAGGTCGGGGGGCCAAAGGGCAAATATTAAGTGAAATGGCACTGGATCTTTGATTTCTGGGAGAAAATAAGAGGAAAATGCAAATCTGAAGATAGAGATCTGTTGGATCATGCCCCCAAAGTAGTTCTGTGCTTTTGGAATGCAGTGTGGTTTTAATAATGTGAGTTCCAGAGCGAGGAGACAAGTCGATTTTTTCAGGAAGAGCACACATGAGGTTTAATACAGTCTTGATGATTAAAAATCCTGTCCACATTTTCTCCAAGTGCTGGGAAATCTCTTTGCCTATCGAATGTTGTTGTTAAGTGCCATCGAGTCAGTTCCGACCCATAACAACCCTGTATAAGGTTTCTTAGGAGTGACTGGTTTGAACCAACCTTGTGGTTCAAACCGACTTTGCAGTCTAGTGCATTAATGCACAGTGCCACAACAAAACTCAAATACTAGATACAATATTAGAGCAGACACGGACTTGGACACTCACTTTTAGAGTACACATTAATGTGGTATAAAGCAGAGTTCTGGGTGGCGCTGTGAGATAAGCACTGGAGTGCTAACCGCAAGGTCACTGTTTCAAACCCACCAGCCATATGTTCGGTTGCGTGGCTAGGGCACTTAATAACATGTTATAAAGTCGTGGGAAGTTTGAAGAACAGATGACAGTCTTTCAAGTTGCTCTCTTCATACCTAAATAGGATGCAGGATTAAACTCATTTTTGAAGCATTTCTAGAACGCTCAGAAATAACAGAGGTTTACTGGAATATCTAGGAGATTTGTGCTGGATAGTTATGTATGGTACATTCTCTTTACATAAATGTAATATATGATAAAATATCATGAAAGATAGGTTCCATTCATTATACAGTTATTCTTTTAGACGTAAAGATAAAAAAAAAATAGAACAAATATAATACCTATGTTATTCCCTTAAATTATTAATGCACACTTTCTTCCAGGATTCTATTTTTTTTTCTTTCATAGACTTTTCACATGAACTCCAATTTCTGAAAACATAAAACACAATTAAGAAACTACAAGAACAGCCACCCCATTGCCTTGTTGTTGTTGTTAAGTGCCCTCGAGTCGGTTCTGACCCATAGCGGCCCTGTATAGGGTTTCTGAGGAGAAGCTGGTGAGCTTAAACCACCAAACTTACAGTTCAAACGACATTGAAGTCTGGTGCATTAACCCACAGCACCACACCAGGACTCCTACCCTATTGGATAGTAGCCAAAGAAAGTTAATTTACTACTGCTTATCTGTTTAATGAGCCCTGGTACAGCGCTGTCTGTGATAGGATAATATCCATGCACCTACAGGGAAGACCAGTTAATACCACTATTATTCAAATTTATGCACCAACCACTAAAGCCA
>NW_006408569.1:107935-128079 GCF_000296735.1 Chrysochloris asiatica
CCTGTACAGGGTTTCCGAGGCTGTAAATCTTTACGGGAGCAGAAAGCCTCATCTTTCTCCCGCGGAACAGCTGGTAGTTTTGAACTGCTGACCTTAAGCTTCGCAGCCCGATTTGTAACCATGAGAATTTGCATTTCTATCAAGTTCCCAGATAGAGCTGACTGAGCCTAGTTGAGAACCACTGGCCTACAGAATCTAGTCTAAACCCCCAAACTTGGCTCTTTCTCATTCTCCTCATTTCTCATACCTTCCCAGAGGTTATCTTTTGCTACTCCCTGGACACAACATTTGCTTTGCCAAAGATCTTGTTGAGAAGCCCTTTCATGCCTCTACATGAGACCTTCCCTTTTTATGGAATTCACCCTTTATTGCAACCTCCTGTTTGTTAAGGCCTACTGTTAGTTTCTGAATCCCCCAAAGAGCACTTCATGACAGTGTTTTAACATTTGTCACATTAACACATCCCCATTACTTTGGATAGAGTCTTGGTGTGGCACTGTGGGCTAAGGCACTGGACTCCAAAGTCCTTTGAATCACAAGGTCGATGGTTCAAGTTCACCAGCCCCTCCTAGGGTCGCTGTGGGTTAGAAATGACTGGACAGCACTTAACAACAACAAATTACTTTGGATATGCCTTTCCGTGCTAGATAGTTCTTGGATGGCTGAGACATTGTTTTCAACTTTGCTCCATATTTCCTAGCAGAATGCTTTGTATCTAATGCTCAGTAAATGTTGAATGAATTCATGACTCCAAAAAGCAACATAAATATATATACTTTATATAATGAATTGATATGGATTTTGCTTTAAGAATTGCACAGACATTTTGAAGTAACTAAAGACATTGGAATGTTGTAAAAACAAAGACTGGGAATCACTAGTTTTAAAGAAAATACAACTGTGTTATTTTTTTTAAGTATTATTTTTTTCAACGGTATCTTGAAGTACATCTCTGTATGATCATTTTGAATTTCAGTTTCATTTCCTTACAGCGGTGGAGAATAGCTGATTCAAAGAGGCCTGGGTTTTTAGAGTCCCTGTTAAAATTATCTTCTGTAAATGGGGTAAAAAATATCACAACTTAGATTTTTAAAGTCTTTTTGCATTTTTTTATCCAAGTAATAAAAGCATACAGTTAAGACATTCAAATAGTTAAGTAAAGCTTATAATGAGCAAAATCCAACTCCCAAACCCTTTAATCCTTACTTTCAGCCCATCTGTCTGGAAGCTTTTATTGTGAATCACTATGAAATGTATAAGAGTCTTGGTGTGGTGCTGTAGGATAAGCACTGGACTGTTAACCACAAGGTTTGCAGTTCAAACTCACCAGCCACCCCGTGAAAACCCTGTACAAGATTGCTATGAATCAGAACTGACTCACTGGTACTTAACAACAACACAAAGTGTGCACTACTTGACTTTTACATCTTGAGTATGGGCTAGGCTATTACTGTATATACCATTTAAAACTCAGTTCCATTTATAAGATATCAAATTATGCCAAAAACCTAGATGACAAATGAAAACAAAATTACCAACTAATGAGCAATGGCTATAATGAATATAAAGTGAACTGTATACTATTGCTTGTGAAAGAGTGAACTGTAAGAACATACCAGCTATTCAAACTCCTATTAGACAACCCTAGAAATTCAACGAGGAAGAGAGTAGAGTTTAGGCAGTGGGAGGGAGAAGAGAGCTTTTAGTGCTAGTGAGACTAAAGCAAAAGAACTTGTTTGTAATGATTTCCTGTTTAGTTGGTCATTGGCAAGTGCTGTACCAAATGTGGAGAAGGGAGATAGCCCCTGGGTCCTGATAAAAGGAGGTGGCCTGAAGGCGGGGCTGTGAACTCTTATCAGTGTAAACAGGGACAGGTAGTAGCCAATAAGCTGGGGAAGGCCGGTTTTAGAATGATCAGACTTTGAACCCCACAGTGCAAGAATCCCTAAGGACCTTTTTGCATCCTATTCTTTCCAAAAAAGGATCCACCACCAGTCAACTGCAACTCATGGAGACCCATGGGTGTCAGAGTAGAACTACCGCCAGTAGGATTTTCATGTTTGTGATTGCCAGTCCTTTCTTCCTGTCATTTAGTAGTTGAACATTTCACTACCTGTGCCACCTAGTGACTACCCCCCTCCGCCAAAACAAACAAACAAACAAAAACACTCCAGCTCAGAGCAACTCAACAGGACACGGTAGAACTGCTCCATGCAGTTTCCCAGGCTGTAAGTTTTTTCTCTTATGGTGCATCTGGTAGGTTCCAACTGCTGCCCTTCTTGGTTAGCAGCTTGAGTGCCTTAACCACTGTACCAACAGGTCTCCTTTAAAAACCAAAAATAAAACAGAGTGGTAAGTGTCTGGCAAGGGGCCCTGGCTCCTAACTAAAACAGCAGTTCAAGCCTACCTGTGGCTCTGCAGGAGAAAGATTCGGCATTCTGCTTCTGTAACAGTTAAAACCTAAGAAACTCCATGAGGCAGTTCTGCGATGTCACATTGGGTCCCTGTGAGTTGGAATCAACTCGTCAACACGTAGCGATAGCAAATGTCTACCCAAGTCAATGAGAATACTCTTTGAAAGTGGTTTCTATGCTACTTCACAGTCTCCTATTTATCTCACTGCTTTTTAAAAAGTTTTTTATTGTGAATTATGTAATAGTTTACATGGGAGAACATTATCTTTACATTCATTCATCCTATTGTATTTCATTTCATTGTAATCCCCTATATGCATCATCAAACAACCAAAGGGTATACCCCGCACGCCTGCGCCCCAGCCGCCAGCGCACAGCCCCTCTCCCTCTCTGAGTCTTGAGTCCCCAGCCACTCCATCTCTCCACATCATCATCTCTGCCTCCATCCCTGCTTCTCTGAATAGGGTCCTGCACTTCACTTTTCTCCCTTGATGGTCCCGGGGAACTCCACTCCTGGACTGTAAAATCAACCACTCCACTCGGTTTGTTACAAAAAGTCTACCTTTACCTTTCTAACACTCACAGTCAGCCCTGATAGTAATCATTCCCTGTTGAACCACAAGAGTCTTATCCCCATCACCTTTCATCAGCCCCATCCAGACAGGTTGGAAACCACTCAGTGGAGAGTTAAACTTTCCCCATATCCTCTGGAACTATTGAAACCTTGTTAGCCAGTCGTTTCTTGCCTTTGTAGCCCCCCCCATTTTGGGTAGCCAATGTCTAAGTTACCCATCCTTGTCGGCCCTGTGTAAATAATCCTCACTGTAAAGATTTGTTTGCTCCTTTGCCATACTGCAGCCACAAACAGGTCAAGTTCATCAAATTGTAGTGGATTACTCTTCTTTCCCTCTTCTTTCTTCCTCTTGTCGTGTTCTGGCCATCCAGCCATTGAAGCCAGATCAAATGGGTACTATCTGCAAGTGTGCATCTCCCCTCACTTCATATCAGCCGGACCCTTCATTCTCTGCCCTAGTCCTCCGGGGCTATGGCCCAGGAGTCCCCAGGTCTTATCATACTGCTGGCCAACCAGGTCTCAATCCAGGTTAACAGGACTCT
The DNA here is from genome assembly GCF_000296735.1 of Chrysochloris asiatica. Classification (NCBI taxonomy): domain Eukaryota; kingdom Metazoa; phylum Chordata; class Mammalia; order Afrosoricida; family Chrysochloridae; genus Chrysochloris; species Chrysochloris asiatica. The sequence goes on from NW_006408569.1 coordinate 111,466, forward strand.
ATTGAATGTGGTCGGACTTAGCTCACAACTTCATTGCTATTTTCCCCCCACTTCCCCTAATTGGTGACCAACATGGTCAGCAACCAGACCACATGCCTGCTCATATATTCTTCTTGAGTCTCAGTCTTGGAAGGGGGTTTGCCTTGATGGGACCTGACCAGTTGCCTTGATGGTTCCTGGGGGAAAAACTTGCTTGTTATTGTAGTAGTCAATCAGACGGCTGTTACTGTTTTTGATTTTTCCTTCTGGTCTTTCTTTCAAGAAGTATCTTCTGTTCTTCTAGCCACTCCAGTCTGATCTGCTTGTCCTTTCAAGTAGAAGCTTCCCACCTCAGAAGATTCTGGATGCAGTTCAGGATTCAGCCTATGGTCCTATGCAATGCAAAGGCTCCACAGGGAGCCTCCTTCCCCTGGCAAGTTCTAGCCCCCTTTTATATATGAAGACATACTTAAATGCTTTCTATGGTGATGTTTCTGGCTATTCTCTTCTCTCCCTCTCAAGTGTCTATTTTACAATAGTTGGCAAGGGAAACCAAGATTCAAAAGACAGAAAAGCGTCTTAACATTATTTCCCCCCCTTTGACCCATTCAAATTATGCCTCAATCCCTGTATCCCCGAGCCCTGTTGTTCCAAGGTTGTGCATACATCATTATTTACCTCTGTCCCACATGCAAACCTGCCTAACTGTTCTCCCATCTGCCTTGTTCTTCCATTCCCCTCCCCCTTCTTGAATATTGCCCTCCTCCCTCCCCCAGCACCCAAGCTATCCTGCGTCTGTACCCTCCCCTGTGCTCCACCTTCCCCTCCCTCCCCTCACCACACCCCATAAACTCCAGTAACCAGCAAAGAATTTTTCTCCCTTTTAGTGTGCATACTTTTTCTTAATCTTTTACAATAATGGTCCTATGCAGTATTTCTCCTTTTGTGACTGACTAATTTCACTCAATATAATGTCCTCAAGGTTCATCCATGTTATGCGGTGGCTTGCAACTTCCTTGTTGTTCTTCAAGGTAGCATAGTATTCCACTGTGTGTATGTGCCACAGTTTGTTTATCCACTCTTCAGTTGATGGGCACTTAAACTGTCTCCATCTTTTTGCTATTGTAAGTTGTGCTGCTGTGAACATTGGTGTGCATGTATCTACTCGTGTTATGGCCTTTATTACTTGTGGGTAAATACCAAGTAGAGGAATTGCTGGATCATAAGGTATTTCTATTTCCAACCTTGTGAGGAAGCACCGTGTTGTTTTCCAGAGTGGTTGGACCATTTTGCAGTCCCACCAGCAATGTAGGAGGGTCCCAGTCTCTCCACATCCTCGCCAGCATTTATTGTCCTCTACTGTTTTGATCTTTGCTGTTATTGCTGGTGTGAGAAGATATCTCATTGTTGTTTTGATTTGCATCTCTTTAATGGCTAGTGATCGTGAACATTTCTTCTTATGTTTGTTGGCTGCCCGGATCTCCTCCTTGGTGAAGTGTCTGTTCATGTCCTGTGCCCATTTTTTAATTGGGTTCTTTGTTTATCTCACAGCTTTATCTTTTTTTTTTTTTTTCTGTCCGATCTGAAATGAGGTACGAAAGAGAAAATACATAACTCTGGGGGCATGGGCTTCCCTTGATAGACAGTGGAGAGTGTGTGGACAAGTAGTTTGCAAAGTGGTCACAAGGTGGTGTGCACACATTAGGTTTCCTTTCAAGTTTCAGTTAGGATTGCTGCTTGCGTGCATTTGATAACAGAGGAAGAGGCCAAGTCGACCTGTGTCACCAGCACCCAGCTGCACTCTCTATCTGTAACACTGGGGGTTCCCATAGAGGATGGAGGAGCCACAACTGGGAGTACTTGTGATCTCCGCTTCCCTCTGGCCCACAGCAAGTAACTACCTAAGTTGTACATGTACCTCTGCATGGGACTACTCGACCTGTCTTTTCCCATCAAAGTATGTTCATCTGTTGTTCTTAAGTACCACGGAGTCGGGGTTTCCGAGGCTGTAAATTTTTACGGGAGCAGAAAGCTTCATCTTTTTCCCGCAGAACTGCTGGTAGTTTCAAATTGCCGACCTTGACAATTTGTAACCACTACGCTACCAGAGCTCCTTATGTGGGAAGGGATATTTTTGGGCGGAAAAAAACGTATTTTGTAGACACCTGTAGCTTACTTAGTACCTGTTGAGTACCCACTTTGAGATGTGATATATATATATATATATATATATATATATATATATATATATATATATATACTGTTGTTGTTATGTGCCATGGAGTTGGTTCTGATGCATAGCGACCCTGTACAGGGTTTCCGAGGCTGTAAATCTTTACAGAAGCAGAAAGCCTCATCTTTCTCCCGCGGAACAGCTGGTAGTTTCGAACTGTTGACTCTGTGGTTTGCAGCCCAATTTGTAACCACTATGCTACCAGAGCTCCATATAGTTATAGCCCTATACAGTCGGAACCAACTTGATGGCACACAGCAGTATATATATTGCTGCGTGCCATCAGGTTGGTTCCGACTGCTTAGGGCTTCCAAGGCTGTAAACCTTTTTTTTATTACTGTGAATTCAGTGAAAGTTTACAGACTAGATCATCACTTAAATAAACAACAAATCATATACATTGTTTCATCTCAATGATTGCAATCCCCTCCATAAAACAATGGTTGCCCCTCTTCCTCCCTATGGTGGTGGTGGTTATGTGCCGTGGAGTTGGTTCCGACTCATAGCAACCCTGTACAGGGTTTCCGAGGCTGTAAATCTTTACAGGAGCAGAAAGCCTCATCTTTTGCCTGCAGAACCATTGGTAGTTTCGAACTGCTGACCTTGATGATTCGCAGCCCAATTCGTAACCACTACGCTACCAGAGATCCTTACCCATTTATAAATAGCCTCTTTTAAACTCTTAGATAGTTGTGGAATATACATATATATCCTCCTTTTCCTCCCGTACTCATTCAGTCTGTGTCTCTGTCCATGTATCTATACACAGAATACTGCTATTCCAAGGTTGTGTGTGTATCACTACCTCTATCATCTTTAAGGGCTATACATCTTTATGGGAGCAGAAAGCCTCACTGTTCTCCCATGGAGTGACTGGTGGATTTGAACTGTTGACCTTGTGGTTAGCAGCCAACATGTAACCCACTACACTACCAGGTCTCTCTCATGCGTGTTCTATGTATATATGTATAAAATATATAGGAGTCCTGGTGTGGCACTGTAAGACAAGCACAAGGCTGGACCACAAGGTCAGTTTGAACCACAAGTTTGGCGGATCAAACTCACCAGCTGCTCCTCTGAAACCCTATAAAGGGTTGCTATGAGTTGGAACCGACTCAAAGGTATTGAACAACAGCAACAACATATACATATATCGAGAGGGAGAGAAACAGAAAGACAGAGAATGTGTGAGTCCTGATGTGGCTCTATAGGATAAATACTGGACTGGTAACTGTAAGGTTTGTGGTTCAAACCCACCAGCCACTCCTCGGAAACCCTACACAAGTTCGCTATGAGTCGGAGCCAACTCGACAGCACTTAACAACTATGGTACCTTAAATTTACTTGATATGGCTTTTCTAGACAAAGTCTTAAATTCACATCAAGTGATTGGGTGGGATCATGCAAAAACATACTTGTTGTTGTTATTAAGTTCTGGTCAGTCAGTTCCAACTCATAGTGACCCTTTATAGGGTTTCCAATACTATAAATCTTTGCAGGAGCAGAAAGCCTCCACTTTCTCCCTAGGTGGGCTCAAACTGCAGAACTTGTGGTTCAAAGTCCAGTACTGAGCCACTGCATAACATATTATACATATATATAGGAGCGAGGTGGCTTCTTATGGTAAGCCTTCAACTGCGAACCACAAGGTCTGTGGTTTGAGCCTGCCAGTCATTCAATGGGAGAAAAATAAGGCTTTCTGCTCCTGTGAAGATTGAAAGCCTTGGAAACCCTAAACAGGGTCACAGTGAGTCGGAACCAACTCCACGGCACATAACAACAACAACAAATATATATATGAGTCCTGGTGTGTCACTATAGGATAAACACTGGACTGCAAACCACAAGTTCGGCGGTTCAAACCTCTCAGTTTACTCCTTGGAAACCCTATACAGGGTTGCTATGAGTTGGAATCGGAATCGACTCAACAGTACTTAACTGTGGTGCCTTGAATTTACTTGGTATGGTTTTTCTAACCAATGTCTTCTTAATTCTCGCCAAGTGATTGGGTGGGACCATGCAAATAAAGTGAACAGGACTCTAAGGCTGGGATTGGTTAGTTTTGCCCTCCAATTAGGTTTAAAAGGAGCTATCTCAGAAGCAGATTCAGACAACCCCAGGACCATCAAGAAAGAAGAGCGTGAGTGGAGCGTGAGATTCCTGCCTAGAAAAACGGTGAGAGTAAATAAAGGAGGCGATAGAGGTGGTGGAATGGAAAGATAGAGCTACTACAAGCATTAGGCCCGCGGACTGAGACAGAGGCCAAGGGACCACATGGCTGGGAGGCTGAAGACAAGAGTGAGGTGTGCCTGCAGCATGACAGACAAGAGACACTTCTGACTGGAGAACTGCTGCGTCCTGAGTTGGTTTTTGATCCCGAATTGTACCCTGTTCACTTCCCTAATATACCCCATAAACATGAGTATTGTTATGAGTTCTGTGTGGCCATTGAAATAGTTGATCGAACCCAGATATGAAGCAGAGAGTGAGAGGGATGGTTGGTGTCAGAATAGGATAAAGAAGATTGTAGGGTAGAAGCATGTCTGACCTCCACTTCATTAAGAATCGGCCTTGGGCAGATTTCAAGTTTGATTCTGTTTCTGAAGCCAGGGAAGTCCAACATGGCTCCCATGTGGCATTATGAAATCTGATTGGGATATCAGAACCAATTCATACAAGGGATCCATACAGAAAGTATTTTAAATAAGAGACATAGACCAGAGTATCCAGGAAGGTTGTATGGAGTTAGAACCTGAACTAGCCTTTGAAGAATGTGTTTAATATTTCAGTGGCTAGAGAGGAAGCATAGGGTAAGCCTCAGTGATTTATACCTAATAATATCTCCTGGTAGCACCAGGGTTAAAGTGCCCCACAGCTAAGAGGTTAGCTATTCCAACTGATCACTACTGTGGGATAAAGATGTGGGAGTCAACTTCCAGAAAGATTTATAGTCTTGGAAACCCTGTGGGGTCAGTTCTGCTCTGTCCCACAGAGTCACTATGAGTTGAAATTCAACTCAACAGCATTTTTTGACCGCCAGAAGAACAAACAAATGTATCTTGAAAAAGTACAGCCAGAATGCTCCTTAGAAGTCAAGATGGCCAGACTTTGTCTCTCATACTTCAAAAACATGTTATCAGGTGGGACAGTCCCTGGAGAATGACATCATGTTTGGTAAAGTGGAGGGTCAGTGAAACAGAGGAACCCCCCTGACCCCAACAAAATGGATTGGCACCGTGGCAGCAGCAATGGGCTCAAACATTATAACAATTGTGAGAGTGGCACAGAACCAGACAGTGTTTCGTTCTGTTGTACATGGGGTCTCTCTGAGTCGGAACTGACTTGAAGTTACCTAACAACAAGTTACTGACAGCCATAGTTAGGGTGTCATCACCAGGAGTAGCAAGTGTGATTTTTCTTTATGAGACAGAAAGTGAAAGACATGAATAAAAATAATGCATGCTTGGCGACTTGCATTTCAGATCATCTTGCATTTGAGACTTGACGAGCCAGGGATGGTTTCTGGAGAGGACCTTCCATGTCAGTCATTCAGGAGGCAGAACTTTGTGGTTTGATAGGCGGAGGAGATGAGGGGAAAAGGCAGTGTGAGGCTAGAGACCAGACTTCTAGAGACTGCACTTGACCATCTGAGCCAACTTTCATTATCAGCAAAATGAAGTGTCCAAAGTTGGCTATTCTCTGTCTTTGGGGATGTTTGACTTTTGGGAAACAACCTCATAAACTGACTTGCAGCAAAGTTTTACCATTTTAGTTGATAGTCGCCCCAGGATTTTTGCGCTTAAGTTGTTTTGCTTTATGGACTGGAGACAAGAAAAAGCGGCCAGCTCCGGAAACCCATCAATTACAGGCAGGTCTTATGCCGCCTTATGTTTGTTGGCAGCACTGTTACTGTGGCTCTGGTGACCTAGCGCTGATTCCTCCTGAGTTTCCACTGGTTGTCATTCAAATGATCATTGTTTTAAACTTTCTTCTTGTTATTAAGTGCCGTCGAGTCGATTCCGACTCATAGAGACCCTATATAGGATTTCCAAGGAACAACTGGTGAGTTTGACTGTAGACCATGTGCTTCGCAGTCTTGTACTGATCCTATAGCTCTACACCAGGAAGCCACAAAATAATGGTGTGGGATTTGATAGCGTAGTGGTTACGAATCGGACTGCTAACCTCAAGGTTGTCAGTTAAAAACTACCAGCTGTTCCGCAGGAGAAAGATGAGGCTTTCTGCTCCTGTAAAGATTTGCAGCCTCAGAAACCCTGTGCAGGATCACTATGAGTCGAACGAAACCAACTCCACGGTACTTAACAACAACAGCAATCCTGCCATAATATAAATACCAACAGTGGGTGACTTAAAAAAAAAAACAAAAAAACCCCCAAAACTTTTGTTCTTGTTATATAGGCTGAAAGTCTAAATCCAGGTCTAGACTCTAGGCTCTGTTCGTTCCTTGGTTCCTTGGTTCCTTGGTTTGTAGCTGGGCATCTCATCGTAGCGTACAACTTAGAAGTGATTAGATTTAGAGACCACCTTGCGTAGGTATGACTGTATTTGCATAAAAGTAGAAAACCAGACTATAAAGCCCACCCCAAACAAAACAAACCACAGTTGCTGAATCAATTCCAACTCACAGAAACCATATAGGACAGAGCAGAACTACCTGATGGGGTTTCCAAAACAGGTTAGGATTTCAACACATACTTTTGAGGGGTATAATTTAATCCAACGAGGAAATTGATAGCTTATTCATGATTCATAGAAAAATGTGTTCCTTTTCAAAACGGAAAGTGAAAACTTCAAAATATAAATAATAGGAATTTGGTGCTGTGGACTAATGCACTGGACTGCAAAGTCGTTTGAACCACAAGGCTGGTGGTTTAAGCTCACCAGCCACTCCTTGCAAGCCCTCCCTGGGGTCACCATGGGTCAGCACTTAATAACTGAACAATTGTTGAAAGCCTGTAAAATTTCTATTCTGGCCAGTGCAACAGTTTGTAACTTTTGTTTCCAGTGGATAATTTTGACTTCTACAGCTGGATTTATGGATCATTTCATAAATCATAAATGAAAACTGTATTGGGTTAAAGATCTCCCTGCCTTTGTTTTTTTTTATTGTAATGAGTTTCTATTGCATGTAAAATGATTTTGAACAATGGAACTCATTTGATTTAATACATAGTTGCAGGCTTTCAATATCATGTTAAAGGGGATGATAATTACCAGAGATCATTACTTTTTTTTTTCTTCACACATTGTTTCTAAATTCCCTCTTGTGTTTCAAAACTGGCATCTTTTTCAAATCAGGCCCTAATAGAGTTGTTTAATTGAATTCTCTTGAATAGATTTTCACAGGGTTCAGAATTCAGAAGGTACAAAAGGTTCCTCAGAGAAAAATCTCCCCATACCTGTTTTCTTGGGTTTCCTTTCAGAGACATGCAGGGTCGCTATGTGCCAGAATGACCTCCACGGCATGTAACTACTATCACCACCATCCAGGAAAATAGGTTGATCTGCTTGTTTATGGTCCTTCTTCGTACAAATACAAATGTTCTACACGCTGCAGTGCACCTTGCTCTTCTCCCCAGGACATCCTAGCTACACTACCCAAAGAACTGCCTCTTTTCTTTCTTTATTTCTTTTTTAGAGCTTTTACTGTGAATCGAGTAATAGTTTACATGGGAGAACATCAGTTTTACACTCATCCTATCGTATTTCGTTTCATTGCAATGATAACAATCTCCTCCATACATCACCATTCAACAGTATTTGCTCCTATTCCCTCTGTGCCTCTTTCTCTTTGACAGACACCCCAATGAATAGATACACCAAACTTGATTTAAGGAGACGCTATTAATGGCTGTTTGTGCTATTTCCAATCTTTTGCTGTCAGCAACATTAGCTTGTATCTTGCTGTGGTGCTGCAGGATAATGCGCTGGACCACAAGGTCGCCGGTTCAAACTCAATAGCCACTCCTCAGAAACCCTATACAGGGTCGCTATGAGTCAGAACCAACTCCACAGCGCTTCACAAACTGCCAAGCTCTGCTTTATATGTGGTTCTCATGAACTTTTTTGTTTAATCCACAATGCTACGAAGAAAACCTTGTGTCTACATGCCTTTTTTACATACATGTTTCAACATCTCCATACTGTTGGGCACATTCCTAGAGACAGAATCTCTGGATCAGAAAGTATATGCATTTATTTTGGGAAAGTGTATTTATTGGCAGTGCCAATTTACACCCCCACCAACCACATACGAACTTGTCTAATTGCTCCTGCTATGTGCTATTAAACTTTTGGACTTTTGCTTTTGCTAACCTGACAGGTAAAACATTATATTTAATTGTGTCTATCGTCACCACTGGACCAACAATAAACAACATTCTTGTCAACGGAGAAAAGATTGAAGTTGTCAAGGACTTCATTCTTTTTGGATCAACTATCAACACTCATGGAAGCAGCAGTCAAGAAATCAGACACAAGACTTTTTTAAAGTGTTGAAGAGCAAAGATGTCAACTTGAGGACTAAGGGGTGCCTTACCCAAGCCATGGTATTTTCAATAACCTCATATGCATGCATGCGGAAGCTGGACGGTGAATAAGGAAGACCGTAGAAGAACTGATGCTTTTGAGTTATGGTGTTGGAGGAGAATATTGAAATATTGAAAGAACCAATACATCTGTGTTGGAAGAAGTGCAGCCAGGATGGCCAAACTTTGTCTCTCACACTTTGGACACATTGTTAGGAGGGACCAGTGGCTAGAGAACGAGATCCTGTTTGGTAAGGTGGAGGGTCAGAGAAAAAGAGGAAGACCCCCAACAAGATGGATTGGCAAAGTGGCAGCATCAGTGGGCTCAAGCGTGGCAACAGTAGTGACGTTGGCCCAGGATTGGGCAGTGTTTCATTCTGTTGTACATAGGGTCTCTGTGAGTTGGTAACGACTCGATGACACCTAACAACAACATAGTTTGAATTTATCTTAAGTGTTGAAGAGCAAAGATGTCAGTATGAATTACAAATATTTTGGTTTTGCTTATAAAGTTTCTACCACACAGAATTTTTAAAAACAATTTATGTATCTATCACTATTTTTTGGTTTCTAGTCTTATATGTCATTGTTAGAAAACCCTGAAACTCTGAGATCATAAAAAAAAATTATTTTTTCTGTTTAAAGTTTTGATCCATTAGGAATTTATCTTAGTATAAGGCATGAGTGGAAAATTCTGCTTTATTTTTTTTCCTACATAGGCAGTTATACCAACATTCAATGAATAATCCATATATTAATCAGAGATGCTGCTTTTATCATAAACTAAATTCTCATCTTAACAGTTTTATAATGAGATGTTGTTGTTGTTGTTGTTGTTGTTAAGTGCCGTGGAGCTCATGTGCTCTGTTTCAGGCTGAGGCCTTTCTAACTTTTATCAAATAGGTCTGTAGCTATGTAGTGCCGTCAAGTCAGTTCCGTGTCATAGCGACCCTGTGGTTCACAGTCCTGTGATGATCTCTTGGATGCAATCTTGCAGGCAAATTTCTATTATTTTTGGAACAGCGACCCTGTACAGGGTTTCCGAGGGTGTAAATCTTTATGGGAGCAGAAAGCCTCATCTTTCTCCCGCGGAGCTGCTGGTAGTTTCGAACTGCTGAACTTGCGGTTTGCAGCCCGATTCGTAACCACTACGCTACCAGTGATTATTAGTGATGTCTAATTTGAATGTCCTATTAATGTTAGTCCTGGTGTGGCACAGTGTGTTAATGCGCTGGACTGCAAGGTCGATTTGAACCGCAAGGTTGGTGGTTCAAGGTCACTAGCTGCTCCTTGGAAACCCTGTGTAGGGTCACTGTGGGTCAGAACTGACTCAACAGCACTTAACAACAACAACATCAATGTTAACCGAGCTTCCTAAGAAAGTTATTATAGAGCTTATTTGTTTCTAAAACAAAAACATAAAATAAGGAACCAAACAAGAGCCAAATAGAGTTGTATGACTCTTAGCAAAAGGAAGAGATTCAGAAGAGCGTTGTTGTTGTTAAGTGCTAGGGCGTCGGTTCTGACACAGAGTCACCCTGTATAGGAGGATTTCTGAAGGAGCCCTGATAGCATAGTGAATTATGACCTGGGCTGCTAACCACAGAGTCAGCAGTTCGAATGTACTCGTCGCTCCATGGGAAAAAGATGAGGCTTTCTGCTTCTACAAAGATTTACAACCTTGGAAACCCTATAAAGAGTCACTGTGAGTCAGAATTGACTTATTGGTACACACCCACCACCACAATAGTGTTTTAAGGTTGTAAATTTTTGTGGGTGCAGAAAGCTTCATCTTTGGGTGGGCTCAAACCATTGGCTTTGTGGTTCACAGTCCAGTGTTTATCCTACAGAGCCACCAGCCTCCATCCAGAAGAGCACTGTTGTTGTGAAATGCCACCGAGTCGCTTCCAACCCATAGTGACCCTGTATAGGATTTCCAAGGAGTGGTCAGTGGGTTTGAACCACCGACCTTGCAGTTCAAACTGACCTTGCAGTCTAGTGCATTATCCTGCAGCGCCACACCAGGACTTTTGAGACTCAAAAAGAAATAATTTAATCAGATGCTTTGCAGAATTATTTTATTGCAATGAACAATTTGATTTGGTGTGGTACAATGAATAGACCAAGAGGCAGGAGGCCAGCTGATTTTGTTCTTTTGGGCTCAGTCTGGTCGCCTCCTCATCATCAATAATATATTAATAATAATAGCAAACACTTTCGAACATGGCCTCACCCAGAGTCAGTGCTATCTAAGAGCTTTACATATATAAATCATTCAACATATATAATTTTCTAAAGTTTAGAATCTGTTATGAATGATACAGGTGACAGCTATTATTGCTAATAGAGATGTCTCTAGGCCTCTGCTCTCGAAGTCTCATTAGAAACCTACACAGAAAACCCACCCTGTTATGAACAGATATGCTGTAAAGTAAGTATATGGATAAAAAGCAGAATGGTTGTCTGAGACAGCCTACAGCATTAGCACCACCCTTACTACCTTTCTGTGCGTTTACTTATGCTTTGCCTTGGTTGAAATGCTCTTACTACCCCCACAACACATGCATGTGTGCTCCTTATTTCTTTGAGGACCACCTCAAATGTCATTGCTTGCCCTCTCTCCCAGATAGATTTAGTCACGTAGTCTCCCGATCATCTAGCACTCTGTGTTCCATGGTGTGCGTTACATACAAAGTCCCTTAACTATTTACTTGGTCTTCTCAGTTAGATTGAGGTTTTTGAGGACTTAAATTCTGACATAGGTCTTGTCAGTTCCCTCGGTTCCTTCAGCTGAAAGAAAATAATAGAAATTTGCCTGCAGGATTGCATCCAAGAGATCAGCACGGGACTGTGAACCACAGGGTCGCTATGAGACAGAACTGACTTGACGACACTTCACAACTGCAGTCCTATTTGATAAAACTTACAAAGGCCTCAGTCTGAAGCAGAGCACATGAGCTCCTACAGCTGGTAAAACCAAACCATTTACTTGTTAGATTTCTGTTTGACTGTATAAGAACCTGAACTTCAAGTATTGAAATGACTTTTAGCCTGTTTTAAAGGTGTGAGCCACAGGATGAAGACCAGACACGTTCTATGATGGTTATGTTCGTGCTTATCAATCTGACTTCTGCCAGCTTTAACTATCTGGAACAGTCAAGAATCCCAGAAGGAATCCAGAAAAGCCTCTGAAGTTGGAAGAAAATGGCTCTCACAAAACCTGTGTGCTTGATGGTGGAGGGGAGGAGGTGTGGGCCACTCATGCCAAAGCCTGCTTAGAGACTTTGACTGATCATAACAAAAGCAAAGCACACTGCTTAGCAAGTTTGGATTTTGTCTTGGGTTGCAATAGAAAAAAAAAAAGATTAAGCAAACTCTCCCACCCATCTTGCCAAACCAAACAAAACAAAACCTATTGCCCTGGAGTCGATTCTGACTCATAGTGACCCTTTAGGACAAAGTAGACCTCTGCCCCTTACAGTTCCCAAGGCTGTCAATCTTTACGGAAGCAGATTGCCACATCTTTCTCTGGTGGAGGACCTGGAGGGTTGTAGGTACTGACTTTTTGGAACTACAGCCCAACACTTTAAACCAGGACGCGACCAGGACTCCTCCTCCATATGTTGCCAGTAGGCACTAAATAAAAATTGTTGAAGTGACTGGAATAGTGATCCTCGAGTTTTTCTCCATAAACCATGGAAACTTATTTTGTTTGATCTTTTTAATGGCTTAAGAATTGTGGTGGACTCACGGAAAAATCCGTTGTGGCAATGCTTAATATAGTATACTTTTTAAAAAAATGTTAAGTGTCGTGGAGTTGATTTTGGCTCCTAGTGACTCTATAGGGTTTCCGAGGCTGTAAAATCTCTGTGGGAGCAGAAAGCCTCAGCATTCTCTCCTGAAGTGGCAGGTGGGCTTGAACCGCCAACCTTGTGGTTCATAGTCCAGTACTTATCATATGGAGCCACCATACACACACCTTTTTTTAATTGGAGGTTTACAAATAATGATGTCACTTTGAGCTTGCCTCTTTTCCTTTATTCAGGTAATTCTTCAATTCGTCACAGATCCAAATCTTGAATGTGAAAAAAGCTTGTATAATTTTGTTGTTGTTTTGTATAATTTGGTAATAGCTATAGGAATAAGCCAAGAAGAAAAGCCAAAAGTCATGTTTCAATGATTTTGAAGGCCTGTTAATTGGTGGCGGGACTGTAGATTAATGAAAATGAATATAATTCCATTTTTCTGTCTCTCTTCCTCCCCTTCTAGATTGCCAAAATGCTTTGTAGTTTTTAACAGAAGTGAAGACAAGTCCAGAGTTGATTTCAACCTGTCCAAAGAGAAGCTGCAGCAAGGGGGACTCAGTGCCAATGCATCAACCAAAAAGACAACCAGAATTAGTGGAAGGAAGTCTGCCTGTGTTTGTGTTTCCCACAGAGTTAATATTTTATGCAGATGATCAGTCAACACACAAACAAGTGTTGACTCTCTATAATCCTTATGAGTTTGCTTTGAAGTTCAAAGGTGAGTTTCCTAGGTCTCTTTGAAGGGTTTCAACTAACTAATTTTAGACTTGGAGAAACTAATTTTGTTAAAGACACTAATGGCCACTGTGACTTTTTCTTTCAGTTTTGTGTACTACTCCAAATAAGTATGTTGTCGCTGATGCTGCAGGTGCAGTAAAGCCTCAGTGTTGTGTGGATATGTAAGTCAAAAATCACTTCCTGGTAACATGTTGTAAGTGTGTTAATATTTCTGTTTTTAACTTGAACAAGAGCTTTCTTGAAGCTGCTTCCACAGAGGCATTGATAATATGTGAGGTTCTTGCTGAAAATTTCAGTCTGTCAAAATGCTTTTTAAGATGTTCCTAAGAGATTCTAAACAGATCAACCAAGTACTTGATCATATTTCTTGGCGGTAGTATGTGTCTAAATATTTCTGGGAACGCCTTTTCATTGTTGTGCTTCTATTCATATGAAAGTAAAGTGCTGGCTTCCTCCCCGAAAATGCTTCAGCTACTGTTATATTAATAGGGAATTTCGCTTTCTTTGGAACATCCTGTTATTACAGTGACATTTGGGAAACTAATACGACTACATTCTTAAGACCAATATAAAGTCGGAAATGATGCCGCTAATAAACCTTGAAGTTTATCTATACAGACAAGAAGCAAGTGTGGGACCATTCATCTGTAAATAGTGACCTGAACTCTTCCAGATAATTTCATCTTAAAGTGTCAGATAAAGGCTTATTTGTGCAAGCTGTTCATATTTAATTTTCACTTTAGAACTAGTGGTGACCAGATGGGTCTCTTGCCTGGCCCCTAACTGAACTTGTGAGAACAAACATCAAGTGTCTCTTCCCGTGTATCCATTTTCATGATCTCAAAGCACTAACATGATGTATCTTTGAGAATGTGTTTTTGCACATTTCTTTTAAAAGTTGATTTTTATTGCAGTGAAAATTTACCTCAAAAACAACATGCCATCTCAGTGAACATTTCTTTCGATTTTCATTAAGTATACAATAAGCAAGGGCTATTTCCAAAAAGAAAAAAATGCATAGACTCTTTCCACATAAATGTGTTACCTTACAGTGTGTGATTATGCAGTAAGCAAGGTAAACATGGGCTTGCCTGTGCTTACTTATTAACATCCAAGATGTTGCTTCTAGGTCTGGCTAGCATCAATCTCTTATCCCAACCCCACAGCCCCTTCCTAAAGAATTAAAGCTTTTTTAAAAAGTTAATATCTCTGATCGGCATTCAATACCCAGTAAACAAGGTAACCACGTGCTTACTTGTACTTATTTTTCTGTACTGAGCAGATTAGTAAGTAAACACAAGTAAGCCCGTGCATACCTTACTTATTGGATAATCTGCCCTTGCCTTTGACCCACTTGTTTTGTGTCCTCTAGTACAAACAAAGTAAAACACATTGTGATAACAAAAGAAATTGTGATAACGCAAATAAAAGTTCTATTGCTTCATACTTGTTCTCATCATGTTGAGATTAGCTTCTTATCCAATTGCTTATTTCTACCTGTTACATAGGATGCAGTTTTACGTCTAGGGTGAGGTTTGTTGTTGTTAAGTGCCATCGAGTCAATTAACTCATAGCAACACTAGATAGGGTTTCCAAGGAGCGGTTAGTGGGTTTGAACCACCAACCTTGTGGTAAGCAGTCCAGTTATTCCTTGAAACATAATTGACAGTAGAAATCTATGTATCTTTTGTGGGGAAGGAACCATTTCATTATGCAGTTTTTTCCTGCTATCTGAAATTAGAGCATTTCCATGAAACCTTTCATAAGCTGAAATGGCATAAGCAAAGAAGCAATGACCATTTATTTATATGGGAAACCTTTTTGAACATTCCCAAACGCCAAGATACACCATACCAAATGACGTACGGACCCTACAATCCCACTAACAGATACTGTTCCCAGACACGGTTCAGAGCTACAGCGGCTGGATGCTGAGGTGCTGAGTGTAGTTTCCGGGGAAGGAGTTTGGTGACACCACTCTCGTCATTTGGGGTTCTTGCTACTTCTTTAAGGGCTCCCTGAAAAACAAATGCTGAAAGCTAGTTGCACTTTTTCAGAAAAGCGAACATTCTCTTTGGATTTCTTTCTGTCTGCAAAAATAAATACTCATATTGGTAGGTCTTTTGTAAAAGGAAAGTGGCGTAAAGTGAATGTTTAAAAAGTGGGGCATACCTTTATTTCTATTCAGTCGATATTGCTGCACACTGATGCCTGGGGGAAAATGTCCTTACTAAAGAGAATTTTTTCAAAACTGTTTCATTTTAAGAACTTTATTATTTGTTGTGCTTCCATGAAATGTTTCAGAACTACTCATTTTGAGGGTAGCTTATACTAAGTTCTTTTTTTTTTTTTAATCATTAGTAAATTTCTGCTGTTTGAGTATTTGGTTGCCAATTAATATTATTTAACTATTAAAATCTCTTGCACTCTGAATGACAGGCTCTCAGAACCCTAAACTGCATTTATTATTTTTATGATGTTTCCAGTGTGGTTCGTCATCGAGATGTCCGCTCCTGTCACTATGGTGTAATAGACAAATTCCGGCTCCAAGTTTCCGAGCAGAGTCAGAGGAAGGCTTTAGGAAGAAAGGAGGTGGTGGCTACTCTTCTTCCATCTGCAAAAGAACAACAAAAGGAAGAAGAGGAAAAAAGGATAAAGGAACATTTAACAGAAACTGTATTCTTTGAGCAGTCGTCTCAACCAGGTAGTTTGGGGTTGTTTTGAAAGTCTTAACATGTTTCTGAACTCCAGACCTGAAGGGTTTCCCACTCATCTCCATCAGACCATTAAGCCTGGTCTTTTTCAATGATTTTGGGGTTTGTTTCACATGTCTTCCCACTCTATTCAGAAGCTTCTAATGTGATCCCTTTCAAAGCAGTTGCTAATGGTAGCCAGGCACCATATCAATAGAAATGAAAAATAAATTAAAAATCAAGGAGCTAAGAATAATCACGAGGAAAATAACCTGCTACTTTCAACCTGGGGTGGCGCTGTGGGTTCATGCGCCAGACTGCAAAGCTGTTTGAACTGCAAGGTCGGCGATTCAAGCTCACCAGTGGCTCCTTGGAAACCCTATACAGGGCTGCTATGGGTCGGAA
Source organism: Chrysochloris asiatica (assembly GCF_000296735.1). NCBI lineage: Eukaryota > Metazoa > Chordata > Mammalia > Afrosoricida > Chrysochloridae > Chrysochloris > Chrysochloris asiatica. The sequence goes on from NW_006408569.1 coordinate 127,868, forward strand.
TCGACTCGATGACACTTGACAACAACAACAAATTTAAACCTAGTCAACTTTTTCAAAACTGTACTGAGAGGTCAGGAGCCTGAAATAAAGCAAGTGGTTATACTGTAAGAGCAGGGGACTGCCCATCACTGCACAACTGTGAGGAGAGGACACATCTCACCACTGTCTTTTTTATGATTTAAGGTTTTTATTGTGAATTGAGTGAAAGTTTA
>NW_006408569.1:128374-134490 GCF_000296735.1 Chrysochloris asiatica
ATAACAACAACAACAACATGTACCATCAGTTAGCAGTATTTCTCTCTATTCACTTTAGCTTTAAAAAAAAAAAAAAAAAAAAAGACTCAGGCATGATTTACACCTCCAAAGGGCACATTCTGCAAGTCTGCCTCCTGGCCACCCGCTCTTAGTCCCTCTCTTCCCATGAATCTAGAGTCCTTAGCCGCTCCCCCTCTCCATGACCCCATCTCTGCCTCTGTCCGTCTCTGGCATTGCTGCTTCTCTTAATAAGGTCCAGCATTCTGCTTGTACTCTTCTCCATTGATGGTCCTAGGGTCCTGTTTCTGGACTGTAAGATTAACCACTCCCCTGTTTTTGTTACAAAACTTCTACCTTTAAAATGATGACATTTGCAATTAGTCATGATAACAGTTACTCATTATTGAATCAGATTAAGAATTTTATCCCCTTCTCTTTTCACTAGACCCATCTACACAACATGAAAACTATTCAGTGGGAACTCTTTCTTCCCCCACACACTCTTAAACTAAACTCCATCATGAAATATTGTAAACCAGTCACTTCATGCCTTTATAGCCCCCTCCCCCTATTTTAGGTAGCCAATGTCTAAGTTGCCCATCCCTATCTACCATGTGTACAGAGGGGATAGCATTAATACTTGATGCAAAGACTCCTTCTCTCTGTTGGTATTTAGAGTTACTACCTCCATGAGTATAGGTCAGGTTCATCAAATTGTAGCAATTTACCCTTGTTTCCTTTATCCCCCCAAAAAATATATTATTTTTAAATCTTCCTCTAGTCGAGTTCTGATATCAAGCCATTGAGGCTAGGTCAAATGGGTACTGTCTTCAAATTTGGGTATTCTTGTGCATCACCCCTCACTTCATATCAGCTGGATGCTTCACTCTCAGCTCTAGCCCTCTGTAGCTATCTATGTCCTTGTCCATGGGCTCAGGTGTCTCCAGGTCTCACCACACTTTGAACCAACCAGCCCTTCCTTGTCTCTCTCTCATCTTCAGGTCAACAGGAGTCAATGGACTGTGGTTGAACAGTTCTTCATTGCTGCCTTTCCCCCTCTTCCACTCACCAGTAGACCAATGTGGTCACCAGCAAGCTTACATGCCTGTTCGTGTGTTCTCTTTGAGTTTCAGTCTTAGAGGGGAGTTTGTCCTGAACGATCTTGATTGCTTGCCTTGATGGCTTCCTGAATAAGCTTGCTTATTCTTGTGGTAGCCAGTCAGGCTGACATTTTTGTTTTGGGTTTTGCCTGATGGTCTTTCTTTGAAGATGTATCTTCTGTCACTCTAGCTGTTCCAGGCTGGTCTGCTTATCCTTGCTAGTGGGAATGTCCCACCTCAGAAGGTTCTGGATGGAACTCAGGATTACACCTAAGGTCCTATACCCTGCAAAGGCTCCGCAAGAGGCCTATTTCACTAGACAAGTCCTAGAACCCCTTTTAGGTAATCCAGTCAATTATAGGCTGAAGACGGGCTTATAAATTTTCTGTAATCATGTTTTCCACCATTCCTTTCTATCCCACTCAAGTGTCTATTTTACAAGAGTAGGCAAGGAAAATGAATATTCATAAGACAGTCAAGCATCTAAGTACTCTTTTCCCTCTTCAAACTATGCCTAGATCCCTGTATCCCAGAGCCCTGTTGTTCCAAGGTTGAGCATGCATCACTATTTTCCTCTGTCCCACTTAGGCCATGCAAACTTGTTTCAGTGTTCCCCTATCTATCCTGTTCTTCCACCTCCTCACCCTTCTTATATTGCCCTCCCCAACGGCCAAACTAAAACCCCCACCCCAACCCCACCATGTGGTTACTTTACATTCCATTAACTTTTCCCTCCGTTTAAGACAGTCTATTTTATCCTGCACTCTATCTGACCTTACCACCACCTGGCTCTCTGTTCCTCTGTGTTTACCTTCTTTCACATTGTTATTGTTTTGATCGTACACTGATCTCCCAGATCCTCTGGTCTTATCATTTTATTCCGTTCTCGACTCTTCCATTTGTCGGTTGAGTTCAGGGTGATGCTGCCACATACGTCAATCTCTGGTTGTTGTCTGTTCTTGTTGGTTCTCTAAACTCCCTTTAGAATATTTTTCATTTCAGGGTTGGCTTTGGCAAAATTCCTTAGCTTCTGTTTATCCTGGAATATTTTTATTACACCTTTGTAGTTGATTGACAGCTTTGCTGGGCAGAGGATTCTTCGTTGGCAGTTTTGTTTTGTTTTTTTCTTTCAGGGTTTTATATATGTCTCCCCATTGCCTTCTTGCCTGCATGGTTTCTGCTGAGAAGTCAGAGCTTAATCTGATTTGCTTGCCTTTGTATGTTATACTTCTCTTTTCCCTAGCTGCTTTCAGGATTCTGTCCTTAATCTTTGATTTTGGAGAGCTTGATTATTATGTTTTGGTGATTGTCTTTTAGGGTCTATCCTTCCTGGGGTTCGTTGAGCTTCTTGAATGCTTATCTTTTTTGCTTTTCAGGATGTTAGGGAAATTTTCTTCCAGAAATTCTTCAACTATCTCGTCTGTGTGGACTTGTGTGATTCTTCCTGTTCTGGAACGCCAATAATTCTTAAGTTATTCCTCTTCACATTGTCCAACATAAATCTTAGGCCTTCTTCTTATTTATTTATTTTTTTATCCTTTTTTGTGTTTGTTCTTCTATCTTAGTAGTGTTGAGAGATTTATCTTCTAGATCACTTGTTCTGGCTTCTAACTCTTCAATTCTGTTCCTTTGCCCTTTCAGTGTATTATCCATTTCTGATATTCTATTATTAATCAGTTGGACCTCTTTCTGTTGATTTTAAATTGTTTCCAATGCTGTGTCAATCTTATTTGATTGTTCCTGTATCACTTTCCTGGTTTCTTCCTTATTTTTTCTCAACTCCATTGTAGTGTTTTGACACATTTTATAATCATTTTTCTGAATGCCTTCTCAGGCATTTCCAAAGCCTGCCCATCTTCCAGTATGAAGTGTAGGTCCACTTTCAGCTCATTTGCCTCAGTCACTTTATCTCATATCTGGACATGTGCTGATATGGTCATCTGTTTCTGTTTTGGGGGGCATATTTCAGGAGTTGTCTGAGGCTTTAATACTTAGATGGGTGTGTATTTTGGTATTTTTTATGCTTTCTGATTGCCTCCAGGTAGATGTGATCAGGAGATGGGCTTCCCTTTTCACTCTTCTTCCTGAGAAATTTCAAGATGCCACTGTTGGTCATTATGACGTAACTCAGGATTTAATTTTTCCCAGTTTCATTTTTAGTCTGCCTGTCCTGCTCCACAACCCCGTTCAGGCCTTTTTCCTAGTGATAAACAACAGTTCAAGGCCAGCTCTGGCTGTTTTGCACTGTTGTTTGGTTTTAAGTGGAAACTGTCTCTTTATATTGTGAGGAGATTGTACGCATGCATAGTAGAACCCTCCGGGGATGGGGTGTCCATTCACTCAAGCACCCCTCTAGTCACCAGAATGGAGGTGTGCAAACAGCAAGAGACCAATGAACCAATTAAAAAAACATCCACACCTTTATCTCCGTGGTTCTGTCAGGCATCCGTGGCTTCTCTGATCCTTCCCCAGCTTGGTCTCGTCCAAAATGGCAGCTCTGGGAGCAGCTGAGTGTCTTGAATTAGAAAGCAATGGATTTCTTATTTCTGCTACAAATTCCCCTAGCTGTAAGCCTTCCAACCTTCTGAATATCCCTTTACATGTGGTTCAGAGTTCTGGGACCATCCCCTGAGCCTGCTTGGTTCGGTATTCTGTGTTGTTGCTGGCTGAGCTCCTCACTGCACTTCTGCCCGATCCACCATCCTGTTTGTTCTCTCACCATTGTCTTTTAAATACATGTTGCTGTTGATTGTTGAGTTGGTTCCAACTCATACTGACTCTGTATAGGGTTTCCGAGGAGTGGTTGGTGGATTTGAATCACTTGGTTAGCAGCAGTCCAGTGCTTATTCTAAAGCACCATGCCAGGACCTCTTTAAATACATATGTGAGTATCTTTCAAAATCTGAGAATGCACAGGCTCCATTCTAGGATGCTAGTACACTTTTGTTTCAGTGACTTTCTTGTATCCTTTCTCATTTAATTAGTTTGAAGGAGGAGAGAGATTGTGTTTGGCAATAGACCAAACTTGGTGCACTGTTCATATTATTTTGGAAAAAAAAATCTCATTAAAGTTGAAGTTAATTAAACTAAGTAGATTATAATATTCCCTGTGGGCTATTAATCGAATCCTTCTCCATTCCTCATTTCCTTCCAGCTTGGATATTCAGAAGTGTTATGATACATTCTTTCAACATTGACATTATCCTCACATTCAACTCTTTGGACGTCATTCCTGCTCCCTCTGAACTTCTCATTACCTCCCCCAGCCTGAGTATAAAAGGAAGTAGATGAAATTTTCCATAGAAAACCATGGAAACTCTGATAGTGATATATGGATGTGGTCTAGCAGCTATAGAGAAGCTGCCCTTGAGCTTGTAACATTATATTTAAGGGATTTTTTAAAATCTCCTTGTCATTGCATTAATTCATGGACCCAGATCAGTTTGTTCATTGTAGACTGTTCATTTTAATAAGCTAGGAAGTCATACTTCTTTGCTTTACTGTAGCTGAGTGTCTTCTCAGACCATGTATGTAGTGCCCAGATGTTCTTGTGATACTGTTTTAGCACCAGGAAAATAGGGAAGACTAAATAAGGAAGACTAGGTAGTGGTTAGTAGATTGTTTTCCTCTCAGTGACTGTTTAACTGACAGATTCAGCTTTTCATCTTTTGAGGCCAAAGGAGAACCTCTTTCAAAAGTACTTTGAAGTCAGATCAATATTGTGAAGTGTTGACTCTTTTACTTACGAAATGCAAGATTACCCTTTGTAAATGTCTCCTCTAGAACAAGAAAGGCGATAGAATGAGTAATTGATTTTTGCCCTTAAACTCATAATCTAAAATTCAGTGGTCATTGGAGCTCATTCTTATATTAACAGACTGGAAGCATATGGAGAGTTAAGGTTTAATTTGTAATATAAAGTAAATATGTGTATTCCTGCTGTTGTTTTTGTTTTTAAGGGCAATGGATTCTTTTTAAGGGCAATATATAGCATTTCTGAGGAGTGGCTGGTGGGTTTGAACCACCGACCTTGTGGTTAGCAGTCACATGCTTACCCTAAAGCACCACACTAAGACTCCAGTATATGTATATGAGGGGGCTTCAAAAGTTAGTGGGAAAATTCCATTCTCTTTTAATTCCATCTTCCATGAGCTTTTGGAAACACTCTCATATATACATGTATATATACATACATGCATACGTGTATGTGTGTGTGTAGTTAGGTGCCATCAAGTTAGTTCCAACTCATAGTGACCTTATGTCCAACAGAAGGAAACACTTCCCAGTCCTGCTCTTGTTTGAGCCCATTGTTGCAGCCACTGTTGTTGTTGTAAAGTACCATCAAGTTGGTTCCTTGATGGTCTTACAACAACAACAGCAACCAAACATGATGTCCTTCTCTAGGGACTGCTCCTTCCTGACACCATGTCTAAAGTATGTAAGACAAATCCTCATCATTCTCACTTCTGAGCAGCATTCTAGATATGCTTCTTCCAAGTCAGATTTGTTTGTTATTTTCACAGTCCATGGTATTCTTCACCAACACCATAATTCAAATGTATCTGTTCTTCCATCTTCCTTATAGATTATCTATATTTTTCATGCATATGAAGCTATTGAAAACACTATGGCTTGGGGGGTCAGGTACACCTTAGCCCTCAAGATGACATCTTTACTTTGGTAGCTGATTGCTTTTCTTCAATTTTTTGGTTGCTGCTTCTATAGTTGTTGATTGTGGATGCAAGCAAAATGAACTCCCTGACAACCTCAATGTTTTCTCTGTTATGATGCTGTTTATTGGTCCAGCTGTGAGGATTTTTGTTTCCTTTATTTTCAGGTATAATCAATACTGAAGGCTCTAGTCTTTGATCTTCATCATTAAGCTTCAAATCCTCTTGATTTCAGCAAGCAAGGTTGTGTCAATTGCGTATTGCAGGTTGACCTATTCAATGGCAATGCCTTTTTAAAAACAACATAAATAGTGACTATACTCAATCATATCCAGAAAAGACAATT
>NW_006408569.1:134845-137552 GCF_000296735.1 Chrysochloris asiatica
TCCTCCAACACCATAACTCAAAATCATCATTTTTTCTACAGTCTTCCTTATTCACTGCCCAGCTTTCACATGCATATGAGGTTATTGAAAATACCATGGCTTGGGTCAGGCGCACCTTAGTCCTCAAGCTGACATCTTTGCTCTTAAATGCTTTAAAAAGGTCTTGTGCAGCAGATTTGCCTAGTACAATACATTGTCTGATTTCGTGACTACTGCTTCCATGAGTGTTGATGGTTGATCCAAGAACAATAAAGTCCTTGACAACTTCAATCTTTTCTCCATTGATAAAAATGGTGTTTATTTATTGGTCCAGTGGTGAAGATTTTTGTTTTCTTTACATTAAGATGCAATCCATACCGAAGGCTGTGCTCTTTGATCTTCATCAGTAAATACTTTAAGTCCTCTTCATTATCAGAGGTTGTATCATCTGCACATCACAGGTTGTTAATGAGTCTTCTTCCTCCAATCCTGATGCCATGTTTTTCTTCATAGAACCCAGCTTCTCGGATCATTTGCTCAGCATACATGTTGAATAAGTATGGTGAAAGAAGACAACTGTGTCGCACACCTTTCTTAATTTTAAACTATTCAGTGTTCCCATGTTCTGTTCGAACCACTGCTTCTTGGTCCATGAGCACAATTAAGTATTCCGGAATACTCATACTTCACAATGTCTTCCATAGCTTGTCACAATCCATACGATTGAAAGCCTTTACGTAGTTAATAAAGCAGAGGTAAACATCTTTACTCCATTCATGTTATCACAGTCAACTCTGCTTTGAGGAAGCAGCTCTTCCCCAGTTGCATTTTGAGTGCCTTCCAACCTGAGGGTCTCATTTTCCAGCACTATATCTTGCAGTGTTTCTCTGTTATTCATAAGATATTTTCAATGACTAAATATTCGGAAGTTGTTCGTAATTCCTTCTTCCTAGTCGCTCTTTGTCTGGAAGCTCATCTGAGATCTGTCCACCACGGGTGACTTTGCTGATATTAAAAATACCCATTGCATAATTCCCAGAATCGCAGCAACTCACAAGCAACCACATTATGACAAACTGAGAGACAAGTGGAGAGACAAAGACAATAGAGATGCTCAGTTATCATCAATCAAAACAAGTTCAGGGACCTACTGTGAAATAGACCATCAGTTGTTCCATATACAAGTTCAAATTGAAGCTGAAGTGTGACCTTGAGTATACATATCCCACCTGAATTTAAAGACTGTCTCAAGACTAGATTTGACACATTGAACACTAATGACTGAAGACCCAATGAGTTATAGGATGACATTGAGGACATTAGATATGAATAAAGCAAAAGGAAAGAAGGACAAGATCAAAATGCATGCCAGAAGAGACTCTGAAGCATACTCTTAAATGTTGAGTAGCTAAAGTGAATGGAAGAAATAATAAAGGAACTGAACAGAAGATTTCAAAGGGTGACTTGAGAAGACAAAGTAAAGTGAAATGTGTAGACCAGGAGATAGAAAACCAAAAGGGAAGAACACATTCTGACTTGGGTCAGGTGCACCGTAGCATTTCTGTCGCTTGAAAGAAAGAATATTTCTGTTAAGTACCATTGAGTCAGTTCTGACTCATAGTGATCTTGTGTGGGGTTTCCTAGGAACACATATATATATTTGTATCATGTTTCAAAGGATCTCTGGTGGTGCGAGTGCATTAGGCATTGAACTGCTAACTACAAAGCCAGGGTTCGAATCCACCAGTCTCTCAGTGGGAGACTGATGAAGCTGTCTGTCTGCTCCTGTTAAGGTTTTCAGTCTTGGAAACCCAATGGAGCAGTTCTATGTCCTACGAGTTGGAATTGACTCAACAGTAGTGAGCGAGGTCATTTTTCAATTTCCTAGCATTCCAGTCAAAATCATTCTTTAAAAGGCTAAATAATAACCATGTGTATTAGTTGAGATTTTGTATTATTTTAATTTGATAATGAACCTCTGGGATCCACTTAGAGAATTTGTCAGACTATAAAATTGGAGAAAATCAGTACACTGAAGATAGTTGGCACTGGCATGTCTCGTGGTGGTCTCTGGTTTGGGGAAAAAACCCTAAGCTTTTCGTGTTAGATAAGGGCATGTACCTTATTTGTCTTGTTTGTCATGTTACATAGGGGCATGTACCTTATTTGTCTTGTTCACCATTCTGTCCTTAGCTCATAGCACAGTGCCTGGCTTTGAGTAGTCACATAGTAAATGTGTGTTGAATGTGCTGAATTAGAAAGGTCTGTTGGATTGGTTTTCTTTAGCCTGCAAGGTTTTTGCCACTTTCTAGAGGAAAGTTGATACCACAGTAGAAGCCTTATCTACAGACCTGGTTAACATGTCCCATTTATGGGTAGTTTCCCCGGTGCTTCTAGTAATAGAGCAGTAAACTGAGTAAAGTTTTCTTTGAGCATGTAATGATGACTGATTTAGTCCATGTTGACTAAATATCAATTTGAACTTTTATTCACGTATTACAAATAATGTTGGCAAAGAATACTGAAAGTTCCATAGACTTCTAGAGGAACAAACAAATCTGTCTTGGAAAAAGTACAGCCAGAATGCTTCTTAGAAGTGAGAATGGCCAGATTTCGTATCTTGTACTTCAGACATGTCATCAGGAAGGACCAGTCCCTGGAGAATGACATCATGCTTGGTAAAGTGGATGGTTAGTGACAACGAGGAAGGAGGAAGGACCCCCCCCCC